>NC_133453.1:129015170-129327134 GCF_048565385.1 Saimiri boliviensis | reverse complement strand
TTGAGAACCACTGGGAGAGACCTAGCAAAGATGGCCTCAGGTCCTAGCCATGGGTGTGATATGCTTTGGAGAAAGTGAGGTTGAGTTAGCTTAGAAGTCTGTAGGATTTGTAGTCCCAGCCCCTTTCATGGGAGGAGGTTAAGGGAGAGGAGACTAACTGCTGTTTAAGCAGAGGGAATAAGTTTGCTTTCTGAGGATCCCTGGACCTGATTCTTCACCCTCCATACCCTGTGGGGTCCTTGGGACAGAAATGGAAGTTGGCAAGGGGCCAGAAAGATGAGATGTTTAGACACAGAGAACAATGTTTAGATACACATAGCAAAGCGGAAGTATTGAGGGAGGTGGCGAACAGCAGGAGCAAGATACTGTACATTTGGTCACATTTGCTAGTTGTTTTTTACCTTGATTTCTGCCTTTGGGGTAAAAGTTTGGTGAATACGTAACATTCAGACCCAGTAAAAAATCTGATTGCATGCATGGGAATCCATTTGTGGAATTGGATAAATACACATTCCCTTCACAGCCCCCGCCATCCCAAGATCTTACCTGCAGAGAAACTAAGGACCCCTGTCTATCTCAAGACACCATCCCTTGTCTCTCAGAGTGGCACAAGCACTATGTCAAAAAGTCTTTTTTTCCCTGTGCTTGCCCAGTCAGAAGTGGGTTCCTGTCCAGAGTTCTTGGGTGTTCCCCTGGGGTCTTGGCTGATGGAGATGTGGACAGCAGGTCTAGCAGGCTCCTCCCCTCTGAGTCAGTGGGAGCTGGTAGGCATGTCACCTCTGTTAGACCTCTGGGTGAGAAAGGGGCTCTGTTTTGGCCTATAGGCATAGGGTTTATCATGCTCCTGGACAACAGGTCTTTCCTTCCCTTGTGAGGGTGACAATAGCTGTTCTTTACATTTGTGCAGCAGTTTGTACTTCAAATACTTTCTCCTGTTGTCTCTTTTTATTCTCACAGTGATCTGCATTGGGTAGGAACAGTATTATTTTTCTTGCTTTACGCTTGAGGAAGCAGGCTTGGAATGGTTAGGTGCCTCATATACAATCATACAGCTTTTAAGGCATGAACTAAGGGCTGGATAAGACCCTGATCACAGTTTAAACAGGGGCCATTTGTGTACCATGGTAGTAGAAAGAACTCCACAAGGGGCCCCCTGTCCCTGATTGTTCTGGCTGGGGCTTATAGATAGTGATCTGCAGAGGCCCCACCTTTTAGACATCAGCTTCCTCCTCAATCAAGTAGAGTGTTGTCCATTTATCATTCAGGTAAAAAGCAAAGAGCTCTTTAGAAACAGTGGGGAGTAACGTTCACAAATATTCTTACATATGAATAGAACTAAATGGAGTATTTAATTTGGTGGTGGAATGGGTCCACCTTCTCAGAACTATGTAATTCACTTTGTCGTGAGATATTTCTACTTTGTAAACATTATTATACTAAATACCTAATATCCACAGCTATAAAAGACACTGGGCAAATCCACCCGTGGCTTCTGCCAGTGCTTCTGCTGTGGAAGATAATCATCTGCCGGCTTCATGGAGCCACTGTTGGTGGTTAGTTCAGGAATGTGTTGCCCATGTTAAGATTCCCCCTGTGAAATACAGGTGCAAATAGAAATGCAAGTGTATTTTTGTTTATTGTAAGCTAATATGACTTTAAAGAGGACACAATATTGTTCTTGAATATGCTCTGAAAGCCTAATATAAATAGGATTTTAGTTAATAAATTTCCTCCTCTACTTATTCTAGCCCCTGCTTTATCATTGACATGAAAACAACCAAAATGCTCTTAACTGAAGGCACTGAATCCTTAAACCCTACTTTTTAAAAAGCTAATTTGGTTCCCATAAATTTTCTCTCTTAACCTTCTGTTCATCATTTATGATAACAAAGTATTTCTTAGATTTTAGTTGCCAAGTTGAGAAGTTTGTTTAAAGAGTTATTTTTATTGGCACACATAATTTAAAGAAGCACCTTTGTTTATCCACAAAATTCCTCTTTCTATTTGTAGCGGTATGTAGAAAACCCCAACATCATGGCCTGCTATAATGAACTGCGCCAGCTGGAGTTTGGAGAGGTGCGATCACAACTGAAACTCAGGTAATTCTGCCATTTGTGGAAAGCCCTCCAGGCCACACAGGGCAGTCTCTAAACAAACAAACAAACAATGCTTTTACATTATTCCTGGTATTACTAAACTGACCCACTAAAGACAAAATAGCTTAGCCAATAAAAATTAGCTCCTTTTTAGCATGTAGAAAAAAACCAAGAGATAATATGTAAATTATAGCTCACTAAAGTTATTTTTTTAAAAAAGCAAAAAACACACTGAGTGCAGTGATTCACACCTGTAATCCCAGTGCTTTGAGAGGCATAGGTGGGCAGATCACTTGAGGTCAGAGTTTGAGACCAACCTGACCAACATGGTGAAACCTTACCTACTAAAAGACAAAACAAAACAAAGTTAGCCAGGCCTGATGGCTAAGTCTGTAATCCTAGCTTCTTGGGAGGCTGAGGCAGGAGAATTGCTTGAACCCGAGAGGTGAAGGTTGCAGTGAGCCGAGATCGCACCACTGCGCTCCAGCCTGGGTGACAGAGTGAGACTCTGTCTCAAAAAATCAGAAAATAAAATAAGCAAAAAACAATAAGAAGTTCTCACCTCCAATATAACAAGCTTGGAGGAGACGGATCTGGGTTTTATCATTCTTTTTTGACTTTTGCAGATACGGTAAATTTAAAATGTTACATCATCTGCATGTCTTTATTACTGAGGCTGAACATCTTTTCACATTCATTGGCCATTAATATCTCTCAGGAACTGCTTGAACACATCTTTTAATATGTTTCTTTTTGATTCTTTTTTTTCGAGACAAAGTTTCGTTCTTGTCTTCCCAGGCTGGAGTACGGTGGGGGGATCTTGGCTCACTGCAACCTCCACCTGCCAGGTTCGAGCAATTCTTCTGCCTCAGCCTCACGAGTAGCTGGGATTACAGGCGCATGCCACCATATCCGACTAAATTTTGTATTTTTAGTGGAGACGGGGTTTCACCATGTTGGCCAGGCTATTCTTGAACTCCTGACTTCAGGTGATCCGCCCACCTCACCCTCTGAAAGTGCTAGGATTACAGGTGTGAACCACCATGCCCAACTCTTTTAATATTTTTCTAATTTTAATTGATCACTTTAAACTTGATTAATCAAAGCTCCCGTAACATTCAGGACATTAACCTAACACCTGTCCTATTTGTTACAAATATATTTTCCAGTTGCCTGGGCTGGAGTGCAGTGGTGTGATCACTGCTCACTGCAGCCTTGACCTCCTGGGCTCAAGCAGTCCTCCCACCTCATCTTCTCAAGCAGCTAGGACTACAGATGTGCACCACCAGCCCAGCTAATTTATTTTTTCTAGAGACAAGGTTTCGCTGTGTTGCCTAGCTGGTCTTGACCTCCTGGACTCAAGCGATCTGCCTGCTTCTGCCTTCCAAAGTGCTGGCATTACAGGCATGAACCACCTCGCCTGGCCAGCATTGTTGTTTTTAGAGTTTATTTAGTAGTATCTCTGCATCTTATAAGCAGGCACTTGTTTTCTTTTTTTTCATCTTCTGAGGCCAGAGATTCTTAAAATCATTCTTTGGGAGATTCCTTATCCAAGAAAAAAAAACCTGGAAGCAACCCAAATGTCTAGTCATAGGGGATTTATTGAATAAGTTATAACATAATCTTATAGTAGAATATTATATAGTTATTTAAAGTGCTGATAAAGAATTGCAATTGATATGGAAAGATTATTGTTCCAGTGAGAAAAGCAGATTATAAAACTGTAGAGTATGGTCTTTTTTTACATACATATTATGTATACATTTGTACAAGTAAATGCCTAGAACATTTTTGAGTGCTTATTGAAAATAATTAGATTTTTTTCTGTGATGTCTAGGTATTGTGATTTCAGGTTATTTGATCTTATTGAGGTATATTCAAAGGATTTTAGTATATTTATTGAGTTGTGCTTCAGTCACCACAATTTTAGAACATTTTTGTTTTCCCCAGCCCTAGACAACTGCTAATCTACTTTCTACCTCTGCAGATTTGCCTGTTCAGGACATTTCATGCACTCTGTGATCCTTGTGACTGGCTTACAGTCTTCAAGGTTCATTCATGTTACGGCATATATCAAGACTCCTTGTCTTTTTATGTCTGCATAGTATTCCATTGTGTGGATATACCATGTTTTGTTTATCCATCATCAGTTGACGGACATTTGGATTTTTTTCCATTTTTTGGCTTTTCTGAATAATGCTGCTGTAAACGTTTGTGTATAAGTTTATGTGTGGACATAAAGGGGTTGTTTTCCAAAAGGGGCTGCACTTTTTTACATTCCCACCAGCAGTGTAGGGGGGTTCCTCACTAATACATATTACCATCTGTCTTTATTATTCAATTGGAGTGATAGAGTGTTCCATTTATTTTTGTTAATGTTTATTTTCTAATTTTTTTCAATAAACATTGTTACCTGTATAATTTTAAAAATGTTTTCAAACACAAAGGTTGTGAGAAGGTGCTCACAGAAGAAGGCTAAGAGAGCAAGAAGCAAAACTAGTCATTCCAGATGCCCCCAATTTTGTGAAAATAATTTGGTTAAAATAGTAGCTACAAATGATTGACTGCTTTCTCTCTGCCAGGCTCTTTGCAATATTCTTGACTCTACTGTCTTATTTAGTCCTCATGAGGACTAGGTGGTGAGAGGGGAAGCTCTGTAGGGTTCAGTCACTTGCCCAGGGTCCCACCACCGCTGAAGAGCTTGGATTTGACCCTGGTATGTGACCACCTTGGCCCACTGGCCTAGTGTGTCTTTCCTTTACATTGAAAGGAAAGATAGTACAGTGTACCTAGTGATGATCACAGTGGAAGGGCTTGCAGGGGGGTGTTTATTTCTTCTTTATGTTTTAAAATATTTTCTCCCTTCTTTATGAATCAGACAAAAAACACGTTTAAATAAGTTAATGTAATAACCCAAGATTTTATTAGATTTGCAGTATTTACATTAATTATTCCTTTTTTTGTTTACTCATAAAGGGCTTGTAACTCAGTATTCACTGCATTAGAAAACAGTGAAGATGCAATTGAAATTACAAGTGAAGACCACATTATACAGGTTTGTTATTTTGGAATCTGTCTTTCTGGATTTCTTATTTTGTTTGTTCCAATGGTTAGGATTGAACCTCTCCAATATGATTTTTTTTTTCTTTTTGAAATTCAGGAGACCAGTTTTTCCTTAGAGGATTATCAGAACAAAATCAATAAAATGTGTAATTTAAAACAAGCTCTCTGTAGATTAGAAAAACATACTAATAATTAAAGTGCTAGAAAATGTCTGTAGAAATGCCACATTTGCATTCATTATCTCCCACTGGTTTGCTTAACAAGGAGAGACTTACTAAAAAGGATGATTGCTGGGGACTGGGGGTAGTGCTGTTGTAGGAGGGGAAGTGCTCTGACCATAAGGTCTATGAACCGTTCACCTTTCTCACTGTCTTTGAAGATAGTTTGCACTTACAGAAATATACTAGAAACAACTAAAAGTTTCAGAAATAACGTACCTATTAAGTACTGAATAAATTACACATTATTATCTAAGTGGGTTTATACAAGTGACTTAAGGCAACATAGATTAATGCTTTCAGATAACAGCAAAAAAGGGAGTTGTGCCAGAAAAAACATTTTTTTAATCTGAGAATTAGCTCCACTTTGATTTTAGTTCTGGGCTCTCCAATCATTCACTTTAATCTGACTTGTGACTTCCTTGTTAAAGAGTTGATGGTGTTGACATTGAGTTGGTGCCCTGAGGGGCAGCATGGGCCAGTGTTTGAGTTCATGTATCAGAAGTGTTTACTATAGCGCCCAGTGAGGAAAACAGACCCTGACAATATCAATTATTGTTTGATCATTATCATCATTAGCACACGCACACTTTTCCCATTCATGTTCTGCTTATCTTATAGTCCTGTTTGAAACTTAACCATAAAGCCTTACATTTGTAATAACTTCCTAGTTCATAGCCTGCTTTTCACACACATCGTTTATTTGAACCATATGAAAGAAGCAAGAGAAATGTTTCATTCCCATATCCGGATACGAGTCTTGGAGGGATTAAGTGACTTGCTGAGGTCTGCGTGGAGGGGAAGGAGAGCCTGAGTGTTTTGCACTCTGGTGCTTTATTCCATCGTCCCCCAATCTGAACAGCCCTGCTGTAGCAGCTCCTGGTTTGGCCCTGTGCACATCCCTTCCTCTGCCCCTGTTGAAGTGGGAGTGGGCCTGCTGCCTTCCTGGAGCCTCAGGAGAACATAGCAGAAAGCTCAGCAGAAGCTCATCTGGGCTCCAGAATTCTTTGTGGGTTATGTGCTTATGGCTTCAGAACTGCCATGATGAGGTCCAGGCTCCTGAGCTTTTTCTGGGGGAAAAACCTGAAGGGCTTAGGTTGAAGACCTTTGATTGTCCTCTTTTTCAGAATGACTTTCAATTCACTCCATGTTTTTTCTTTTTCAGTATGCAAATCCTGCGTTTGAAACAACAATGGGCTATCAGTCAGGTGAATTAATAGGGAAAGAGTTAGGAGAAGTGCCTATAAATGAAAAAAAGGCTGACTTGCTGGATACTATAAATTCATGCATCAGGATAGGCAAGGTAAGTGAGAGGTCAGTACCTTTTTTAACTTTCATGTAACAGAGAGAAGAAAGACAGTGTTCATTGAACACTACCAGGTAATCTCAGTCTTACTCCTCCCAGCAGCCCAGGGAAGTATAGGGAGTGTTGCCCTGTTATACCCATTTTGCAGGTGAGGAAACTGGGGCCAAGAAAATATATAATATAATTAGCCAATAAGCAAACTAACTTGAATTGACACCTAACAATCATTATTTTTATCTTTGTAGTAAGTGAGTAAGTTGCTCTTTCTCATAATTGATCATCTTAGCTGTAGATGCTGGCAAATGGTTCTGGGTAAATAATTGCCAGTAAGGCAACACGTTCTCAGAAGACACTTGAGCCCAGGATTTCTCTAAACCTCATTCATTCATTGAGCATTTCAAAAATGCCTTCTGTTAGCCAGACACTGTGCTAGATTCCGGTATGGAAAGAAGAGTAAAACAAAAATTCCTGCCTTAGAGAGCTCATGTTCAAGGGTTGGAAACAGCCAAATAAAAGTAACCATTATTCAGTAATGTAAGAAGTCACATAATCATGGTGCTGAAGGAACAGGCAGAAGAAAGGCGGCTCAGTCTGAAAGCTTATTTCTCTGTACCAGTTTCTGATAGCACATCACTGTGACAAGTTTTAAAATATGATGAGAAGGAAAAGGCTACTGCTTTTCACAGTCATTCGTGTCCTTTCTGCTGGGTTTTTTGTTTTTGTATTTTTTTTTGCTTTTGGAAGTTGGTAGAGATTATTAATCTGATTATTTCAAACATTTGAAAAATTGGTGACTGATGCTGCCTGCTCTGTGGAGGCACTGGTGGGAGTGATACCCTCTGCCCTGTGGCATTTGGCTAGTGCCCATCTTATAGCACAAAACAGCAGCCTACCACAGGGGCTGAGTGCTGTGCAAAGCTTATACTCCACTTATCTTGGGCCTTGTGAAGACACCGTGAATGGGCTGTTTCTCTTTGCCTTCCCTATGTCTCTGAGCATACAACATTGCCTTGAAGTGAGAACAAGGAAAGAACATGCCGGCTGCAGGGGCCCAGTGAAGCCCTGCCAGTGGAATGACAAAGTAGGAACTACTCTATTTAGCCTTCAACTTTTCTGTCAAGGATTTTTTTTTTTTTTTTTTTTTTTTTTTTTACTGAAAGAAGTGGAAGGTCCTCTAGAAAGAGGTATGAAGGCTGAGATGGATGAAGAGACCTTCAGGTGCTCAGGTGTACCATGCAGGTGAGGGCAAGCATTCCTTTCCGTGTTTGAGAAAGGCATCCTCAGAAGGAGGCCACAGAGCAGCAGTCTTCCAAGACCACAGCAGTCATGGTGGGGGCTTTACCATGGCCACCTCAATCCTGTTGTTTAGGTTCCTTGCTGCCACTGGATAAGCCAGTGGTTTTGTTGTGAGGTTCAACTGGGTATGAACCAGGATGGGCCTTGTGCACCTTGATGTGGCAGAACTTCCGTTGAGGCATTCCATGTCCCTCTCACTGAGGGCCAAGTGGAGGTGGGGAAGGGCTGTGCTGTAAGTGCTGGCCTCCATCCAGTTCTGTGTGAACTGTGTCTCACCTCCACTGGGGTTGTGCTGTTGGGCACCAGGTAATAAAAGTCCTCAAACTTCAATAGCAAGAGACCTGCTCTCTAAAATTATACTTATTTTGAGCAAAGAATAGGAAAGATCATCAGATTATTGACTCCTATACTGATTTATTTTTATTTTTTATTTATTTTCTTGAGACAGGGTCTTGTTCTGTCGCCCAAGATGGAGTGCAGAGGTGCAGCAGCCCTGACCTCCCTGCCTCAGGCAGTCCTCCCACCTCAGCCTTCTGAGTAGCTGGGACCACAGGTGCCTGCCATCATGTCTGCCTAATCTTTAAATTATTTGTAGAGACGGGGTCTTCCTTTGTTGTCCAGGTTGGTCTCGAACTCCTGGGCTCAAACAGTCCTCCCATATCAGCCTCCCAAAGTGTTGGGATTACAGGCGTGAGCCACTGCAGCTGGTCTATACTACTTTATTTCTCAAAAGGACCTGGGCATTTGTTTTTTGTTTCCCAGTTCTTGGGTAGCATGGAAAAGTGACCTTTGTCCTTTGTCAGCAACCTGCTGGTCTATTGGCCACGTGGCAGTAGGGCAGGCCGCTGAGCTGGCCTATGTTTTGAGGTGAAAGAATCCATAATTCTGTCTCTAGGGAGCAGGGCTTGTTGAGGGTTCAGCAGGCCTTATGGGACAGTGGCAGTATGATCAGGAAGGGGAATTCAGGCATCTGCTAGGGACCAGCATGGCAGAATGGAGACTTAGGAAGTGGCCAGATGGTCAGGAGCTGGGGCCTTGGAGTGTCAGATGCTAGGTGTTGGATATTAAAGTTGGACCTTCTTGGGGCAGAAGAGAAGTTTTGATGATGTTCAAGCGGGGAATATTATAAACACTTCCCATCTCCACAAACCCCTGCTGCTCATTGTTCTGTCAGTGGCTCCTCTTTTGGGTAAAAATAATAGGTATGTTGATTTCCAGCTCTGATACTCATGCTTTTTTGCATCCTGTATGTATATCCATCTGACTCTTCTCTTTTTCCTTCTTCCCCAAGACTTGTCTGTCAGAGCTCTAGAACCCATAGTCTCCCATCTTCTCAGATACCTAAACTTTATACTGTCTTTCTTTTTTTTTTTTTCTTGAGGCAGGGTCTTGCTCTGTCACCCAGGCTGGCGGGCAGTGGCACGGTCTTGGCTCAGTGCAGCCTTGATCTCCCAGGCTCAAGCGATTCTCTCACTTCAGCCTCCCAAGTAGCTGGAGCCACAGGTGCGTGCCACCACATCCGGCTAATTTTTTTTAATACATTTTGTAGAAACGGGATCTCACTGTGTTGCCCAGAGTGGTCTCAAACTCCTAGGCTCAAGCAGTCCTACTGCCTCAGCCTCCCAAAGTGCTGGGATTACAGATGTGAGCCACCATGCTTGGCCTCTTTTAGAAATTTTGATTTTTTTTCCCTCCCTCAGAAACTGTATTGTTGTTCTTCTGCTGTTTAATGGGTGCTAAATAAATGGTGGCTGCTCAGATGCCTGTGGTGATGATACGTGGCTGCAGAACTCTTTAGCTTTTCAAAACTTTTAGCTTTCTTAGCTCCTTGCCTTTGCTTTCTTCTCTCACTGGCTCCCCTTTGCCTACGTTTCTTCCTTCTATTTCCTCCCAGATTTACCAGAACTCTGGCCTTTTCCCACTACTGTTATCCCTCAGAATGCTCCTTTGTTGTTGAAGTGTCTTTTCTACTCTGTGTAGAAATCTCACACTTCTCTGGTTTTAGTGTCAGTCCCTTTTCCAAGGTTTGGTTCAACATCCTGCTGTCATCTTAATTGTCTAGCAATGGTTTCCTCTCATCTACCTTAAACAGAAAACCCAATCTCCCTTCCAGCTCCTACTGTCTCTGCTCATGGACCAATGTCACAGTTGCTTTGACTTAGATCCTTGAGATGGTTTTGATTCCTTCCTGCCTATTGGTCCCCTCCATCAAATCCGCAAGCGCTAATGGCAATGAAACCTCTGCTTTGAGGATCCCTTGCCTGGGGCTGACCTTGCTCAGGGAGTTCCAGTGGCCGAATCTTGTTAAGTTGTCTGGGATCCTCCATCTCCACACGGTCCACCATACACTACTGCATGATTATTCCTACTAAGTCATCATTTTGCCATGTTACTTCTTCAACATAGGGCACATAGTCCTTATCTTGGCTGCCAGGATTCAGTAGTTGACTTCAGCCTACCTTTCCCATTTGGTGACAAAAGCCGCAAGTGTTCTTTGGCCACAGTTTACCATGTGCACACACTGTGCTCACCCTGGGGATAGAATGGCTGGATGGTGATGATTTAATTCTCAAGACAATAGGTACCAAGAGGGACTGCATCCATAGCCAGAGAATCCTAGCATGGTACGTAGCTTGTACCAGACAGAAGGGAGGTACTGGTCTTACTGCTATTCTGAGGGGAGCTCGGCCTGGAGAAAGAGGCCTGTGCAGACCACCTGCACCCAAACCAGGCCATTTACCAAATGTTCACCATGTCAGGATTTTGCCGAGAGTTTACTGGCATTACCCACCCTAATCTTCCTGATAGCATTCTAAGGTAGTAGTGTTATTATTCTTTGGAACTTCATCTTTTTTTTTTTCTTTCTCAAGATGGAGTCTCACTCTGTTGCTCAGACTGGGGTTCAGTGGCTTGATCTCAGCTCACTGCAGCCTCCGCCTCCGGGGTTCAAGCAGTTCTCCTGCCTCAGCCTCCTCAGTAGCTGGAATTATAGGCACCCACCACCACACCTGGCTAATTTTTGTATTTTTAATAGAGACAAGATTTCACCATGTTGGCCAGGCAGGTCTCGAACTCTTGGCCTCGTGACCTGCCTGCCTTGGCCTTCCAAAGTGCTGGGATTACAGGCCTGAGCCACCACGCCCGGCCAAACTAAATCTTACGTGATATTTATGTAAGTAAATATTTTTTGTTTCCACTGGTGACTGGAAACTTAGTGACTCTGTTACCCAAGCCAAGCCATTGGCTAAATTGTCCTACACCTTTAGTTGGACTGTGGAACCGGATGGAATGACCTGTTAGCCTTGACATGGGATTGATCAGCCACCCAAGTCTATTCAGAAAGGAGAAGAAAATCCTGAATATATTTTTATAATATATTCAGGATATAATATAATATATATATAATATATAATATAAATAATATATATAATAATATAGATATCTACTATTTATATTATATTATTATATATAATAATATAATATAAATGCTGACTGAATTTTTTTGTTTCTTTTTTTAATGTAACAGCTCTATTGAGATGTAATTTCTGTACCATACAATTCACCTGTTGAAAGTATACTATTTGATAGCTAGGCATGGCAGTGTGTGCTTATGGTCCCAGCTACTTGGGAGGCTGAGGTAGAAGGATCACTTGAGCCCTGGATGTGAAGGCTGCAATGAGCCATGGTTGTGCTACTGCATTCCAGCCTAGATGAAGGACAAGACTCTGTCTCAAATAAATAAATAAAGTATACAAGGTAACAGTTTTTAGTGTATTCACAGTTTTGCAAAATGTCACCACAATTAATTTCCCATATTCCCCTTGATAGTGAGCTTCAGAAGTAACCCTTATACCTGTCTGCTGAAGCCTTCCTTCTAAGGTGGACATGTAAGTTGTGGATATGGATATCTGCCTCGGGAACCCTGTTTAGTTCTTGCTGGTTTTCAGCTGCAAGCCTCATCCTCTGGCTGAGCTCCCCCTTGGAACTGTACTAGGGTCGGTACCTCCCTTCTCCAGTGTAAGCTAAGCACTGAGCCGGGCTTTCTGGCTGTTTTTTGATATAGTCCTTTTTTGGTGCCCATTGTTTTCAGCATTGTATCAGGAAGCATTAATAATCGTCCTTTGATTCTATCAGACCGTCCTGGTTTCTTTCTGATCTGCCCAGAGGAGTCTGAAGATGAGCTCTTACCATTGGTATTTGAATTCAGGTTGCCATGTTCCAAACAGAATATTTCAGAATTGACCTGGAGTAGGGCTCTGAATAGGAAACTTCAGCTAAGCCAGTGAGGCTGCCATGGTGCTCCACTTCCAGCCTGCTCAACTCTAGGTCCTGAGGGACTCTGGAAGGGGAAGAAAGTTATGGAATACCCTAGGGGTTCAGTGTCCTACTGTGGGTTTTAGGGATTTCCATAGCTTAGGGACCTTGGTGATTTCTTGGAGGAATTCATAACATTTTAGGATGGTGACAAAACCTAGCTCCATCCTGGCTATCCCCACCACCCCAAGATAAGGGGAGTCACCACAGCCCTGTTTCCTTGCTGTTGTCTTGTTCTGCATAGGCCTCCTTCCCCAGGCTGTGCTTTCTGTCTGAAAGAATCCCCAGGTTCTGTGTCTGATCAGGAGAGCACAGCTAACGTAATTTCAGCCCTGGGTTTTGAGGTCTCATCGTTTTTTTTTTTTTTTTTTTTTAATTCCATTTTAGGTTTTGGGGTACATGTGATGAACATGCAAGATTGTTGCATAGGTACACACATAGCAGTGTGGTTTGCTGCCTTCCGTCCCCTCACCTGTATCTGTCATTTCTCCCCATGCTATCTCTTCCCACCTTCCCACCCCCCCACCCCTCCCCCATTTCCCCCCAACGGACCCCAGTGTGTAGTGCTCCCCTCCCTGTGTCCATATGTTCTCATTGTTCAACACCCGCCTATGAGTGAGAATATACGGCGTTTGATTTTCTGCTCTTGTGTCAGTTTGCTGAGAATGATGGTTTCCAGGTTCATCCATGTCCCTACAAAGGACGTGAACTCATCGTTTTTGATGGCTGCGTAATATTCCATGGTGTATATATACCACATTTTCCCTATGCAGTCTATCATCGTTGGGCATTTGGGTTGGTTCCAGGTCTTTGCTATTGTAAACAGCGCTGCAATGAACATTCGTGTGCACGTGTCCTTGTAGTAGAATGATTTATAATCCTTTGGATATATACCCAGTAATGGGATTGCTGGGTCAAATGGGATTTCTATTTTTAGGTCCTTGAGGAATCGCCACACTGTCTTCCACAATGGTTGAATTAATTTACATTCCCACCAACAGTGTAAAAGTGTTCCTATTTCTCCACATCCTCTCCAGCATCTGTTGTTTCCCGATTTTTTAATGATCGCCATTCTAACTGGTGTGAGATGGTATCTCAATGTGGTTTTGATTTGCATTTCTCTGATGACCAGTGATGATGAGCATTTTTTCATATGTTTGTTGGCCTCCTGTATGTCTTCTTTTGTAAAGTGTCTGTTCATATCCTTTGCCCATTTTTGAATGGGCTTGTTTGTTTTTTTCTTGTAGATCTGCTTTAGTTCTTTGTAAATTCTGGATATCAGCCCCTTGTCAGATGGGTAGGCTGCAAAAATTTTTTCCCAATCTGTTGGTTGCCGATTCACTCTACTGACTGTTTCTTTTGCCGTGCAGAAGCTGTGGAGTTTGATTAGGTCCCATTTGTCTATTTTGGCTTTTGTTGCCATTGCTTTTGGCGTTTTAGTCATGAAGTCCTTGCCTACACCTGTGTCCTGAATGGTTTTGCCTAGATTTTCTTCTAAGGTTTTTATGGCATTAGGTCTGATGTTTAAGTCTTTAATCCCTCTGGAGTTAATTTTGGTGTAAGGTGTCAGGAAGGGGTCCTGTTTCTGCTTTCTGCACATGGCTAGCCAGTTTTCCCAACACCATTTATTAAACAGGGAGTCCTTTCCCCATTGCTTGTTTTTGTCAGGTTTGTCGAAGATCAGATGGTTGTAGGTATGTTGTATTTCCTCTGAGGCCTCTGTTCTGTTCCATTGGTCTATATCTCTGTTTTGGTACCAGTACCATGCTGTTTTGATTACTGTAGCCTTGTAGTATAGTTTGAAGTCCGGTAGTGTGATGCCTCCCGCTTTGTTCTTTTTGCTTAGAATTGACTTGGCTATGCGGGCTCTCTTTTGGTTCCATATGAAGTTTAAGGTGTTTTTTCCCAGTTCTGTGAAGAAGGTCATTGGTAGCTTGATGGGAATAGCGTTGAATCTGTAAATTACTTTGGGCAGTATGGCCATTTTCATGATGTTGATTCTTCCTAACCATGAACATGGAATGTTTCTCCATCTGTTTGTATCCTCTCTTATTTCGTTGAGCAGTGGCTTGTAGTTCTCCTTGAAGAGGTCCTTTACGTTCCTTGTTAGTTGTATTCCTAGGTACTTTATTCTCTTTGTAGCAATTGTGAATGGCAGTTCCTTCTTGATTTGGCTCTCTTGAAGTCTATTACTGGTGTATAGGAATGCTTGTGATTTTTGCACGTTGATTTTGTATCCTGAGACTTTGCTGAAGTTGTTTATCAGTTTCAGGAGATTTTGGGCTGAGATGATGGGGTCTTCCAAATATACAATCATGTCATCTGCAGATAGAGACAATTTGATTTCCTCCTTTCCAATTTGGATACCCTTTATTTCTTTTTCTTGCCTGATTGCTCTGGCTAGAACTTCCAGTACTATATTGAATAGGAGTGGTGAGAGAGGGCATCCTTGTCTAGTGCCAGATTTCAAAGGGAATGCTTCCAGTTTTTGCCCATTCAGTATGATATTGGCTGTTGGTTTGTTGTAAATAGCTTTTATTGTTTTGAGATACGTTCCGTCAATACCTAGTTTATTGAGGGTTTTTAGCATAAAGGGTTGTTGAATTTTGTCAAAAGCCTTCTCTGCATCAATCGAGATAATCATGTGGTTTTTGTCTTTGGTTCTGTTTATGTGGTGAATTATGTTTATGGACTTGCGTATGTTGAACCAGCCTTGCATCCCCGGGATGAATCCTACTTGATCATGGTGGATGAGCTTTTTGATATGCTGTTGCAATCGGTTTGCCAGTATTTTATTGAAGATTTTTGCATCTATGTTCATCATGGATATTGGCCTGAAATTTTCTTTTCTTGAGTCTCTGCCGGGTTTTGGTATCAGGATGATGTTTGTCTCGTAAAATGATTTGGGAAGGATTCCCTCTTTTTGGATTGTCTGGAATAGTTTCAGAAGGAATGGTATCAGCTCCTCTTTGTATGTCTGGTAGAATTCAGCTGTGAACCCATCTGGACCTGGGCTTTTTTTGGGTGGTAGGCTCTTCATTGCTGCGTCAACTTCAGACCATGTTATTGGTCTATTCAGGGTTTCGGCTTCTTCCAGGTTTAGGCTTGGGAGGTTGCAGGTGTCCAGGAATTTATGCATTTCTTCCAGGTTTACTAGTTTATGTGCATAGAGTTGTTTGTAATAATCTCTGATGATGGTTTGGATTTCTGTGGAATCTGTGGTGATATCCCCTTTATCGTTTTTTATTGCATCAATTTGGTTATTCTCTCTTTTCTTTTTTATTAATCTGGCTAGTGGTCTGTCTATTTTGTTGATCTTTTCAAAAAACCAGCTCCTGGATTTATTGATTTTTTGAAGAGTTTTTTGTGTCTCTATTTCCTTCAGTTCTGCTCTGATCTTAGTTATTTCCTGTCTTCTGCTAGGTTTTGAGTTTTTTTGATCTTGCTCCTCTAGCTCTTTCAATTTTGATGATAGGGTGTCAATTTTAGATCTCTCCTTTCTTCTCATGTGGGCACTCATTGCTATATATTTTCCTCTAGAGACTGCTTTAAATGTGTCCCAGAGATTCTGGTATGTTGTGTCTTCGTTCTCATTGGTTTCGAAGAACATCTTTATTTCTGCCTTCATTTCATTGTTTATCCAGTCAACATTCAAGAGCAAGTTGTTCAGTTTCCATGAAGCTGTGTGGTTCTGAGTTAGTTTCTGCATTCTGAGTTCTAACTCGATTGCACTGTGGTCTGAGAGACTGTTATGATTTCTGTTCTTTTGCATTTGCTGAGGAGTGATTTATTGCCAATTATGTGGTCAGTTTTAGAGTAGGTGTGATGTGGTGCTGAGAAGAATGTATATTCTGTGGATTTGGGGTGGAGAGTTCTGTAAATGTCTATTAGGTTTGCTTGTTCCAGGTCTGTATTCAGGTCCTGGATATCCTTGTTGATTTTCTGTCTGGTTGATCTGTCTAATATTGACAATGGGGTGTTAAAGTCTCCCACTATTATTGTGTGGGAGTCTAAGTCTCTTTGTAAGTCATTAAGAACTTGCCTTATGTATCTGGGTGCTCCTGTATTGGGTGCGTATGTATTTAGGATCGTTAGCTCTTCTTGTTGCAGTGATCCTTTTACCATTATGTAATGTCCTTCTTTGTCTCTTTTGATCTTTGTTGCTTTAAAGTCTATTTTATCAGAGATGAGAATTGCAACTCCTGCCTTTTTTTGCTCTCCATTTGCTTGGTAGATCTTCCTCCATCCCTTTATTTTGAGCCTTTGTGTATCCTTGCATGTAAGATGGGTTTCCTGGATACAGCACACTGATGGGTTTTGGCTTGTTATCCAATTTGCCAGTCTGTGTCTTTTGATTGGGGCATTTAGTCCGTTGACATTTAGGGATAGTATTGTTATGTGTGAATTTGATACTGTCATTTTGATGCTACCTGGCTGTTTTGTTGGTTAGTTGATGCAGATTCTTGATTGTGTTGATGCTGTTTTACCATTTGGTGTGTTTTTGGAGTGGTTGGTACTGGTTGTTCCTTTATATGTGTAGAGCCTCTTTCAGGAATTCTTGTAGAGCAGGTTTGGTGGTGATGAAATCTCTGAGTGCTTGCTTGTTCACAAAGGATTTTATTTTTCCTTCACTTATGAAGCTGAGTTTGGCTGGATAGGAGATTCTGGGTTGAAAGTTCTTTTCTTTGAGGATGTTGAATATTGGCCCCCAATCTCTTCTGGCTTGTAGGGTTTCTGCTGAGAGATCTGCTGTGAGTCTAATGGGCTTCCCTTTGTGGGTAACCCGACCTTTCTCTCTGGCTGCCCTTAGCATTTTCTCTTTCATTTCAACCCTGGTGAATCTGACGATTATGTACCTTGGGGTTGCTCTTCTTGAGGAATATCTTATTGGTGTTCTCTGTATTTCCTGGATTTGAATATTGGTCTGCCTTGCTAGGTTGGGGAAGTTTTCCTGAATAATATCCTGAAGAGTATTTTCCAGCTTGGATTCATTCTCTTCATCACTTTCAGGTACACCTCTCAGACGTAGATTAGGTCTTTTCACATAGTCCCACATTTCTTGAAGGTTTTGTTCATTCCTTTTTGCGCTTTTTTCTCTGTTCTTGCCTTCTCTTTTTATTTCATTGAGTTGGTCTTCGACCTCTGATATCCTTTCTTCTGCTTGGTCAATTCGGCTGTTGAAGCTTGTGCATGCTTCACGAAGTTCTCGTGTTGCGTTTTTCAGCTCCATCAATTCACTTATACTCCTCTCTATGCTGTCCATTCTCGTCAGCAGTTCGTCCAATCTTTTTTCAAGGTTCCTCTTTTCTTTGCGTTCGGTTAGAACATGTTCTTTTAGCTCACTGTAGTTTCTTACTACCCACCTTCTGAAGTCTGATTCTGTCATTTCATCACCCTCCTTCTCCATCCAGTCTGGTTCCCTTGCTGGTGAGGAGTTGTGATCCCTTTTAGGAGGAGAGGTGTTCTGGTTTCGGGAGTTTTCATCCTTTTTGCGCTGGTTTCTTCCCATTTTTGTGGGTTTATCCACCTGTTGTCTGTCTCTGTCCCAGGGAGTTGGAGCTTTATGAGTTTCCGTTGCACTACTGCCTTTTTTGATTTTTCTTTCAGGTCTGACCCGCCCAGCTAGCAGCACGCCTAGCCACTGCCTGCCCGCAGGGGCTTTGCTGAGCTGCTGTGGGCTCCGCCCAGCTGCCCTGAGCTCTTCCCCGCCTCTGTTATGGCGGACTCTCTCTGTTGTGGCAGGTTGCCTCGGCAACGGCAGCCTGCCTCCGTAGCGGTGGAGAGTCTTAGTAATGGTGGAAGCCCCTCCCCCACCGAGCCGGACCCTCACGGTTCAGCTGAGCTTGGTTTGAAGGGCTCAACCCAGAGGTTTTCCAATTACTGTTTTTGTTTTCGTTGTTGTTGGGGGTGGAGGGGTGGGACCAACTGAGCCTGATCACCTGGCTCCCTGACTCTGAGTCTTTTCTTTTAAGTTGAACGACCCCGCGTTCCGGTCGCTTGTTGAAAAGGCGCCGGGATCTCCCGTGCTGCGACTCACGGAGTCGGCTCGAACTGCGGTGCCGGCTCCCGGCGGATTTTTTGCCTAGGAATCTCCTGGCCTGACTCGCTATTTCAGATGAGTGGGCAACTCTGCCGTTTCAGGGCTCTGCTCAGCAGCTAAGAGGGCTCCCAGACCAGTGGCTTTTGTACGGAGAACCGCAGCAACAGGGAGTGGTCACAGCAGCTGCGCGGGCGGAATCAGCCCAGCTGGCGGTCAGCCCCGCGGGGGCCAAAACAGCCGCAGCGGCTGGGACTGCGTTGCTGGCGACCCCTCTGCCTGGGTATCTCCTGGTCTGTGGGCAATAAGAGTTCGTCTGGAAATGTGGCGTCCACTCACCCTCTGCACTTTCACTGGGAGCTGAAGTCCTGCGCTGTTCTTAGGCGGCCATCTTCCCAGCATCTAAACATACCGTTTTAAAACCTCAGGACCAAATCTTGGTCATTTCTTACTCCCAGGGAGGACAGGTTCCTGGAAGGGCAGCTCCCACGTGGAACCCCACACCGCCAAGGGCCAGATTCCGGATCTCATCGTTTGTTTTACTTGAGCTTGGTCCTGGCTGTTACCTCATCTTCCATACCCCATATGCAAGGCTTCACACATCCCAGAAGGGCCTCAAGCCATTTCGTTCACCTCAGAAGCTGGTAGCAGCCCACCATGGTAGTGGCCACAGAATGGTCCCTTCCGGCCCAGTCTGGATATTCTTGCCTTCCCAAACACAGGGGCAGAGGCTAAGCTCCCTCTTCTACTTCAGCAGGTGGGAGTTATGAGAGGAGGAAGTGAGGGGGAGTGCCCTTTATTTATAGGCCCAGGATCCCTCTTGTCTGCAGGTGGCCACTGAAAATATACCACCATTTAGACTATGGTGACCTACTTTTGTCAGCAGCTCAGAAGGAGGTGGACTTCGGAAGCTAAGAAAGAATTGACCCGTTACCTGAAATCGGTTTGAGGTTGGGATCATTTTTTATCCTAATTGCTTTAGCAATGTGGGTGCATCAGAACTGAAGTAGAAAATGTTTTTGGGTTTATGTCTTCAACACAGTATGATTATGCTTACATTCCATTTATAGGAGTGGCAAGGAATTTACTATGCCAAAAAGAAAAATGGAGATAATATACAGCAAAATGTGAAGATAATACCTGTCATTGGACAGGGAGGGTAAGTGGAAAAATCAAAAACATCAGTCAACATACAGTGTTGGGGGTTATTGCAGAATTTGCTCTGAATATTTAGCAAGTTAACGACTGCTAACAGAAGTGTCAAGGTCAGGTGTCATCACAGAATGGCCTTCCAGAGTCGTGTTTCCTTGGGGACTTCCTCATGTCTACATCTGACCCTCCACTTGCAGCCCAGAGCCACCATACTCGCATTAGTCTTGTTGAAGCTGCCTGGATACACAAGAAACTGAAGTGTTTGTTTAAGTCTGAATGTCACTTTATTAAGTTGTATGATAATACTGACTGGTAGAGTCCCTATATTGAAAAGATTGTTTATCTAATTTGATAGCCTATGTATTATTTTTGTAAAGACCTATCAAATTAGATAAAAAATATTTTAAATACTAACAGTTATGGACATTCTTACATAAAACAGATGTGACTGTAGATTGGAAACCAATCTAAAAATTTCAGATGGTTTGTCTTAGAAACCTATCTTAAAGAAATAATATGGTAAGATGAAAATTATGAATGTGAGTTATAGAACATCTAAAATATGCAGCTTTGAGAAATAATCATATTCACAGGTTCTAAGATTAGGGCCAAAAAGAGTAGAAATGATGACCATAGAAAATTAAATTACCTCATGCCTTTAATCTAGCACTTGGGGAGGACAAGGTGGGAAGATCCCTTGAGCCCAGGAGTTTTGAGATCAGCCTGGGCAATATAGTGAGACCACCCCCATCCCTACAAAAAATTTAAAAGTGAGCCAGATGTGGTGGCACACCGCTATCAGTTACTTTAGGGGGCTGACGTGAGAGAATCGCTTGGTCTTGGGAGGTCAAGGCGGCAGTGAGCTGTGATCATGTCACCGCACTCCAGCCTGGGCGACAGTGAGACATTGTCTCAAAAGGAAAAAAAAAAAAAGTCAAAAAATATGGTAAAGGTTATGATATACTGTTAAATGTAAAATGATACCTAGTGTATAGTCTCAATCATGCAAAGGAAAAAAGAACAGGAGAAAGTATGGCAGTGGCCGTTGTTGCAACTGCTGTTGTTTTATTGAGCCCCTCCCTTCCTGGCCAGCTCTCAGTGTCTGGTAGATGCCACTTCATTCCTTCCTAACTGCAGCCCTGTGAGGTTGGCACTGTGATCATCTCCACTTTACAGATGAGGAAACTGAGGCTTAGAGAGGTCAGGTTTCTAGCTCGGGGTCCAGCTGCCGGCATCAGGCACAGCCAGGCTGCAGACCTCAGCGCTGACCACATGGCTCACGTGCTTTGTCACCAGGCTTTGCTGCCAGTTGGTGATCGCCTCAGGGAAATGGATCTGTGTGGGTTCTCTGTTCTGATTCTTTGCCCTTTTATGTCCTTTCCAGATTTTTTGTGATAAGTATATAGGGATTTGATTATCAAGGGGAAAAAGTGAAAAAACTGAAGGAACAATAAATAAATGAGAAGAGTCAGCAGCCTCTGAGCTAAGCCCTCGTTGCTTTGTTTTAGATGTCTAGCTAACCACGTTCAGTGTGAACCTCAGCTTCCAGTGTGGCCTGGGGCTATGGCCAGCAGTGACTATGAGCAGATTGTTTGTTGGAACTTGAAGAAAAGCATCGATGTAAAGGGTTGCGAAAATAAAAAAACATGTTAAAGAACTAAAGGCTCTTGGCTGGTTAACATGCAGTTCACTTTTTAAAACATGTATATTGTATTGTCTCTTGTGACTAATTGGGAAGAATTTTGTCATTTTTATTGAAGTTACTTCTACAGAGACACCAAAAGATGTTTGTGGTCTCTTGTTTATTTATTGGTGGCCTTGGTCACAAGAAGAAATGTTCTCAAAGCATTTTGTGTATTGTGAAAGGGATGTGCCATTTTCATAATGGAAAATTAATGACATATCCATCAAATTAGAGTCAGAAGAGAAATAATGCATTGTTTTTCACTTGCAGAAAAATTAGACACTATGTGTCCATTATAAGAGTGTGCAATGGCAACAATAAGGTACGTAAGGAGAGCCCCCAGGACCCCAGGAACACCCCAGCAAGATTTGCAGCAGTCAGAACTAATGGCTTTTAAAATTCACTTTTAGGCTGAGAAAATATCCGAAAGTGTTCAGTCTGACACTCATACAGGTATGGTGCGCCGTATTTATTCTTAGAGTTCATTGAGTTTTTGGAGAAAAAATAAAAACAGATCTTTAACTAGCTGGCCTGGTGCAATGGTGGGATTGTGTTTTCCTCACACCGTGGCAGCATTTCTCTACCGACTCCACAGGCTAGCTTAGGAGTCAAAGGACTGGAGCACTTGTGAGCGTTCTGACAGGTGCCCTGGGGCGGGTCTCAGCCTTCAGGGGAAAGAACTGGTCAGCTGAAATGCATGAATTCATGAAGTGTGGCTTTATAACCTGATTTGTGCTTTAAGGGGCAGACAGGGTTGGGTGTTTATCCCATAGTCCTTTACCATGAACATCTTTGTCTGTCCTGACACCCATTACTGCCAGCCTACAGGGAGGTAGCTGGGCCCCTCGCACTTGCCACACCTCTGTGTCTCTTATCCACACCTTGGACAGCATCTGCTCATCTCCATAGCTTTGTTACTGCAAATGCATTTCCCTGGCTTAGAGTCCCCTGTTTCCTTCAAATGTGTCGTGACTTTAGCAAGCCACTTCCTGCTCTGGCCCTCACAGATGAAGGGGCTGGGCTGGGATGGTGAAGCTTCAGGCAGGAGGGGCTCCGTCAAGTGTCTATGCAGACACTTGGTGTGCCACCCTGCTTTCCCTGAGCAGTGTGCTCTGCTTGACCAGCTGGTCTGTAAAAGCCTCTACGAAGACTTCCCTTCATGCTGTTGATATGCTTTCTGCCTTACCAGAACAGTTCATTCATTCATTCTAGGAACATTTACTATATTTTTTTGTGAGCACTTGCTGTGTACAAGATACCGGTACTAAGTGCTTTATGTACAGCTTATTTTAATGAAGCCTTGGACTAACTCAAGGAGGTAAGCATTTTATAGGCGAAATTCCCTTTTTACAGGTAAGGAAATTGAAAGTTTAAATAATCTGCCCAAGGATCTCCAAGGAAGTGGCAAAACTAGCACCTAAATCCAGGAGGGCTGACACCAGTGCTCTGAAGCAGTTTTTGGTTTTTACCAGCGCCTCAGGAGCAATCAGAGATTTAATCTGAAAGGAAAAGAGACACATTGACACAAAGGAACAGAGCAAGTGATAAGAAATGATCCACAGGAATGAGAGCGGGCCAGTGGGGGGTGTTCTAGACAGGGAGAGGTGGATTTGAATAAGAGGTGTGAGTGGAAAAGCACTGTGACAATAAAAACAGGCATAGAAGAGGGAGAGTACAGGGCATGTTCCAGAAAAAGCAAGTATTCAATTTTGACTGGTATAAAAGGTCAGTGGGGAAAGAAGTGTTTGGGTCAATAAGGATCCAGCTGGGCGTGGTGGCTCACACCTGTAGTCCCAGCACTTAGAGATGCTGAGGCAGCTGATCACCCGAGGTCAGGAGTTTGAGATCAGCCTGGCCAACATGTGGAAACTCTGTCCCTACTAAAAATAGAAATACTAGCCAGGCATGGTGGTGGGAGCCTATAATCACAGCTACTGGAGAGGCTGAAGCAGGAGAATCACTTGAACCTGGGAGGCGGAGGTTGCAGTGAGCTGAGATTGTACCATTGCACTCCAGCCTGGGCAACAAGAGTGAAACTTTATCTAAAAAAAAAAAAAAAAAAAAAAAAAAAAAAGAATACTTCAATGCTAATTGGGAAGTTTGCATTTTCATCTGTATAATGGGAGTCTGAGGATTTGTGAGTCGGGGAGCAGCGTGATGACACCTGAGCTGTGAGAAGCTTGCAGAGCATGTATGTAAGATTACAAGGGAGGAGACAAAAAGAATACCAGCATTGCCATGGTCGAAAGGAGAGAAAACAATGGCCGGGAATAATACGGTGATGACAAGAGGAGGAGAGAAGAGAGGCCAGATGTGATGATGGTGTGGTACTGGAGAGAGAGAAGCAAGAAAGAGCCCTTGAAAAGGTAGTTTCTGAGCCTGGATATTCAGGAAGTAGCAGCAGGACTGGGGAGGATGAATGTGGAGAGCTCTACCTGTGAGGTGCTGGTGGGCAGCCAGGTGGGTTTGTTTATTCACCCCTCTGCCCATTCATTCTACAGATTTCTGCTGAGTACCTACTGATGGCTGGCTCCTGTGTTCTGCAAAGAGGTTAGCACTAGAGATGAAAATGTTTCTGGCCAGCCAAGCATTAGCAGGTAGCACAGATACGGACATGATGGAAACCAGCGTTGGTAAAGGGGAATGGAAACTGAGGTTACAGTGGAAATGAGCAGCAAGAACAGGAGAGGAGGGGTGAGGCGGATTCCTAGAGACCACCTACCTTCAGAGAAGGAGGAAACAAGCAGGAAAGGGGTTAGATGGAGCAGGGAGTCTGGAGGGTGTCGCTGAAGCCAAAGGCTGGGAGAATGGGAAGCATCAAGACTGGTGAGGGCTGAAGCGCACAGAGGGAGGGAGGGGGGATATGGAGCCAGAGATGGATAAGAACTTTTGCTTTGCATCCAAGAGCTCTTCTGTAACCTGTAGATGTGCAGTTTCAGGAGAATGGAGAGGGCAGAAGCCAGATTGCAGGGGGTAGAGGAGTCAGAGTAGAAGCAGCATGTGTGGGCCTGTTACGGAGCGTCCTACACTGCAGATTCACGGGGGGCTTTTACTTGGTTTTAGAATTTTTTTAAGCTCTTAAGAATGGCACTGTAAAGTAGGTATGACTATTATTTGTATTCATTTATCACAGAGGAAGAAACTGAGGGAGCCAGGTGCCGTGGCTCACACCTGTAATCCCAGCACCTTGGGAGGCCAAGGTGGACAGATTGCTTGAGCCCCAGAGTTTGAGACCAGCCTGGGCAACATGGTGAAACCCTGTCTCTACCAAACATACAAAAAATTAGCTTGGTGTGGTGACATGCACCAGTAGTCTCAGCTACATGGGAGGCTGAGGCATGAGAATCACTTGAACCTAGGAGGCGGAGGCTGCAGCGAGCTGAGATCGTGCCATTGCACTCCAGCTTGGGCGACAGAGCGAGGCTCCATCTCAGAAAAGAAAAGAAAAAACAAAAGTTCAGTGACAGCCTAGAGTTGGGTAGCCAGGATATGGCAGAGCTGGGACTGAGAGGCAGAGTCAGTGATGTAGTCAGAGGAAATGTTAGGCAGGGCTTATCTCCCAGCCTGCATTCGTACCAGGCCATTTGGTCGTTTCACTTGATCAGCGCTGACTTAGGAGTTTTACCCATCCCACCCAGATGAGCCACCTGCCCATCTCACCTCCCCGCTTAGCAGCATAACCAGCTTTATGTCCAAAGGTCTCAACTGGCTATCTTCGCTTGAGAAGGCAGGGTGGAGGTACTATAGGCCAGGGGCCAGCCAAAGTCCTTGGTTACACACAACAGAAATCAATTCTTAAGCAGAAAAGGAGGTTTTTTTTTTTTTTTTTGCAGGAAATAGGATTGCTTACAGATTTGAAAAGAAAGCTCTAGTACTGGTTTTGGAAAAGGGGGCAGGAAGCTGGGCAACTGTCCCCACTACTCTTGGCATGTCATAGGAGCACTGTGGTTAGGGGGCTGCTGCTGTCACTACTGAGCTTTGGGCAGCACTGGCCCTGTCGAGGTCTGGGCATAGGGTGTTGCTGTTCTCACTATGGATAGCGTAGCTTCTTCATACCTTGCTTCCTTGCCTCACTCACTTGAAAGCAGACTCTTCGAAGGAAGCACTCATTTGACTATTCCTGTGTCACCTGCTCTGCCACTAACTGGGTATGGAGCAGCGGAGTCTCTGGCCTTCTCCCTTCCATAGTGAGAGGACTTAGAACTCCCCAGACGTAGGAAGGAAGGTTCAGGGTCTAGGCATCCAAAGAGTAATAAAATCCCAATACAGGCTCCCTTTTCCCTGGCCCATGTGTTGTTTTCACATGACACTGTCTCACTGAGGACACCAAATTGTCATAGTGACAACTGTCCAGTCTGTAAACTGACTTATTCTGGGCCCGGCCCTGAGTCTGGCTGTAGGTACACAGAAAATGAACATGAGGTTCACTGTCTGGTAGCAGGGGGAAATAATTTCAGTATCCTGTGGTTTGTAGTATCACACTGGGGAAAAGCTGGGAGATGCTTCCCAACAATGATGATGCTTAAGCCGGTGTCTGGAAGAGAAGGAGGGGTCATGTGAGGACAAGGTGGGAGGAGCAGCACACATAAAGGCACCGAGAGGTGAGGCTGGGACAGGATAGTTTGGATTCATCTTGCAAGCAGAGGAAGGCCAAGGGAATCTTTATAAATTGGTAAATGGGAGCCAGGCACTGTGGCTCACACCTGTAATCCCAGCACTTCGGGAGGCCGAGGTGGGTGGATCATGAGGTCAGGAGTTCAAGACCAGCCTGGTCAACATAGTGAAACCCCGTCTTTACTAAAAATACAAAAATTAGTCGGGCATAGTGGCACGTGCCTATAGCCCCAGCTACTCAGGAGGCTGAGGCAGGAGAATCACTTGAACCCAGGAGGCGGAGGTTGCAGTGAGCCAAGATCATGCTACTGCACTCCAGCCTGGGCAACAGAACAAGACTCCATTTAAAAAAAAAAAAAAAAAAAAAAAAAGGTAAATGGGAAAGGGTCAGGTCTTAGAAAGGTAGTCATGGAGAAAAGAAATTGAAGACAAAGTAACTCGTGAATCCAGCCTGAGGAGCCCAATCAGAGACTGGATTCAGGAGTTACTTAAGTATAATCAGGATTTGGGAACCAGCTTACTGACTGGGATAAAGAGAAGACTTGAGAATGACACCAAGATATCTAGCTTGGTCTCTGGATAACGTTAATTAAAATAAGTGCAAATAAGATAATAAGAAAGAGCAGGTTTGAACAAGGAGTAGATAGTAAGTTTAGATTTGAACTTACCACATCTGAAGAGAGAAACCAAAACTTTTGGCCCTGGGCCAACTCTCCTGAAGAGAGCAGGTGAGGCAGGAAGATAGACTACCAAGAAAGGAGTCCAGTAATAATGGACATTTGAAGAATGGCCAGGGGAGCATGGAGGAGCAGGATGAATTCATTCAGTCAGCCAAAACTTAGTACACAGCTGTTGTGCACCAGGCAGCATCTGTGTCTGCTTGTGAGATGTGTTTCTAGCTGGGGGTTGAGGTAGACAGTAAGCAAATATACATACAGTGTATCAGATGGTGCTAAGTTCTATGGAGAAGAATAAAGCCAGGGGATTGGGCATGTAGGAGATGAAGAGGTGGTCAGGACAGACCTTGCCAGTAATGTGACAGGCTTGGTTCTTGGTCAAGTGGTATGAATGGGGCCCAGGCCTCAGTATACTTTGCAGGTGTTCTCATGGGCTACCAGGGTTGGGCCATTGTTAGAGGCCTCATAGATCATTGAAAAGACTTGGGAGATTTGATCTGCACCTGGAGAAAGTGAACTTTTTGGGGAGGAAAAGGTAGTTGCCAGAGGCCCATGTGCAGAGTCTCCTGGGAACATGAGGGCCAACAGGAGGCTGTGGGCGTGGCAGTTTGGAGGTGGCCCCGGTGGAGAGCAAGTGCTCTGCAAATGCTTGTGCTGTTGTGAGTGTCTGAGGAAGTGCTTTGACAGTCTGCTGTGGTCCTGGCAGAATGACTTTTGGGCAAGTCACATAAGATACTTGGGCCTGGACTTCCTCATACCCAAACTGGAGCTCCTACTTCCAGGCCACAGGGCTAATGTGACTTGGAGGAAGCTGCTGTTTGTGAGGGTTCTTGATTAGTTACCCCCTGTCATCACCTCCACTGTTATTTCTAAGTTCCCTGGATTTACCCAGCAGGTCAAGGAAATGCTATTAATTATTTCTGTACTGAAAGGATAGGCAGAGTTTATGGGTCCCATTTTACAGAACAGGAAGCCAAGAACAGAGACATGAAGTTGCAGGGGATCCTGAGCCCATGCCCTGGTTGTGGGGGCCTATTTAGTGTTCTCTCCACTGGCAGGCCTGATACTTCAGGACGAGTGTGTGTTTTCTGAGTGCTCAGTAAGCATGAGGCCCTGGACACACAGGAGCTGGTAGTCTTGTTGGGATGTAAGCCTCACACTTTGTCTTCAACCTCTTGGTGTTTGCTGAGGACAGCTTCTGAGAGCTGGGCGCTGGGGTGAGACGGAGGAGACATGGTCCATCTCTACCCACTGGGCAAAAATTAACAGAATCATCTATAACTTGCTGCAGGCACTAGGGGAGCAGCAAGCTTAGCAGGGCTTTTGGGAACAAGAGGATCTTGTATTTTAATATAGTAACTTTGAAATGGTCAAGTAGAAATTAAAGCCTCCTTAGTCTCCCTCCACTCCTCACAGCACATCCTTCATACATAATGCTACCTGCCCTTCTGCAGCCTCACTGCTCCATCTGCACAAGCAGTTTCCCCCCTCCTGGAAATGCTGTCCTCCTCCTCCTCATCTTGGCTGCAGCTACAAGACTCCATCCATCTCTTTTCTGCTCCCACTCCCAGAGGAGAATCTGCCACTCCACTCTCCCTCCCACCCCTCGCCTTCACCGCCGCCACCCAGGCTCCTCCTGAACTTCAAAATTATTGCTGCAACTCTTAGTTCTTTTCCCCATTGACCATCTTTTGAGGACATCGGCCATACCTTATCATTTTCACCTCCCTAATGCCTAGCTTAGGGCATCACACATGGTGGGTGCCCAGTAAAGGTTTGTTGAATGGAATAAAAGCGAAGAATGAAGGAACAAATAACGCTAAGTTCCCAGCCCAGGCTCATCATTTGGCCATGTGGACATTACTCATCATGCAGCTCAGAGGAAGGAGACACACTTCCGGCTCCTTGTGGTCGAGGAGAGGGGAAATGTGAAGGTGTGAACACTTGAAGAGGATGCAGTGTCATGTCTCAGATGAAAAGGAGCAGGTGTCAAGGCTGTTCCAGAGATGGAAGGCAGACCAGTTGTGCTGACACAGCACATTCATGGGAAATGGCGAGAGATGAAAGGCTGGCTGCTGAAGGCTGACTGTACCTATCCTTGAATGCCAGGAAGTTTTTTATCTCCGAGACGCTGAAGGACTTTGAGCAGGGGAGCCACAGAATCAAAGCGGCTGATGTAACAGAACTTTGGTTTGTGCACAGGAAGGTGCAGGTTTTGGTGAAGCAGATGTGTATTTATTGAGCTTTTATACACATGCTGCTTCTAACACATGCTAGGCACAATACCGATCACCTAGGAAAGACAGGAAGAACTGTCCCTGCCCTCAAGTCATTCACATTAACAAGGAAGGCAAGACAATAAAGCACTGCTGGGGTGGTGTGGAGAGGCTATTTAAGGGAAGGTTTCCCAAAAGTTACGACACCCGAGCTGCATCTTCAAAGAAGATCTGGGGTAATCAGATGGGGAAGGTGGCATGGGAGAGGCACATTCCCAAGTAAGTGGTGTGTACCAAGTCAGAGAAGTTTGGGAGGCAAGCTAACAAATCATCAATAGTTCAAGGTGGCTGGAGAGGGGGACAGACCTCAGAAGACTCTGGGTGCCACACTGAGGAGTTTGAATCTTACCCTAAAAACAAGGATGAGCTGTTAAAGTGTTTTGATTGAGAGAGATCTGGTTGGATTTTTGTTTTAGAATGATTGCTTGGCTGTCTGCAGAGAATAAGTTGAAGGGGGTAAGGTTGGTGTTTCGGAACCAATCTGGGAGGCTATCGTTATAATCCAGAGAGGATGGCAAGTGTCTGAGCTCAGACAGGGATAGAGCAAGGGGTAGACTCGAGGTGTTTAGGAGGTAGAATCCTTAGATTTGGCTGACCCAGTGGAAGGAGGAGCAGGGAGGGGAAGAAGTGATAGATGACTTCTGTCTACCTTATAGTAGATGCTGTTCAGTGACCTGGGTTAAAGAACAGATTAGGAAAAAGAAAAAGAGTTAATGGTGGATAATCAATTCATTTGCAGTTCCTGAGGAGTATCCAGATGAGGTGGTAAGTGGTTAGTTAAGTTTGGAGCTCAGGGGAGAGGCCTGGGGTAAGATGGCAACAGAGGAATTAATTAGAACTGTAGGAAGGAATGAGATCCCCCCAGGAGGTTTTGTTGACTAAGAAGGGCTAAGGATAGAACCTTTGGAAAACTACCTTTGGTGCTAAGAAAGAGGAAATCATGGAAGAAACTAGAAAGGAATAGTAAGAGATGGAAGGAAAACCATGAGAGTGTGGACTCTGCAAATCGGAGTGTCCAGAAAGGGATCAGTTGTGTCTAGTACCACAATCAAATCAGGGCAGGCAAGGATTGAGTTGTAGCCTTCAGACTTAGCAAAAAGGAGGTCAGTTGGTGACCCTGACACTCTCAGTACCCATTGGGAAGAGGATGTAGTTTAATTGGACAAAGAAGCAAACAGCAGGTGAAGAGGCTTCTTGACAGTGCAGAGGAAGTGCTGAGGGCCTGCATTCGGTTCCTGTCCATGAGCGGAGAGAGGTTTTGGGTGAGGAAGCCAAGAGAAGATAGAGAAGCTACTCCATGGCTGTGGGAAGAGCCGAGTTCAGCACCCACCCTGCTGTGCCCTCATCTGCAAAGCAGCTCCTGTTTCCTCGTCTATGAAATGGGGATGCATGACACAGTCTGAGAGGCCACGGCACCATGCGTGGTACCTAGCAGGTGCACAGAGGAGTCAGGAAGAAAAGTTAAAGCTGCCTTGTCAGTGATTGGTGTGGGGGTCAGGATTAGAGAAGAGTCAGAGACAGCCCCCGTCTGAAGCCTAGGAGAGTAGTGTGTCCTTCAGAGAAGAGGGGGTGAAAGGGAGGAGGATGAACTATCATGTGAAATATACCTCAAATAGTGTTCACCAAACTACCCTAGGAAAGAGAAGAATGTTTTCCCTGGGATATTGTAGACCTTATTTTGTAGAGAAAATAAAAGATTTTTATTTGGGGCACAGTTGGGTGGGGATCAAAATTTTCCCACCATTTTACTCAGTTACATAGAAACATCATAGGAGAGATTCTCCTGAGGTTATTCCTGTCAGTTGTCACTTTATGTCTTGGGACTCTGTAGCTACCTATTCTGAAACTGTAAAGCCCTTGTTTATCTGTGCACCTGGTGGGACATTTTGAGAAACTCTAACCCCTTAAAACTGGCCATTCATAGTCTTCCTCTCTGTCTTACATTTACTTTTGTGGCATTTAAATCATGTTCAATTCTTAAAGTTGAGAGTTTTAAAAAATTTTTAGATTGGTACCCTTCCTTAATATGTTGCTTAAATGTCTTTGAAGAAGTGATTTATTATTTGTTTCTATAGATAATCAGACAGGCAAACATAAAGACAGGAGAAAAGGCTCACTAGACGTCAAAGCTGTTGCGTCCCGTGCGACTGAAGGTGAGTGCAAAGACATGAAAATGTGATCAGATCACTGTTGAACACATAGAGGCCTGCCCTGCCCTGCCCCACCCTGCCCAGGCTCATCCTGTCTACCTCCAGTTCTTGGGAGAGGAGGAAACCTTCTGGAAACTAGTGTTTTGTTTCTTCCTCTCTGTGGACTCCTGCCAGTGGGCTCCATTCTGAGCCTTTTTAATGGAATCAGAAAATAAAAGGAAAAGATACATTTCCCATATAGTCTGTAGTTGCTTTTCTAAACTAACAGCAGGTGTCAGTTCATCTGCCAAAATTGTATGCATTTGGTAATTCTTAAAAGATCTATCCCATGCAGGTTGCAGTTTGCCATGGAAACTGTTAGAGAGGGGTGAGCTTGATTTTGGAATATTGAAAAACCCTTATTCAGCAAATTGAAATATACTTTGAGTTCTAATTGAAACATACTTTTTAAAAAGAATATGTAGATGCATGGCCTGAATGACCTAGTTTTTAAAATGTAATCAACATTGCTTATAGAGAGTATGGAGGCAGATATTACTGCTATCTGTATACCTTCTTTGGCTCAGAAATGAGTAAGGAAGGTACAGAGCTGGTTGTACTGGTTCAAAATGCAAATTTTCCAAGGTGGTATCAGCTACCATTGTGCGGTGGGGATCAAATGCCACGTCTCATCCCTCACAGATTTGTTGTGTGGCCCAGATGACATGCTGTGTACTCCTTGCACTGGAAAGACCATACAGATTACACCCCTGCTTTGAGGGCAGGGTTGGGGTGGTGTCAGTGAGGAAGTGGTATGGGATTGTAGGAAGGACTGTAGGTTTTGGTGTCAGAATGACTTCAGTTCACATTCCAACGTCATCTACTCTCTGTGTAGCTTGAAGGGTGGACTTCTGTGCTTCCATGCCTGAAATGTAAAGTGGGGATAATTTGCTGTCTACAGAGGATTGTGTGAGGATTAAATGAGTATGTGTGGTACCTAGTAAGTAAGGGTAGGGACTCAGTGTTAGCTGCCATCGTCATCTTCACTGTAGTTGTTGTGATTACAATCCCAGACCCTCTGCAGTCCTGGAGCAGCACAGAGCAGAGCCGAGGTCACTGCCCATGACAGTCTTTATACTTTTTTTCTTACCTTATTGCATTTATACTTTGGTTTTTTCTGATTCCTTCCTTTATTTATTTATTTAGAGACGGAGATTTGCTTTCTTGCCAGGCTGGAGTGCAAAGGCGGGATCTTGGTTCACTGCAACCGCCGCTTCCCAGGTTCAAGCAATTCTCCTGCCTCAGCCTCCCTAGTAGCTGGGACTACAGGCGCACACCACCATGCCCAGCAATTTTGTGGGGTCTTTTTGTATTTTTAGTAGAGATGGGGTTTTACCATGTTGGCCAGGATGGTCTCAATCTCTTGACCTCATGATCTGCCTGCCTCGGCCTCCCAAAGTGCTGGGATTACAGGTGTGAGCCACCATGCCCGGCCAATTCCTTTATTTTTTAATTGACAAGTAAGAATGATGTATATTTATAACGTACATGATGACGGTTTGACCTATCTGTACATTGTGGAATGGCTAAATCAGGCTAATGATGTATATTTATAATGTACATGATGTTTTGACCTATCTGTACATTGTGGAATGGCTAAATCAGGCTAATTAACGTATGTATTACCTTATACATTTTCATTTTTTTGTGTGAGAACACTTAAAATCTACTCTTAGCAATTTTTCAAAAGTATGTTGTTATTAACTGTAGTCACCATGTGGTAAAATAGATCTCTGTTGTTTGTTACAAGCATATGTCAATTATTTTTAAATGAAAACAAGTCCTTTTATGACAGTGATAAATAGCAGTTTTTATTTTTGGTCTAATGACTTCGTTGGGTAAAATGGAAAGTTGGCAGTCCTATGATCACCAGAATTATAAGTTTAGTTGGGCCCCCAAATTTAAAACATTTGAAACTCCCTGGATTGGTTAACCTTGGACAGTGTCTCTCCTTGGTTGACACATCAGTCTCTGGGACAGTTCCTGGTCTTGTAATGTCTTTGGGAAGCAGCATTTAGCCTGATGTGATTGTTCATGGAGATACCCAGGACTGGATGTTAATGTTTTTTCTGCCTCGACATTGCCCAGGCTTCTCCTCACCCCAAAGGAACCATATCTTGACAAAAACAACAAAAATTAACAAACTTTAGAACCTAAGAGTTGCTGCCTGCCTCATTTAAAATATTTACCTAATCATTCTAGATTAAACATAGCAGTGCAAAGCCCCAGAGGGTACCTTGAAAAATTTAACCAGAAATTTGTGGATTTCAGTTATTGGTGAGTTGAATGTTTTATTCCTGCCATATATGAAACAAAGAGCATTCTGTGGCATTGTCTTCCAGAACGTTTTTACTCCTAGAGAATGGCAAGCTGAATAATTATAAAGGCTTATTGTCATAGACACAGAAAGAGGCTGTTTGGCTTTGGCTTGCTAGATTGTTTCCTCTGTTTTCTCTCTGGCCTGTGACATCAGAAGTTCAGCCCATGGGGGCATATGTGCATCCTAGTGCCTAGAACTGAAGGAGACAGAATTGGTTATGCCAGAACCCCAGGCTTATTAGCATAGGAAGGAAGCTCAGCAAACCCATAGTTCTATCCCGCCCCTTCATCATGCATCTGAGCACAATGAGCCTTCTGCTGTCAAGACAGGTGCCCAGGGCTGTGCACATCCTGATTTGTGCATCCCTTTCTCCACAGCTTCCAACCAGAGACGACACTCTTCCATGGCCCGGATACATTCCATGACAATTGAGGCACCCATCACCAAGGTGAAGCAGTTTGTGGTCTGTCTCCAGTGAGCACACATGCTCCTGTTCTCCCCAAGGATTGTTTCCAATGAGAAGAAACAGGGACCTGCAGTAATGAGAATGCTCTCTTAGTTGTGTGGTGCTGCCTCCTCTGAAGAGAGAGGATGTGAGACATGGACATTTTAACTAAGCTTACATTAGTATTAAGTACTATGGCCAGACTGAGTCCTGTTGGGTTTTATTTCCTTTTGTTTTGTTTTTGCCATTGTTTATTTTAGAGATGGGCTTTACTTCTGTTGCCCAGGGAACTCCTGGGCTCAAGTAATTCTCCCTCCTCAGCCTCCTGAGGAGTAGCTGGGATTATAGGCATGTACCATCATCCCTGGCTCTCCCATTGTTTTTAAGGTTATGAAATTCAAGTATTTTCTTTTCATAATGTAGGTAATCAATATTATCAACGCTGCCCAGGAAAGCAGTCCCATGCCTGTGACAGAAGCCCTAGACCGTGTGCTGGAAATTCTAAGAACCACTGAACTATATTCACCACAGTTTGGTGTTAAGGATGATGATCCTCATGCCAGTGACCTTGTTGGAGGCTTAATGTCTGTAAGTATATTTGACTAGGCTCCTGGCGAGAGCCTGTCTGTTCTTGGCTGTTTTCTCAGAGGTTATTGATTTAAACAGATCTCTCTGAAGAGGCAGGCAGGGCACTATAGGGTTTAGTCAAGGCCTAAACTCTCCTTCACTGCCTGGGTTCTGTACTCTCTGGCCAAATACCCACCTGCTGCCTGCCTCCTAGGGAGAGCTTAGCTTGGAGCAGAGCCCGGAAGAATGTAATCCTGACAGTCTGCTGAGCTAGTTCTCCAGTGTTGCTTAGGGCTGCTATAGTAGTTTATGTAAATAAAGGTTTCCGAGTTGTATTAAAGATCTTGAAAACTGGCTCAGTGCAGAACAGAAAGAATGTCTTTCTTCCACCATATGTATTTAAAATGATGCCAGGGTGTCCAACAGTTTGGACTTTAAAGCATCCCACACACATGTGGATGACTGTAGGAAAGAGGGGTTTGGGTATCTTTCACTAGAAAGGGGCTTTGTGCCATAGACTCTTGAGGGGCCCTGATGCCTCCTTCAATGTGTCTGGTGTAGATCTCTGACTAGAGAACGACAGCTTCGTGCAGCATACATTATTCCATTGCTCTGTTAGCTTTTGTCTTGGTCAGAAGCAAATTCTCCCTCCCAATTCCTGCTTTCTGAAGTCACTGGATTTTATAAAAATAAGGTTCCAGGCAGAATCTAGAAGGTATAGTGGTTTCCAATGTTGATAACTGTGGCCTTGCCTGTTTGAGACAGAGTCTTCTTCAGACTGTAGGTGAGAGGTGAAAATGATGAGGGATGGGATGGGATAGTGTCCTGGAGGTGAGCAGATGAGAATAGCCATGGGACTGGAGAAGAGGGGGCTGCTGAGAGTCCGGGGTTGGGCAAGGTCGTCTGGGAGCAGTGGTGAGGAGCCCAGGAGTGTCAACTGGGGGAAATGAGGTCACTTAGAAGGTGAGAGAGGATCTAATGTTCCCAGGAAAGCCTCGTGTCCTCAGAGTGAGGAGGGTGGCAAGAAAATGGAGAACAGAAGGCAGAGCGGAGTTGTCCTACGAAACCAAATGGTCCTGGAGCGCAGGCGAGAATGCTGGGCTTGAGGACCACCTGCCCTGCAAAAGATGCAAGCTCAAGCCCGGCGCAGTGGCTCACGCCTGTAATCCCAGCACTTTGGGAGGCTGAGGCGGGTGGATCACCTGAGGTCAGGGGTTCAAGACCAGCCTGACCAATATGGTAAAACCTTATCTTTTTAAAAAAAAAAATAAAAAGTATGCAAGCTCACCTCTCGGGTATTGAACCTGCTTCTGAATTTAGCTTCCAGCAGAGCAGGGCCGGGCCTGTCCTTCCCAGCAGTAGCCTATTGTGCTCTCCAGTAAGTGACTGAGGTCAGTGGTTGACCACAGTGATGATCACAGGGGTAGATCTGCTGGGCCCAGGGCAACCTTGAGTGGATTGATGGAGAGGGCTGCCCTGAGCTGTCCTCTGGGAAGACCACCTGGAGTTTCCAGGAAGGAAAGAATACTTCTGACTTTTTCTTGTTTCCTTGATTTTTATCAGGATGGTTTACGAAGACTATCAGGGAATGAATATGTTCTTTCAACAAAAAGTAAGTTTTTCCTTTTTAATTTTTTAGATCACTGTGTATAATATTGCAGTCTAGCTTAAGTGATGAAAATAATTTTTCAGATAAAAGTTTTTAAGGAATTTTTCACCTCATTAAGAAGTGTCTTGGTATGTCATAAAGCCTCAGAAACAAAGCAACTGTCTCTGAGGCAGTACTGTCTTCCCTAAGAAATAGTTAATCCTGGCTGGGCGCGGTGGCTCACGCCTGTAATCCCAGCACTTTGGGAGGCCAAGGCAGGTGGATCACCAGGTCAGGAATTCAAGATCAACCTGGCCAACATGGTGAATCCCCGTCTCTACTAAAAATACGAAAATTAGCTGGGCATGGTGGCACGCGCCTGTAGTCCCAGCTACTTGAGAGGCTGAGGCAGGAGAATGACTTGAACCTGGGAGGTGGAGGTTGCAATGAACCGAGATCACACCACTGCACTCCAGCCTAGGCAACAGAATGAGACACCGTCTCCAAAAAAAAAAAAAAAAAAGTTAATCCTCTAAAGCCTATTAATTTTGTTCTCCAAATTACATCACCTTACAGACATTCAAATGGTTTCAAGCAGTATAATCACTCCCATCTCCCTTGATGATGTCCCACCACGGATAGCTCGGGCAATGGAAAATGAAGAATACTGGGACTTTGATATTTTTGAACTGGAGGCTGCCACCTACAATAGGTGAGTTCATGCAGAGCTCAGCAGGGTGAAAACGGGATTTCCAGGGCCTGTGTGAGGAGGCTACCTAAGGAGTGTGGATTGTGCACAGAGCTGGTACCTGGGCAGGGAGGGGCTCTCAGGAAGGAGTGGCCAGGCAGCAGGTGGCTCTGAGTCACCAGGGCCTGGGGGAGTCTGCTGGCCATAGTAATGGCACATTCATGGAAAGCATGCAACTATGCCAGTGACTTCTCCAAGTAGCACAGGACTTTTTTCTGTGAAATAAAAGTATTTCTCCTGTAGGTGGTAATACATAAGAGATCTGCTCAGAGCCTAGAACCAAAATTTATTAGAAACACACATACACATGTGATAAGAGCTGCCCCCAGATCTTGATTGCTGTGTTGCGGATAGGCATAGGGACACCCAAAGCCCCAGTCATCCTCATCTGGGTTTGATCACAGTGAGTGGGAGCAGGAATGGGGTTTTGTCTTGAGTTTTGTCCCTTGCCAGAGAAGAGCTGTTAACCAAAGGTTGGCAGTTGGCTGGGCGCATAAGAAAGGGAGGTACACAGAGCTGATTTCCAGCCAACACTGCCCCCCAAGGGTGTCTTGGGGGAGGTGTGCTCGGTTGGGCCATGGGATGGCTCCTCACGTCTCTTCTCAGCCTGGATGACCTGTCCACAAGATAGCCCCCCCGACTTCTTCAGGCTCACCTTGAGTTAACTTTCTGATACATTCTATTTCCCCATCTCCCAGCACAGCCAAGGAGAGTGGAAAAGAATACTCCCTTGGCATATGAATCTTTGACCACCTGGTTTATATCCTAATGACGTTACATCCATGTGAATCAGGCTAAGGCAGGTCAGTTTAAGTTCTGTGATCACCTCTGGATACTGCCTCAAAACAGCCAGTTTCTTGGCCTTCAAAGGCAAGGGCCAGATGCTGGGTCAAGTTGATTTCTCAAATAAGAACCTAACTTGGTGACCAGCTGGTCACCTTTGGGAAAATCCCCTCTTAATTTAATTCCCACCTCCAGATTATTGAGAAAATTCCATGGCATACGGAAGTGACTGGATCATATGACGTTTTCAGGAAATGTTTTCTTATAGGCAGTATGTCTGGCCAATGACATCGGTCCAGCAAGTCCAAAGGAGAGGACAGTGTTCAAGGTGGCACAAGCTTAGCCTTGGAAAGGGATTATTTGGAGGCATCCAGTAGTGCAAGTAGGAAGCCGAACCTGGAAGGACAAAACGAGCAAACTCCCCCAGGCAAATCAGGAATCCCAAGGAGGCTGAGGCCAGCGCTGCTGCTGCGGGGGACAGCCCGCTCTCACCTGTGCATCTCAGTCCCCTGAGGGCAAGAAGTGGAACCAGAGTTGGTTGGCCCCTACAGAAAGAGGCCAGCGCAGCCCAAGCAGTCACCACTTTGCTGCCCTGCACTCTGAAATTTGGCTTGGAGCTTATTCAGGCCTCAAAAACTTGGCCTGTTTGTTTGCTTTGTTCTAACATTGTGGGTGTTTTTCTCTCTATAGGCCTTTGATTTATCTTGGTCTCAAAATGTTTGCTCGCTTTGGAATCTGTGAGTTCTTAAACTGCTCCGAATCAACGCTAAGATCGTGGTTACAAATTATTGAAGCCAATTATCATTCTTCCAATCCCTACCACAATTCTACACATTCTGCTGATGTGCTTCATGCCACTGCCTATTTTCTCTCCAAGGAGAGGATAAAGGTGAGCTGTGTTTACACACTATGTTTAATGGGCAGGCGCAGTGGGGAGAGTCTAATGCTCCTGCCTCTATCGAGATACACAGCATGACTGCTCATGTGTGCAGCCTGGCAGAGGAAGGGTGAGGCCACACTGTAGCTTTGGGAAATTGATGTGTTAATTCGTGACAAAATCCTTGCCATTCCATGAGGGTACAAGAAGCAGGATTTGGTTCTGGAGGAGAAACCCAACAAGAAAAGGATTAGGGCTATGCTTTTGGGAGTTTCACTCCAAGCCTGGGCACTAGTAGAGCCAAGTAACGGTTAGATATCCCCACTTTAGGGCCGCCATCTGAACATCAAAGTCTACAGGGGTCTAAGGCCAAGTTGATCATCTCTGTTCCTAGCACTGCTCCCACCCAGGGTTATCAGTCTAATCCAGGGTTCCGTCATCCAACCAGATACCCAGGCTAGAAACTGAGAGTCATCCTTGGTTCTTTCCGCTCCTCAGCCCCCGACATCTGGTTTATCATCTGACCTTGCCTCCTGTCACACCTAAATGATCTCAGATTTGTCTCCTCCTCATAATGCCTGTCCCAGTGAGGCCCCCCGCAATCCTCTCCTATCTGGGCAGCTCCCAACTAGAACTCCTACCTGTCCTGCCTCCTGTGGAATGCCCTCACACTACTGCCATTGCGAACTCTCTGAAACAGCACATCCGATCCTGTCATTCCCAGGAGCAGCTTCCCACCTCCCTCAGGATTTAAACTTTATAACTCTACAGCTCTCCATGCTCACCTCAACAATGAGCTCCTCTCATCATTTCATCTCCTGTGCCCCAGGAACTGGTCACTTTTGGACCATGCCAAACCACTTTAGTTTCTGAAACTTCTGCCCTTGACCTGCTGCTCCCTGTGGCTCCTGGTCGCATTTCTTCCTCTGTATCGCGGGACTAGCATTTGGCAGAGAGCAAAGTGGAAGATGACATCTGGCACACAGAGGGAGTGAACAAGTGTTCCTCACCTTGAAGGGTAGTCCTTCTCAGAGCTTTCTCTGTTCCCTTTTTTTTTTGAGACGGAGTTTCACTCTTGTTATCTTGTTACCCAGGCTAGAGTGCAATGGCGCGATCTCGGCTCACCGCAACCTCCGCCTCCTGGGTTCAAGTGATTCTCCTGCCTCAGCCTCCTGAGTAGCTGGGATTACAGGCACGTGCCACCATGCCCAGCTAATTTTTTGTATTTTTAGTAGAGACGGGGTTTCACTATGTTGACCAGGATGGTCTCGATCTCTTGACCTTGTGATCCACCCACCTCGGCCTCCCAAAGTGCTAGGATTACAGGCTTGAGCCACCGCACCCGGCTTGCTGTTGTTTTTTTAAGAAAAAAAAAAAAATCAAATCAGACTATAGGTAAAATACATGTGCAGAGAAGGGACTGTTTTCTAAATTATGAAAACGGATAACAGAGGGACGTCTGTGTCAATACGGCTCAGCATATAAATAACCGAATTTTGCTAAATTGCTTTTGAACTACTCTATAGACAACATACAAACATATTTAGAGAGCTAACCGAACACAATCTTTAAGAGCATTTGTTGAAATGTCACAGTGGCTCACACCTGTAATCCCAGCACTTTGGAAGACCAAGGCAAATGGATCAGGAGTTCGAGACTAGCCTGGCCAACATGGTGAAACACTGTCTCTTCTAAAAATAGTAAAGGTAGCCGGGCTTGGTAGCACATGCCTGTAATCCCAGCTACTTGGGCAGCCGAGGCAGGAGAATCACTTGAACCCAGGAGGTGGAGGTTGCAGTGAGCCAAGATGACACCACTGCATTCCAGCTTGGGTGACAGAGCAAGACTCCCATCTCAAAAAAAAAAAAAAAAAGCATTTATTGAAATGTAATTCAGTAATTTAAATTATTGAATTTTAATTTAAATCAATTTAAATAAATTGGAAAGGCTGATTTATTAGCTATACATCTTCTTTTCAAGTGTCTGCAGGGTATTTACAAAAATGATCTTATACTGGGACATAATGTGTTGAACTTCTGAACTTCATAGGCTTTATTTTCTAGCCACAACACAACAAAATAGAATTTAATAACTAATGGTTGCCGGGCGCGGTGGCTCAAGCCTGCAATCCCAGCACTTTGGGAGGCCGAGGCGGGTGGATCACGAGGTCAAGAGATCGAGACCATCCTGGTCAACATGGTGAAACCCCGTCTCTACTAAAAATACAAAAATTAGCTGGGCGTGGTGGCGCGTGCCTGTAATCCCAGCTACTCAGGAGGCTGAGGCAGGAGAATTGCCTGAACCCAGGAGGCGGAGGTTGCGGTGAGCCGAGATCGTGCCATTGTACTCCAGCCTGGGTAACAAGAGCGAAACTCCGTCTCAAAAAAAAAAATAATAATAACTAATGGTTAACTTAAAATGTCAGCTACAACAAATGAGAAAATTTTCTGAATAATTTGGGGATCAACAAAGAAATAAAACTAAAAATGGAATTAGTTAGCAAAATGAGAAATTTATCTATCAAAACTTACAAAATGAAGCCAATTATATATTTAAAGATTTATGTTTTAAAATGCCTTAATCACTTAGGAAAAGAACATGAGAAGAGCAAAATGATAATCCAAAGTGGCTCCTGGAAGAAAAATAAAGTCCAAGAAAATAGATAAAGTTCTAGCCAAACTAGTTAAGATATATAAAGACACAAAAATGTACACATTTAAAGTAGAAAATAGTAGAAGGAAGTACCGCACACATATGTACTAAATCAAAAGCTTTAAAATAGGTTTTTAATGGAATGTTTAAACTTAAATTGATCTAAGGGGGAAAAAAACAGGACAATAATATGGAAGTAATTTTAGTAATTTTTAAATTATTGAATTTCTTCAAAAGTTGGCTCCTGACCCAGATAGACAGGCGAATTCTTTAGCCCTTTAAGGAATTTTTCCATGTTACATAAACCTTTCCAAAGCCTTGAAAAATATGGAAAACTTCCAGATCCTTTTGTCAAACCCACAAAACTCTGACATCAACCTGACAAAGGTAGCACTAGAGGAGGGAAGAAAACTAGACCAATTCCCAGTTAATGTTAAGTGGTGCCTATTTTAAATTTTATTTAAAATTATTTCTTTCCTCTATTAATATTAGTTTATGTTGGTCTAAGTCAATATCTCAGACTAAGGACTTTTTTTGTGATGGGTCTAGAGAAAGACTGGCTGAGGAGGTGACTCCTATCTGTTGAAAACACCTGTATTTTGGTAAGTCCTTAACTTGTGTGAGACTAACAAACATTTGCAGAAATGTAACTGTTTTAGGGTGGAGAAAGGAAAACTAGATTTGCTCACGTAGTATGCTTTTCTTAGAAATCTGAAATACTGTTACCTTAAAGTAATAGGGGAGAAAGAAAACTATACAGAAGGCTTCCTTGCCTTCAGTGTCATAACCCAGTTTTTAAAAGCTCTTTTGTTTTCAGGAAACTTTAGATCCAGTTGATGAGGTCGCTGCACTCATTGCAGCCACCATTCATGATGTGGATCACCCTGGGAGAACCAACTCCTTCCTGTGTAATGCTGGAAGTGAGCTGGCCATTTTGTACAATGACATTGCTGTGCTGGAGAGCCACCATGCGGCCTTGGCCTTCCAGCTGACCATTGGAGATGATAAATGCAATATATTTAAAAACATGGAGAGGTAAGAACAATGATTGAGGATTGTGTTGATCCCTCTTTGTCTTTCTTAAACAGCTGTATTGAGATATAATTCACATATCACACAGTTCACCCATTTAAAGTGTACAGTGGGCCAGGCATAGTGGCTCATGCCTATAAACCCAGCACTTTGGGAGGCTAAGACAGGAGGATCACTTGAGCCCAGGAGTTTGAGACCACCCTGGGCAACATAAGGAGACCCTCTCTCTACAAAAAGGAAAAAAAAAATTAGCCAGGCTTCATGATTGTGTCTGTAGTCCCAGCTACTCAGGAGGCTGAGGTGGGAGGACTGCTTGAGCCAAGAGGCTGAGGTTGCAGTGAGCTGTGATCACACCACTGCATTCCAGCTTGAGCAACAGAGCGAGACCCTGTCTCAAAATAATAATAATGCGTACAGTGGTTTTTACTAAATTCATAGAGTTGTGCAACCATCACCACAATCAGTTTTAGAATGTCACCCCTTCAATAAAACCTCAAATTTATGAGCAGTTCCTTTCTATTCCCCCTCACCTCCCCTAGTCCTAGACAACTACTGATATACTTTCGGTCCATAGATTTGCCAGTTCTGGACATTTCACGTAAATGGAATCATACACAACACGTGATCTTTTGTGACTGGCTGCTTTCACTTAGCACGTTTTTAAGATTCAGCCCCTTTATGTCTTGATGTTTCAAGATGAAGTATAATGCTGATATCTTAAGCTCTTAGAGACTCAGAGAAGCAGTCATCTTACATCTTTCCCGGAAGCACTACACTCCGCCCCTCTGTGCCCAGCATACGTCTCCTTGGCATTGTCTCTGTTTACATGTCACTTTCTTGGGGAAGTCTTCCCTCATCTCTCATGCTAAGTTAAACCCTCTATTCAATCCCAGATTCCTTCATAGCACATATCACATTTCTTATTAAATAATTATTTTTTAATTATTTGCTTAATGTCTGATTAGATTCTTAAGCTCTGTAAGGTCACAAGGGTCATATGTCACCATGCCCTCAGTGCCTAGTACAGTGCTTGGTACATACTAGGATCTTAGTGAATATCAGTTGAAGAAGGAAAAAAACATTGTATCATGAAGAATGTTGACTAATTTGGAGTTTTAAAGAGGAGGATTCTTGATTTTGTAAAACTACCTTCTGCCATATTCTAGGATTTCAGAGATGGAGTTAAAGTGGTTTCTTTTCATATTTGCATATAGTTACATCAGTTATCAAGGGAAAACTGCATCAGACCCTATTAACTTTCCAGGGAAAGTTTTTTACCCAACTGCAGAAAAGGAGTTGAGCAGACACTTTATTTCACATTTGTTTATACCCCTTCAAATTTTGCATTATATAGATTATCCCTTCAAGAAATGAATTTTTAAAGTAACTAAAATAAAAGCAAGGGTTAGAGTTAGAGGTATCAAGTACTACCTGTGATTTTCTCAGCTGTCAGAAGATCTGTTCTCACATTCTTTGGCCCTAAAATTGTTGGGTCTCAAGGTACCTTCATGTGGGGTGTATTCTTTATAACCACAGATCTCTATCTTCATTAAGAGAACTGGTATCACTCACCTTTCTTACATTCTTATTCAAAGAACTATATACATCATACTACAGAATGACAAGATAAACACTGCAACTCTAAAGTTTTGCCTATAGCTTTTGGTTTTAACTTACGTTTGGGTTCTCCTTGCTAACGATCTAGGCACTAACCCATAACTTCCACATCCTTTTAAAATGTGTCTTGTGACTTTCAGTGACATTAGACTTATAGCTTCAGAGGACACATAACATGGATAACAGATTGTTTGCAGGAGTACCTGTCTGGTCTGGATCAGTAATCTGTAGCAGCCTCTAATTTGTCATCGAAAACAGGAATGACTATCGGACACTGCGCCAGGGGATTATTGACATGGTCCTAGCCACAGAAATGACAAAGCACTTTGAGCATGTCAACAAATTTGTCAACAGCATCAACAAACCCTTGGCAACGCTAGAAGAAAATGGGGTAAGGGAAACTTACTGCAAAGAGAACCTGTGTTTGGGGTCCTTGTACCACTGGGTTGTGGAAACACATGGGCTACGATATCAGCCACAGAAGGGTTCCCTCAGTGGGTGTATTAGGGTTCTCTTAGAGGGCCAGAACTAATAGGATATATATGTGTGTGAGTGTGTATATATATATACACACACGCATACAAAGAGGAGTTTATTAACTATTAACTAGCACAATCACAAGGTCCCCCAATAGGCTGTCTGCAAGCTGAGGAGCAAGGGGAGCCAGTCTGAGTCCCAAACTGAAGAACTTGAAGTCTGATGTTCAAGGGCAAAAAGCATCCAGCATGGGAGAAATGCAGGCTGGGAGGCTAGGTCCGTTTCTCCTTTTCAGGTTTTTCTGCCTGCTTTATATTTGATGGCAGCTGATCAGACTGTGCCCACCATCTTACGGGTGGGTCTGCCATTCCTAGCCCACCGACTCAAATGTTAATCTCTTTTGGCAACACCCTCATAGACACACCCAGGATCAATACTTTGTATCCTTCCATCCAATCAAGTTGACACTCAGTATTAACCATCTCAGTGCGCTCACTAAATTTAGTTTTTATTGGTTAAAAAATTATTTAAAATGCAAAAACTTGGCAGGAAAAACATGAGCACATCCAACTAGATGAGAAAACTCGAAAGGAAGATCAGGATTTTAAATAAACTAACTTCAAAGAGGTAGACTATTCGTGTTCCCTTTCTCACTAATATTTCTGTCCTCTTTGCCATTCTGTGATCAGTTGGAGCCCTTGACATCTCTCTCTAGCCACTCCCACTGGGCATATATCATAGTAGCAGCAGCTATTCTCTCTTGGTCCACACTTAGAGGAGTGTGTGGATTGAGAAAGGCACTGTATCTGGGTCACAAGTGTGACATTATTGTTGCTCCCTTTCTACATTTGAGGCATGGAGTCCACACTAACTGCTGGGCAAGGATAACATTAACCCTCTTGCCAGGCAGGAGACTCCAGCTGAAGAAGCAGACAGGCTCCAGCTCCCACCCTATGTCTACCATACCATTTGCTTATCTGTAGAATGGGAATAATAAGTCTCAAGGAATAGGAGTGATGAGCATGGTACATGGTAGGCACTTAAGAACTGGAGCCTGTTACAGTAGATTGGTTGTGTCATCAGCAACTTAAAGAATGTGTTCTTTCATGAACCCTCTTCCTCTGAGGCCCACATTTACTGAACATGTTGGCAGCACCTCACAGTCTTCTCTACCACCCTCCTCCCCAGCTTCTGTCACCATCCTGAGATAGTTGTCACACACAGGGATGGCTCATCCTTGCAGGCTAGACTTCTAACTCCATTTTACTTCTGCAGCTCATTTGTTTGGCCATGGCCTTTGTCTACCCCATGGCTTTCTAGCGTATTACCCCTTGACATTTACTTCAGTTTAACCTGATGTTGAGAACTCTGTTCCTTCACCCTTTCCTGTTGTCTCACTTTGTCAGCCTGCCCCTGACTTCACTCTCTTTCCACAGACTTTCAACACAGAGGTGCCTGTACCAGCCTCTTTTATTGGCTCCTGCCCTGCCATTCTGGATAGGGCCATTTGTCACCCAGCCACCACTCCTGGCTGACCCCATGCCACAGAAGGAAATAACACACCTCACAGACTTGGTTTTCTCCATCTAGTCTGGATAGCCCCTCGACTTAGCTGAGTTTTCTGCTCCACTTAACATTATGGTTCTCATCTCTGTTGTCAGTACATGGGGTTACTTCTGAGAGACTGAAAATCAATATCCAGTGGGTCAGAGCAGGAGAAAGGAAGATGATAGAGAATAGTTTCCAGGCTGACAGTACTAAACTATAGTCACACTGCAGGTATTAACAGATCTGAAGAAAGAAGTGTCAGCACAGAGCTGGTCAGCAGGGGAAACCTGGAGTGAGGAGAGCTACTGAAGTAGCACTGGTGTAGTCATTTTGGCACTCTCGAGGACGCCTAGAGTCAGGTTGCCACCTGCCCATCTTGCTGGTAGATCTGTTCCCTCTGAGCTGGGACTGTCAGGCCTTCTTAGACCACTGTTGTTGCATATTGAAATGATATGACTGCCTCCTTTGCAAGGTTGCTTGATGGGCATGGAATCAGACTGAGGATACTTGATTGCCTCTGGTCTTTTCCATTGCCCTCTGCCCCAGTACCCTCTAACCTGAGTTCTCTTCAGAGCACCTATGAATAGAGGTTCTGCTATGTCATAAATTGATCCATAGCCAGTGGGGATCCTTGTGATGCAGATAGCATGTGGTACTGTGAGTGGAAGGCAGCCTGGGTCTAAAGGCAGAACTTAAGTTCTTATCCTGGCTCAGCTGGGTTGCTTTGGACAAGTCGCTTCACCTCCCTGAGTTGCAGTGTCCTGATTTGTAAAATGTAATAACTACTTTTTAGGCTTACCATTAGATCTCGTGAGTGCAGATCAACAGAAAATGACTGTTAGGTCCTTTATATATCAAAAATGTTAGGGCAGATTCCCAGGATCACACCTGTCACAGGACTGGGTTGAGAAGTAAGGAGCCTGTTGGGCTACAAGAGCCCATTTGTTGTGAGGGCAGAGATTTTTTTTCAGCTCATACTCTTTAAATAAATATAATAAAAGATAAAACCAGTCTGAGTTCTTACCAAGGGCGGGGGGAGAGTGGAACAGAAAAAAAGGCAACTGTGACAAAGATTTAGTGAGAGGAAGAGAAGAAAGAGGCAAGGAAAAGGGGAAGGGCGGATACCCCAAGCCCTGTGCTGCCCTCCACTCCTAGGTCCTGTTGGAATCTCACTGAGCCTTGTGTAAAATGAGAGGCCAAACTCAATGCTCATAGTATCCTTGGCAGTGTTTTGTGAGAGCTTTAACTTACAGATCCTGACTAGTGCTCTTTTTGTGCTTACAGTGGGACCAGACCAGTAAGAGAGGGCTTGGCATCAAGGGACCCATTTTGATTGCTTTGAATTCCACTCATGTTTTAGGAAACTGATAAAGATCAGGAAGCCATAAATACTATGCTTAGGACTCCAGAGAACCGGACTCTAATTAAACGAATGCTGATTAAATGTGCTGATGTGTCCAATCCCTGCCGACCCCTGCAGTACTGCATCGAGTGGGCTGCACGCATTTCAGAAGAATATTTTTCTCAGGTAAGATGCTGCCTCTTTTAAGTTTCTAGAGAGAGAAAGAGATAAAAACCATAAAACCATAAGAGATAATCGACTTAACATTAGGAAATAGGGTTCTAAACAAAATCCTGTCCTTGTATTGCATGTTTACTGGTAATGGGTTTTTTTTATTCTGTCAGAATATGTTTATTTTCCCTTTATTCTTGTAGGATATTTTTGCTAGATGATTTTTTTTTCCTGAAAGTACTTTAAAGGAGTCATCTGGTCTTCATATTCTTTCTGAGTAAGAAAAAACCTCTCTTTGGGCAGAAAAATATACTAGGAAATATACTGGCTAAAATTTTTCCAGATTTGGTAGAGGGCATATGCATATGTATACGAAGCCCAGTGAACTTTAACCCATGTCAGATTTGTCCTAGTGAAGCAGCTAATAAGCTAAAGACAAATCTTGAAATCAGCCAGAGAAAAAGCAACACATTACTTACAAGAAAACAGTGATTCTCTGTTCTCTGACTTCCCATCAGAAGCTATGAAGGCCAGAAGACACTGGAATATCTTTAAAGTGCTGTTAGTTTTCGAACCCAAGGTAGGAGGATCACTTGAGCCCAGGAATCTAAGAGCAGCCTGGACAACATAGTGAGACCATGTCCCTACAAAAAATTTAAATATTAGCCTGACATAGTGATGCACTCCTATAGTCCCAGCTACTTGAGAGGCTGAGGCAGGAGGATCGCTCAAAGCCCAGGAGGTTGAAGCTGCAGTGAGCCATGATTATATCACTGCACTCCAATCTGAGCAACAAAGTGAGGTCCTGTCTCAAAGAAAACATAGAGCTAACATTATATTTAATGGTGTGAGGTACTGAATACATTCTTAAGATTGGAAAGAAGGTAAGGGTGCCCATTCTTACATCTTCTGTTCAACATTGTATTGGTGGTCCTCATCATTACAACAGGCAAAGGAGAAAAAGGTTTAAAGAACAAAAAGTAAGACATACCTTTGCTTCTGTTTGCAGATGACATGACTTTTCGTAGAAAATTCTAAGGGATGTACAAACAATTATTAGCATTAGTAAGTGTATCTGATTTAGCAGTGTCATAGAACACAGCTCAATATACAAAAGTGACTTGTATTTTATATACTAGCAGCCAACAACTGAAAAAACCAAGAGCTCAGTCCCATTTACAATAGCGATAAAAAAATTAAAATTACTTAGGAACAAATTTAATAAAAGATGACCAGAACTTTACAATGAAAACCATACAACATTGCTGAAACATTTAATGAACACTTGAATAAATGGTAAGGCATATCATGTTCACATACTGGAAGGCTCAGTGTAAACATTTACTTCTACCCGAATGGGTGTTTCAGTTCAATGCAATCCCAGTCAGAATCTCAGCAGGCTTTTTTTGGTAGAAATCAACAGACTGTTTCTAAATTATATATGAAAATGAGAAAGACCTTGAATAATAAAAGCAAACTTAAAAAATAAAAAGTTCAAAGGTATGCCCTATTGGGCTTCAAAACTTAAAATAAGGTTATATGGTGCTGGCATAAAGATAACAAGTACATCTGTAGGACAGAATAGAAATCCCAGAAACAGGACGGACACAGTGGTTCATGCCCATAATCCAAGCACTTTGGGAGGCCAAGGCAGGTGAAGCACAAGGTCAGGAGTTCAAGACCAGCTTGGCCAAGATGGTAAAACCCTGTCTCTACTGAAAATAGAAAAATTAGCCGGGTGTGGTGGCACGTGCCTGTAATCCCAGCTGCTTAGGAGGCTGAGGCAGAGAATTGCTTTAACCTGGGAAGCAGAGGTTGCAATGAGCTGAGATTGCGCCACTGCTCTTCAGCCTGGGTGACAGAGTGAGACTCTGTCTCAAAAAAAAAAAAAAAAAGAAAAATCCCAGAAACAGATCACAGTTATATGATCAGTGACTAATGTGAAATTTTTTCAGCAAAATGGTGTTAGGATAATTAGATATTCCTATGCAAAAAAAGAGAACCACAACTCCTATCTCATACCATAGAGAAATATCATAGACCTACACAGCTAAAACCATAAAACTTTTAGAAAGAAACATAGCACAATATCCTCAGCAACTTGGAAGTGGACAAAGATTTCTTAGATGCAGAAAGCAACAACCAGCCAGGTGCAGTGGCTTACACCTGTAATCTCAGCACTTTGGGAGGCCTAACTGGGAGGATTACTTGAGCCCAGGAGTGGGAAACTAGCCTGGGCAATATAATGAAACCCCATCTCTAGGAAAAAAAAAATTTTTTTTAATTAGTTGCAGGTGGTAGTGGCACCTGTGGTCCCAGCTACATGAGAGGCTGAGGCAGGAGGACTGCTTGAGCCTAGGAGGTTGAGGCTGCAGTGAGCTGTGATTGTGCCACTGCACCCCAACCTGGGTGACAGAGCAAATTTGTGTCTGGAAAAAAAAAAGAAAGAAAAAAGAAAGTAACAACCATAAAAAGAAAATTTGATAAATTAGACTTCTTCAAAATTTACAAAGTTTGCTCATTCAAACACAGCTTAGAAAATGAGCAGGGAAGCCACATTGGAGGAAAATACTTACAAATTCTGTCTGAAAGAACTGTATCCACAGATAGACAAAGAACTGTAACTCAGTAATAAAAGATAAACCACCCAATCTATCTGGACAAGTATTCGTCCAGACACTTCCCCCAAAGAGGCTATTATTAAAAGCCAATAGTCACCTGGAAAATTCAAATTAAAACCACAGCAAAACACCAGTACACACTCAATGGGATGGCTAAAAATGGGAAAGGCTGACAACACCAAATGTTGAAGATGCGGAGCAACTAGAATTCATGCATCTGTAATAGATGTGTAGAATGCTGTAAGCACTTTGGGAAGCAGTTTCACAGTTCCGTTTTTCTTCCTTTTTGCGGTAAAATTTACCATTTTAGATTATGGTTTTCTGCCCTTTATTTTCCTCATGTGGTATATTACACTGTCGATCTTCATGTGCAAAACCAATCTTGCATTTCAGGAATAAATTCCACATAGTTGTTGTGTATAATCCTTTAACATGCTGCTGAATTTGGTTTGCTAGCATTTTTTTAAGGATTTTTGCATCGGTATTGACGGGGGATATTGGTCTGCAATTTTCTTGTAGTGTCTTCGTCTTGCTTTGTTATTAGCATAATGCTGGCCTCATGTAATGAGTTAGGAAATGCTTCCTTTTCGATTTTTCTGGAAGAATTTGACAAAGATTGACATTAATTCTTCTCAAAATGTTTGGTAAAATTTAAGCAGTTAAACCATCCTTTGTTGGGAGGTTTTTGATTACTGATTCAGTCTCCTTGCTAGTCATAGGTCTATTCAGATTCCCTGTTTCTTTATGATTCAGTGCTGGTGGGTTGCATGTTTCTAGTAATTTATTTATTATGTTGGCATACAGTTGTTCATGGTACTCTCTTATAATCCTTTTTATTCCTGTGAAACCTGGAGTAATATTCCCACTTTCATTCTGATTTTAGTAATCTGGGTCCTGTCTTTTTTTCTTAGTCCATCTAGCCAAAGAGTTGTCTATCTTGTTGATCTTTTCAAAAAAATTATCTAAATTTTTCTGTTTTCCGTGTACGTCTGTTCTTTATTATTTCCTTCCTTTTGCTAACTTTAGGTTTAATTTATTCTTTCTATGGCTCCATAACATGTTCAGTTAGGTTGTTGATGTAAAATCTTGTAGACATTTACAGCTATTAATTTCCTTCTTATCACCGTGTTTGCTGCATTCACTAACTTCTGGTATAGTGGGCTTCATTTTCATTTGTCTCAAAGTATTTACTAATTTCCCTTATGATTTCTTCTTTGACCCATTGGTTGTTATTGGTCCCTTTGCATTGCCATTAAAAAATACCTGAGGCTGGATAATTTATAAAGAAAAGAAGTTTATTTTGGCTCATGGTTCTGCAGCTGTACAAGCATGGAAGTAACATCTGCTCAGCTTCTAGTGAGGGCCTCGGGAAGCCTATGATCATGGCAAAGGGGGAAGGAGATGTATCACATGGCAAGAGAGCAGGGGGAATTGCCACACTCCTAACCAGGTCACCTGTGAACTCAGAGTAAGATCTGTCTCATTACCATGGGGAGGGTACCAAGCCATCCATGAAGGATCTCCCCCCATGACCCAAACACATCCCACCAGCGCTGGGGATTATTGTTCAACATGTGATTTGGTGGGGACAGAAATCCAAACCATATCAAAGCATATGCTGTTTAATTTTTATATACTTGTGAGTTTCCCAGTTTTCCTTCCATTACTGAGTTCTGGTTTAATTTCATTGTGATTAGAAAAGGCACTTTGTATAACTTTTGACCTTTTAAAATACACTATTTGTTTTATGGCTTATAATGTGTTCTCTCCTAGAGAACGTTCCATTTGCACTTGAGGAAAAAAATGTATATTCTGCTGTTTTGGGGTGGATGTTCTATACATTCTGTTAGGTCCAGTTGGCCGAGAGCATTGTTCAAACTATTTTCTTATTGATCTACTGTCTCATTGTTCTATTCATTATAAAAGTGTAGTATTGAGTATAAAAGTGTAGTATGATAATCTCCGAACATTATTTTAGAAGTATCTGTTTCTTCCTTCAGTTCTATATATGTTTGCTTCATATATTTTGAAACTGTGATATTTGGTACATAAATGCTTATAATTGTTACATCTTCCTGATGAATTGACCCTTTTATTAATGTCCTTTCAGGCTGGAGTGCAGTGGCACAATCTCAGCTCACTGCATATTCCACCTCCCACGTTCAAGGGATTCTCCTGCCTCAGCCTCCTGAAGAGCTGGGATTACAGGCGTGTACCACCATGCCTGGCTAATTTTTGTATTTTTAATAGAGGTGGGATTTCATCATGTTGGCTAGGCTGGTCTCAAACTCCTAAACTCAGGTGATCCACTTGCCTCAGCCTCCCAAAGTGTTGGGATTACAGGCCTGAGCCAGTGCGCCGGGCCTGTAACAGTTTTTGACATGAAGTCTATTTTGTCTCTTAGGATACTCACCCCAACTCTCTTTTGGGTAGTATTTTCATGAGATATCTTCTTCAACTTACATATGTCTTGAGAGCTAAGTGATTCTCTTGTATATACAATGTAGTTGGATCATGTGTTCTTACCCATTCTTCCAGTCTGTGCCTTTTGAGATTAATCTACTTAACATTTAAAATAATTACTGACAGGGGAAGACTTTGGCCACCTTGTTAGTCTTCTGTATGTCTTACAGCTTTTCTGTCCCTCATTTCCTCCATTACTGCCTCCTGTTGTGCTTACTTGATGTTTTGTAATGACACATTTTGATTCCCTTTTTCTATAGATAGTTTCATTGTGGATACCATAGAGACTGCATAGGACAGTGTAAACTTACAACAATGGGTTTTAATTGGTATCAACTTAAGATGAATTGTATACACAGACTCCTATATAGCTCTACCTTCCCACTCCATTTTGTAAGTGATGTCACAAATAATATCTTTATACCTTATATACCCATTAACATTAAAATTTTTATGTATTTTTTAAAGTTACAAACCAAAATTATAATAATGCTGTTTTTTATATTTTCCCATGTATTTACCTTTATCAGAGATCTTTATATCAACCTAAAAGATTCCTTTAGCATTTCTTGTAGGTCAGGTCTAATAGTAATAAATTCCCTCAGCTTATGTTTATCTAGGAATGTCTTAATTCCTCCCTTTTTTTTGAAGGACACTTTGCTAGAATCAGAATTTTCATTTGACAGTTTTTTGTCTTTTTGCACTTTATATAATTTCACTGCCTTCTGGCATTCAGGGTTTCTGCTGAGAAATGAGCAGATCATCTTATTATCTCCTATTTGTGGTGAGTCTCTTTTCTCTTGCTGCTTTCAAGATCCTTTGTCTTTTGATTGTTTGGTTATAGTGTGTCTCAGATTGATCTCTTTGGGTTTATCCTACTTGGAATTTATTTAGCTTCTTGGATTTGTAGATTCACATCTTTCCCCAAATTATGGCAGTTTTTGGCCACTATTTCTTATTTTTTCAAATGTGAGGTCTATGTTGCCCAAGCTGATCTTGAACTCTGGGCTCAAGAAACCCTCCTATCTCAGCCTCTCAAGTAGCTGAGATTACAAACATGTACTACTGTGCCTATTGGCTATTAGTTCTTCAAATAACCCCTCGGTCCTTTCCTCCTCCTCTTCTCTTTGCTGGACTCATAAGATGTGTATTGGTCCACTTGATGGTTTCCCATGAATTCATTAGGTTCTAGTCACTTTTCTTCATTGTTTTTTCTTCTTTCTGCCCAAATCTGATGCTGAATCCCTCTGATGAAGTTTAATTTGTTTTTTGAGATGGAGTTTTTGCTGTGTCACCTGGGCTGGAGTGCAATGGTGCCATCTTGGCTCACTGCAACCTCCACCTCCTGGGTTCAAGCAGTTCTCCTGTCTCAGCCTCCCAAGTAGCTGGGATTACAGGCGCCAGCCACCATGCCCAGCTAATTTTTGTATTTTTAGTAGAGATGAGGTTTCACCATGTTGGCCAGGATGACTCAAACTCTTGACCTCAGGTGACCTGCCCACCTCAGCCACCCAAAATACTAGGATTACAGGTGTGAGCCACCATCCCTGGCCTGTTAGGTTACTTTTCGTAATTTCTCTCTTTGCTGCAATTCTCACTGAGTTGTTCATCTGCCATTTCCCTGATTTCCTATAGTTCTTAGTCTGGTTTTTTTTTGTTTGTTTTTGTTGTTATTTGATCATATTTAAGACAGTCATCTTCAACTCTTTATCCAGTGCCTGTACGTCTTTGTTTTCTTCCTTTGATTGGGCCATATTTTCCAATTTCTTTGTATGCCTTGTTTTTGTTGAAAATTAGGCATTTTAAAAAGAGCCACCTCTCCTACTCTTTGAAGACTGTCTGAGCCTTGCAGTTAACCCAACAAGAAAGTTTAAAGTTTTCTGAAACATTTTTCTGAGCATGTCTTGCCTGAGTGTGCATATACATACCCTTAATTCCCCTATATTATATATACCCTTAATTTTATATTATACATACCCTTAATTCCCCACAGCTGCTTTCGAATGTCTGAATTTCCCAAAGAGTCTTGTCCAAAGAGGGCCTTAGATGATCAATTGTTGGTCTTCGTTCTAATCTCTTGTCCCCAGGTATGCATGTCGGTCATCTCCCTGCAGCTTTCCTGAGCAGTAGTCATTGCTTCTCTATAGTCATTGCTTCTCTATAGTCATTGTTTCTCTACCTGGGAGCGAAGTGAAACAGAGACCAGTCCTGTAGGCAGCCCACAGACTTGTCAGAATGTTGCAAATGAGGTCTGCTCTGCTTCCTCCAGTTCAAGGGACACAGTTGGAAACTGGGCTGCTGCCTCCTACAGACCAAGATTGTACCACGCTGGGGAGGGACATGATGTGGCAAGGTTAAGTGAGAATACCCTTAAGCTTCCTACTGGTGTGAATGTGGCTTTTCTTGATGAGCATTTGCTTGGTTGCTGTAGACTTGTGACTGTTTTCCAGAGTTCCTCTAGGTTATTTTAGCCAGTCTCTCACTTTTTGATATTTTCATGGAGTAGTGAGGGCCTGGAGCTTCCTAATGTACCGCATTACTGATGTTACTCCAGTGCCTAGGCTTTGGTTCGGAAAGTCATTGAGACACAGTTGCTTCTTGTACTCTGTTGGGTTAGGTTTGCAAGTTCACTCCTTATAGCCACCCTCTCTGCTGAAGAGCGTGGATACCAAGAGCACCAGGGCCTGAAGCGAGGTGAAGAGGCATCTCTGGTTTCTGTCTGGGGCTGCTTGACTTCATGGGGAATGGGACTTGAAGACCACTTACCTGGTTCTGCGCAAGGTGTTGTACAGTCTGTCTTCTTTTCGCTTGGGGCACAAGGGTGAAATGTGAAACTTTTAGATCCTGCCCTGAGGGTTGGGGGGGCAGTCACAGAAAGGAAGCATCTACAGGTGTGGAGCCCTTACTAGTGACTTACGTGAGTGCCTGGGCCATGGTTTAACTGTTCTCCTTAGCAAACAGTGGTCTCCGTGAGGTAACTGGGTCCCTGGAAGCTCCATGCACTTGTCACATTGGGCCAAAGAGAAGAAATCTGAGCATGAGGGTCTTCAGTGACCTTCAACCAGCCAGCTGCTTTGGGCAGGCCCTGAGAGCAAAGAGACAGAAAAGCCTCTGGATGCATGAGTGGCTGAGCTGACTGAGCCTTTGCCATGGTTGCCCAGGGAGGGCTGGTTTAGGGTCTAATGTGGCCAAGGGAGGGCACATCAGGAGTGCTCCCCATTCAGGGCACTGCTGTTTGAGCTGGACAGGCCAATGGGCTGTGAACTCACAGCCCTCCCTGCGCCCCCACCTCTTCCCATATGTACCACGGCAGAGACTCATGTAAGGCTGACTGCGCTCTTCTGAGACAGCACCAGGGCTAGGGCCGCCAGCCTGTGGCCACCAGCAGGGCCTTCACCAGCCAGTGGCTGCTGAGCCAGCATTCCCCACTCTTCCTCTTACCAAAGCACATGAATTTCATCTTCTGAACCATCTAGGACAGCAGGAGCTCTTACTTTTGGCTTTTGCCCAGTCCCACAGTCTAGCACTGTCCACCTGAAAACAGGGAGCACAGACCTCTTTCTTGGCACTTGGAGCCAGCACCATGAACACTTACCTAGCATAAACGTACCTCTGGGCACTGTGCTAGGTACGGTGCCACCCTAAGAAAACCTCCAGAGGTTTGCCTGCTGTCCTCAAGGGGAGAGCCCATATGGAGAGCTGGAGTGAGTTTTGTGCACAGGGCAAGATGCACAACTGGTAGAGCCAGCCCTCTGGGGGGTCACTCTGGGAGAGCCGGAGGTGTGGGGCCCGGTGTAGTAGGGAAGATGGGGAAGGGTAGCTGAGCGCACAGAAGAAAGGCAGTGGAGTCAGTGACTTGAGGAAGCCCCGTGCAAGTGCTGAAGCTGGTTCTGTAGAGGTGCGGTAGGGTAGAGAGATGCTGCAGTGAGAGAACTTTCTGGCCTGGCACAGCATTCCCTGGAGGGCCTATGAATGCAAGCATGGGAATATTCTTGGCCCTGTGGAGCAAGGGCTACGGGGAGGAGCTGCAAGTGGGTTCTGCCAGTCGCCAGAAGCCTGGCTCTGATGAGGTGAGCTCTGCTGGCCATTTGGGAGGTGGAAGTACAGCTGAGTATAGAAGACACATCTTGTGAATGGCCAACAGTGGGATGAGACTTTAGTGGTCATTCTTCTGTGCGCTCAGCCAGCCTTCTCCCATCGTTCTTACCACACCTGGCCTAACACCTCAGGCTCTCCCAGAGTGACCCCAGAGGGTTGGCTCCACCCTCTCCAGCCCCAGCATTGGGGAGAAAGGGTGGTGGTCAGCATAGCAGTCACCATCCTTTCACCTGGCCCCACGCATGCACTAGGGTCCCATTTAGAAGAGCTGTTCCCCACAGCCCACTCCCACCTCACTCCACCTGTGTTCACTCTGCCGCTCATCCTGCCCCACCCTTTGACCTGACTCCCAGCACAGGCACCCTGCCACAGCAGGCCAGGATCGTGCGGGGCTTCCAGTTGCACGTCCACAGGGGCCTCTAGAGCATGCCTGCACGACTCTAGCCTCATTCCGGCCCCAGGGGCCTTCCTCACCCTTTCTCCAGCACCGTTGAGTCAAAATGAGACCTTATCAAAGAAAGAACAGGACGCCTGCCTTTTTCCTCAGGTTCTTAATTATGTTTTCAATGTTTTGCAAGTCTTTCTGGAATCCTGAAGAGATAGATGATTTGACTAAAGTATATAAAAACTCACCGCAGAGGTTTGTTGTTTTTAACTTCCAGGATCTCAAGGGTGTTCAGAACCTTTTCAGATAAGTAATTCGGCCTGAGATGAGAAGCAGCCACGAGGCCTTTCCCTGTGAAGGAGGGGCTGTGTTTCTCATCACTGTGGCCCCTGTGTGGGCTTCAAGCTGAGTGCAAGGATGGCTGGACTATGATAGTAAGAAAAGAAAGCAGCTTTTTCTCTGAGGAATGTGAGCCCATTTTAGTTGTCAGGCCCAGAGAGGCAGTGAAATGTGACAGCAGTTACATTTCACTCCCCACCTTGGCGTAAGTAATCGCCCGCTCTGTGGACTCTAGGCCAGTAGCCATAAATTAACCTAACAATGCCACAGTTCATATCCTATCATTCAGCAGTATGTAGCTAGTGTTCTTTCAGTAAACCAGTACAATAAAAGTTCCTAAAAACTGGAGCATCTCCTGTATTCTCCAGAACAGTGTTTCCTGAGCAACTGGCCTCAACTTGGCCCAAATAAACTCTACTAATTTTGACTCAGTTTCTTTAGGTCAGTAGGAACGACAGTGGTGGCTGACTACACTTACTGTTGGGATCTTACCTGAGGAGCTTCTGCAGGGCGGCTTTGCAATATTCAGTTTGGCTTCAGTCGAGGTGTCCTCAGAGCCCCCTGACATGGAGTGGTCCACATTCTGAGAACTGGGTATCTGCTATGAAACATGGTTTGGCTGGGTGGGGTGGCAAGACAAGCCACCTTAGGCTGCCAGGAGCAGCTCTGCCTGGGGGAGGGGCTACCCCTAGGTGGAATGGAACCAGGTGCTGGGGTCTCCTGATCATGACGTTTTCCGCTTTGCAGACTGATGAGGAGAAGCAGCAGGACTTACCTGTGGTGATGCCAGTTTTTGACAGAAATACCTGCAGCATCCCCAAATCCCAAATCTCTTTCATTGATTACTTCATCACAGACATGTTTGATGCTTGGGACGGTAAGAAATCTTCCTTAAAATAGCACATTTTCCTTTAACTGATGGGGAACTGCATCTGAAACAACAGGGTGCATTTGACTCTAGAACATGATTTGGGGCCTAGTCTTTCGAAAACGAGAGAAGTGAACCGTCCCCGAGGGCCCCGGAGGGCTGGGTGTTGTTTCATAACACTCCCGGCAGGCGCAGATATCGTTACGCCTGTTTCATAGATGAGCGGATTGAACTTGGGGCCCCCTAGCTTGTAGTAGAGCAGCCAGGGTTCAGAAGCAAACAGTGCTGGCTCCAGAACCCATGGTGTTTCTCCACCAGCCCTGTGCCCTCCACTGTCCCCTCTTCTCCCAGCCTCACTCTACTCAAGATCAGAAGGACTGGTCTGTCTCTGACCATGTCACCCACCTTTAACTTCAGGTGGGGCCCAGGAGCCTGTCACATAAGCCAGAGAACAGGATCCACTGATATTCCATGGGCATCTTCACTCTGAGGGCTGCGCCCTGGGGGAGGGGCTGCGGGGCTGATAAATGTCCAGATCCAGTCAGGACATAAACCCGTGTCTCAAAGAGGCCGTAGAACTGCGGTTATGTGGCTAGGGAGAAGGGCTGAAGCAGTGGAGATAGCTGCAGCTTTGGGGGAAACTGCCAGCTCTGCAGCTCACTGCTTCTGGGACTGAGACCAGATGCCTGCGTCTCCAGGCTGCAGGTGGAAGGAGATGCCGGTGTATGTGAAGCACGCATGGAGGGAGAGCGAGCACACAGGGCCAGGCCATAAGGTGGAGGGCACACGACATTTTGCTTTCTGATACCCCAGGCCCAGAGGTGTTGGTTGAATGGCAATTAAGCAGATTGGCCAATACAACAGAAGGTGGCTAAAGTTACCAGCTCAGCAGGTGGCCATAGAGGAGGTGCTGGCAGGGAGGACAGGGTCTCACTTCAGTCAGCCATGGCTCGTTGAAGTTGCTGGGTGTATTTGCCCAGGTCTGCTTAGCCTCACACAGATGCCTGCTCCTGTCTGTCACTCTCTAAAATGCTCTCAGCAGAAAGCCTGAACCTGTTAGGCGAGGCTGTAAAATGATACCACATTCCCATCTTTCTCTCCAGCCTTTGTAGACCTGCCTGATTTAATGCAGCATCTTGACAACAACTTTAAATACTGGAAAGGACTGGACGAAATGAAGCTGCGGAGCCTCCGACCACCTCCTGAATAGTGGGAGACACCACCCACTGCCCTGAAGCTCTGTGCCTTCGGTCATTTGGAATTCCTGAGGGCAGCCAGGGTTCTTGGTCCTTTCAGTATTAGGCAGAACAGCCCCCTGATCCACATAGCCCATGAAAGCACACAGGGACATCAGTAACCTCCTCCGGCCACCATCCGATGCCATTACTGTCAAGCGAGACTTGGCCACCATAGCCTGGCCTGCTGCAGGAGCTCTTCAGAAAGGCACGTGAGAACCACGGATGGCATCGCTTTCTGTGAAAACACGAGGTCTGGAGCACCCCTGCAAAGGGTATTGATGGATTTGCTGCCAGTGACAGAGCATGTCCATTGCAAACTGTTTCTCTCAGTATGTTCAGCACTTAGGAATGGCTAATGGCAATCGGATCTTTAGCAGCTTTTTCACATAGAAGGTGCAATCACTCACTTTGGAACACTACTGAGAGTGACTTCTCTTTTAAAATTGAGTAGCAAATGGAAAAAAAGAAAATTTGAAGTTGATTATTAATATCAGTTATTAAAATGTTTTATTTATTTTCTATGAATTTAAAAATACTTCAAAGCCAAAGCCAACTTCAGATACCATGACCAAATTTACATGATTCCTATTCATTATGCATTACTGGGTATACAGACTTATTTTCATAATGCAAATTAATATAAAATGACATTTTTACTGCACTATAGAAATATTTGTGTATGTTAAACTTTTCTGATTGAGGCTAATTGGAAAAAGCTGGGGTCTTAATCTAAGCGCTAAAGAAGGCGGCTTCTACTGTGGAGAACCCAGAGCTCTGAAATAGCTCTAGCCGTCTGCTGAACTTCACAGGGAACTCCCCAGGGTCAAATTAGACTCTTCGTGGTTTGCAAAGAAAAATTTTTTCTAAAATTTTATAATTAAATTTCCAAAAGTTGACCCTGTTTTACACTGTTTCTAGAAAATATTTCTTATTAAAAACAAAGAACAAAAATGGAATGCTTAATGAATTCACATTTTGTAACCAACCTGTTTTTATCTGCAGTGGGAATCTTTGATGCCAGAAATTTATAAAGAGGTTCTGTATCTTCGAACTTTGATTAAGCGTAATACCATAAAAAAGACACTTGACATGTCAGTGCATTTGTCATTTCATTTTAAACTCGATTTGTTTTTTCCCAGATAAAAATGAAATTAAACCATTTCTTTTTAAGAAATCATGTGTTATCTTTGTGGGCAGTTTTTTGTTTTATAATACTTATAATACTTATTTAAAAAAAATAAAGACCAGGCACAGTGGCTTATGACTGTAATCCCAGCATACTGTGAGACTCTGAGTTGGGAGAATCTCTTGAGCCCAAGAGTTCAAGACCAGCCTAGGCAACATTAGCAAGACCTCATCGCTACAAAAAAATGTAAATACTAGCCAGGCATGGTGGCATGCACCTGTGGTCTCAGCTACTCAGGAGCTGAGGTGGAAGGCCTGAGCCCAGGAGTTCAGTGCTGCAGTGAGCTATGATCACGCCACTATACTCCAGCCTGGGCAACAAAGCAAGACCTTGTCTCTAAATAATAAAGAATATTCCCTACTTTACAGAAAAGTTTGGTAGTTAAATGGCTTTTTCAGGGTCACACAGGGCCAGATGAGTATGTTGAAAAGCACTCAGAATTAACTTCAGTTCACCACTTGGTACCTCAGAGTGGCTACTGAGAGAGAAAAGGCACACTGCAGAGCTGACAGAGGGCGCTCAGAGATGGCTCTTGGGTACCAGGTACCCAGTCAGATGTCAGGACATTCTGGAGGGCTGACAGAGAGACCACCAAAGGGCTTGCCCTGTTTAAGGAAACAAAGGCTTTGTCCTATGTTAAGATATTTGACCTGAGATGGTAATTGTGGACTGAGCTGGGAAGACAGGTCTGTCCCCTCCACCAAGTGCAAAGAAAAAAGGAAATGAACCACACAAAGAATTCAACCATCTTGAGGCAGAGATAGCAGGGCATGCAATCTATGGAATTTGCATCACCAACAGCTGGTAATAATTATCAAATAATCTGAAAGACTTGAAGATAAGTAGGCTTAACATGTTTAAAGAGATAAGAGAAGAAAAAAAAAACAGGTAGCCGGGCAGAGTGGCGCGTGCCTGTAGTCTCAGCTACTTGGAAGACGGAGGTGGGAGGATCGCTTGAGCCCAGGAGTTCTGGGCTGTAGGGCGCTATGCCAATCGGGTGTCTGCACTAAATTTGGCATCAGTATGGTGACCTCCCAGGACTGGGGGACCACCAGGTTGCCTGAGAAGGGGTGAACCTGCCCAGGTCGGAAATAGAGCAGGTGAAAACTCCTGTGCTGATCAGTGCCTGTGAATAGCCACTGCACTCCTGTGGGATCACACCTGTGAATAGCCACTGCACTCGAACCTGGGCAACATAGTGAGACCCTGTCTCTTAAAAAAAACAAACTAGCAACTAAGATAAACCAAGACAGCTTAATAATAGATTTGACAACCATATTAATAGACATTCTAGAGAAGAAGAATATAGTCACTGAAACAGAAAACTTCAGTGTCTAGGTGTCACAAAGACCAGACGTGACTCAGGAGGGAATCTGTAAATTGGAAGACAATGAAGAGACTCAATTAGCAGGCGCACTGAGAAAAAAATGGAAAATGTAAAAGATAAAATATGAGTAGAAAGAAATGCTTCAAAATATGTCCAATTAGGAGATCCAGAAGGGAGAATGGGGAGAAGCAGCATCTAGAGGAGAGCAGAGTCCTCCGGGATTTGACAGACACAAGTTCACAGATGTAAAGGCACGTTAAATCCTAAGCAGTATAAGTAAAACAGATCTACACAAGTGAAACTGTAGAACATTGAGCACAAAGAGAAATACTTAAAAGCTGAGAAAAGACCAATCGCAAAAGGAATAGAGTTAGACCACCATCAGGCTTCTTACCTGCAATGACTAAAATCAATAAAGTAATATTTAAATACTGAAGGAAATGGTCAACCTAGAATTACACGCCTGTATAGAAATTGCCAAAGGAATTAAAGAATATGGAACTTAAAATCACTAACAGGAGGCCGAGCGCAATGGCTCATGCCTGTAATCCCAGCATTTCCGAGAGGCCGAGGCGGGCAGATCATCTGAGGTTGGGAGTTTGAGACCAGCCTGACCAACATGGAGAAACCTCATCTCTACTAAAAATACAATATTAGCTAGGTGTGGTGGTGCATGCCTGTGATCCCAGCTACTTGGGAGGCTTAGGCAGGAGAATCACTTGAACCCGGGAGGTGGAGGTTGTGGTGAGTCAAGATCACCCCATTGCATTCCAACCTGGGCAACAAGAGCAAAACTGTCTCAACAACAACAAAAAAAAAGCAAAGAAGAAATAAAAGACAAACGGAAAAAGAAAATGCATGAGTTAGAAAAGACAACCACAGAAATAAGTATAAACTCATACACAGAATTTGATAAAGATCTACATGTAAAAAAAGTAGCATATACGAAAGATGCAAACCAAACTAGGCAGCTTAAATCAGTGTAGACTTATTATTGTCTCATGTCTCCTGGGGCTATAAGGCTGGAGTCAAGGTGTCAACAGGGTTGGTTCCTCCTGCAGGCTCAGAGGGAGAAAGTGTCCTGTGCCTCACCCTTAGGTCTTGGTGACTGCCGACAATCCTAGACGCTCCCTGGCTAGCAGATGCATCATCCCAGTCTCTGCCTCCACCTTCGCATTGCCTTCTATGGGACCTGTGTCCTCCCTTTTACTTATAAAAACACTGGTCATTGGATTTAGGGTCCATGCTAAATCCACGCTGGTTTCACTTCAAAATCCTTAACTAATGACATCTGGAAGGACCCTATTTCCACACAAAGTCACATGTTGAGGTTTCAGGGGGACACTGTTCAACCCATTATACATGGCGATAATCATGTTCGCTTGCTTGCTCTGATGAAGCAAGCTGCCGTGTTGTGAGCTGCCTTATGGTGAGACGCACGTGGCAAGGAACTAATGATACCCTGCAGCTCACAAGCAGCAGGGAAGTGAATCCTCCCAGCAACCACTCGAGTGAGCTGGAGGTACATCCTGCCTTGGTCAAGTCTTTAGGTGAGAGCACTCTCCCAGGAGACACCTTGATTACAGCCTTGCAAAAGAGTCTGAGCCAGAGAGCCCAGCTAAGCTGCACCTGGATTCCTGACTCACAGAAACTGAGATAACATGTTTTAAACCAGTAAGTTTTAATGCAGTTTGTTACACAGCAACAAATCACTAACAAATAAACTGTATAGCACCGAAAAAGAATGAAGCAGAGCTACAGATGTCGACTGGGTGAAAGATGAAGAATAATATTGGATGAAAAGGCAGAATTGCACTGTGATAACAATTTATGCAACGTTTTTGAATACCCAAAACAATACACTATTACTTATGTAAAAATTAATAGTAGGAACATTAAAATTCACATATTCACAAATACTGTGAAATTTACAAATACTGTGACCTCGCTCGTACAATACCACCTAGCCTCCTGGTGTACACAAGAGACTGAAAAGTCTTCCAAACTCCCTTGCACCCAAGTTTTCAGGTCTAATTTAGGTTTACTTGTCAGATGGCATTTGTCCAAGACTCTGATTTAGAATTAGTCATAAATGGAAGAAAGCTGCGTTTGGGCGCAGTGGCTCATGCATATAACCCCAGTATTTTCAGAGGGCGAAGCAGGCAGATCACCTGAGGTCAGGAGTTTGAGACCAGCCTGGCCAATAAGGTAAAGTCCCATCTCTACTAAAAATACAAAAAGTTAGCTGGGTGTGGTGGCAGGTGCCTGTAATCCCAGTTTCTTGGGAGACTGAGGTGGGAGAAGCGCTTGAATCCGAGAGGCAGAGGTTTCATTGAACCGAGATTGCGCCACTGCACTCCAGCCTGGGACAGAGCAAGACTCCATCTAAAAATTTTATATATATAAATGGGATATCTATATCAGCTGCAGCAGCTCACAACTGTAATCTTAGCACTTTGGGAGGCTGAGGCAGGTGGAGCATGAGGTCAGGAGATTGAGACCATCTGGCTAACATGGTGAAACCCTGTCTATACTAAAAATACAAAAATTAGCTGGGCATAGTGGCTCACACTTGTTATTTGTAATCCCAGCAACTCAGCAGGCTGAGGCAGGAGAATCACTTGAACCCAGGAGGCAGAGGTTGCAGTGAGCCGAGATCACACCACTGGGCTCCAGCCTGGCAATAGAACGAGACGCTCTCTCAAAAAAAGGAAAAAAAAGCAGACACAGAAAAATGTTAACATTTGTTAAGTCTACTGGTGAGTACACTGATTTTTTTTTAAAGGCAGTTAGGGCCAAGACAACTAGGATATTTTTTCTTTTCTTTCTTTGAGACAGGTCTCTCTTGCCCAGGCTGAAGTATAGTGGCACCATCAGGCTCACTGTAGCTTCTACCTCCCAGGCTCAAACAGTTCTCCCACCTCAGCCTCCTGAGTAGCTAGGACTACAGGCCCATATTTTAAGTAGAGAAAATAGTACGCAAAACGGAAGCCATATGAAAAAAATAAAATCAACTATAAAAATCAAAACATTTTATGTGACAAATCACAATATGTCAAAAACAGGAAAATGTTTATAAATCATTTTACAAAAGCTTCCATAATACTGATTTTTATATAAGGAAATGAACAGCACAGTAGAAAAAAATTTTAAAATGATATAAAAAGTTTGTAGAAAAACAAAAGGTTCTTAAACTTTATGCTAAACTTCACTGATAATTGAAATGCAAATTAGAACCAATTTGAGAGATTTTTCACCTTTAAGATGAGTAAAGAATAAAAAGTTTGATAATATAATATATTAATAAGAAAGTATGGGCCAGTTGTGGTGGTTCATACCTGTAATCCCAGCACTTTGGGAGGCTGAGACCAGCAGATCATGAGGTCAGGAGTTCGATACCAGCCTGCCCAACATAGTGAAACCCCATCTCTACTAAAAATACAAAAATTAGCCAGATGTGGTGGCAAGCACCTGTAATCACAGCTACTCCTGAGGCTGAGGCAGGAGAATTGCTTAAACCCAGGGGGTGGAGGTTGCTGTAAGCCGAGATCGCACCACCGCACTCCAGCCTGGGCGACAGAAAGACTCCGTCTTGGTGGGGGAAAAAAAAAGAATGTGTGGAAATGACATCGCAGGTGAGTGTACAACCTAATTACAAATTTGCCACATCTATCCAAATTATAAATGTACACGAATTGTGACCCGGCAATTCTACTTCCAGGATTTTAACCTAAAGATATTTACAAATGTGGGAAATAATACATCAAAATTATTTATGGCAGCCCTACTTATGTTAGTAAAAGACTGAAAACAAGTTGTCTATCATTTAAGAAGAGTAAGTAAATAAATTACAGTATGACCATACAATGGAATACTATGCAAGTTTAAAAAAGAATGAGGAGACTTTTATTTTCCAGTTCTGCATGTAAGGAACTCGAAAGTCACCACTTCATTCTAACAAGTAAAAAGCTGAATAGCAAAAAATCAACCACTCTTCCTAGATCTGTGAGAAAGGTGAGGATACAGGGCAAACTGCTGCCCCTAAGATGGGAGAGACCAACAGGCAAACACAGGAAATTATATCTTTCTGGAGCAGAGATTCATGAGTGAAAACCACCATCGGAACCAGTGCCAGAGTAGAAAAACCTGATCAGTAAATCGAAGAACTGGTGGAGGCTCAGTGTGGGCAGTCTAAGAATTAAAACTCCAAGGGAACCCAGTCATAAGGAGTACTCCCCCTGCACTTTTGTGAATTTTACCTCCAAGATCTTGACAATTCTCACAGTAAATATAAGAGAAAAATTCCCTCATACTTCCAGCAAAGAGAGGGGAAAGCACTGTTTTGTTTATAGCAAAACCACTGTAAATGAATGAAAAGTGCTTTTGATGGGCTCATTAATAGACTGGATATGACTGAGGAGTGAAACTCTCAGCTTGAAGACATGTCAATAGAAACCTACAAAACTGAAAACTAAAGACAATAGGACTGAGCAAAACATCCAGGGACTGTGGAGCCAAAAAGTTGTAATACACATGTAATAGGACGACCAGAGGGAAAATCCAAACAGAAAAGAACAGAGGAAAGATTTGAGGCCAGATGTGGTAGCTCATGCCTGTAGTCCCAGGACTTTGGGAGGCCAAGGTAGTAGATCACTTGAGGCTAGACATTTGAGACCAGCCGGGGCAACAGAGTGAGATCCCCGCCTATAAACAAATAAAAATTTAAAAAGCCGGCTGGGCGTGGTGGCTCACACTTGTAATCCCAGCACTTTGGGAGGTCAAGGCAGGTGATCACTTAAGGTTGGGACTTTGAGACTAGCCTGACCAACATGGAGAGACCTTGTCTCTACTAAAAATACAAAATTAGCCGGGTGTGGTGGCGTGCACCTGTAATTCTAGCTACCTGGCAGGCTGAAGCAGGAGAATCGCTTGAACCCGGAAAGTAGAGGTTGCAGTGAGCCAAGATCATGCCATTGCACTCCAGCCAGGGCAACCAGAGCAAAACTTCATCTCAAAAAAAAAAAAAAAATTTTTTTTTTTTTAAAGCCAGGCCAGACATGGTGGCTCACACCTATACTTTGGGAGCCTGAGACAGGTGGATCACCTGAGGTTGAGAGTTTGAGACCAGCCTGACCAACACGGAGAAACCACATCTCTACTGAAAACATAAAATTAGGTAGGTGTGGTAGTGCATGCCTGTAATCCTAGCTACTCAGGTGGCGGAGACAGGAGAATCGCTTGAGGCCGGGAGGTAGAAGTTGCAGTGTGCCGACACAGCACCGCTGCACTCCACCCTGGGCAGCAAGAGTGAAACTCCATCTCAAAAAAAAAAAAAAAAAAAAAGTCAGGCATGGTGCTATGCCTGAGGCTGGAGGATGACTTGCCCTCAGGAATTTGAGTCTGCATTGAGCTATGATCACACTACTGCAATCCAGCCTGGGCAACAGAGCAAGACCCCTAGGAAAAAAAAAATTGAAAAAATAATGATTGAAAATGTCCCCAAGTCACCAAAACACAGATTCAGGAAGCTGAGAAAACACCAAGCACAATGAATGGAAGGGAGAAAAAACTTTACATGGATGCTGTCTTAGTCCATTTGTGCTGCTCTAGCAAAATACCTGGGACTGGATAATTTATAAAGAACAGAATATTCTCATAGTTCTGGAGGCTGGGAAGTCCAAGATCAAGGCACCAGCAGGATAGTTTTCTGGCGAGACCTGCTCTCTGCTTCCAAGATGGCGCCTTGTTGCTATATCCTGTGTGAGATAACCTGTATCTCCTCAACATAATGGAGGGGATGAAAGGGCAAGAGAAGATGAATGCAGTGTCCTCACAGGGCAGGAGAGCATAAGAGAATGAAATTCTCTCACGCCATTTTATAAGGACCTAATCTCACGCATGAGGACTCTATCCTTATGACTTAGGCACTGCCCAAAGGCCTCGCCTCTTAATAAAATCATGTTTGGGGCCAGGCCTGGTGGCTCACGTCTGTAATCCCAGCACTTTGGGAGGCTGAGGAGGGCAGATAATGAAATCAGGAGTTGGAGACCTGGCCAATGTGGTGAACCCCCATCTCTACTAAAAATACAAAAATTAGCCAGGCGTGGTGGTGTGCCTCTGTAGTCCCAGCTACTCTGGAAGCTGAGGCAGGAGAATCACTTGAACCCGGGAGGCCGAGGTTGCAGTGAGCCGAGATAACACACGAATTTGTGGGGGCAGGCATTCGGGCCATGGCATAGGCATATCACTTTCGAACTATAAAAATCGAAAGTAAAGAAAAAATTCTGAAATAAACCAGAGGACAAAAACACCTTACCTATAGAAGACCAAAGACGAGAATTACATCTGACTTCTTAAGCAGGAAGAGTGGAGTGAAATAGTGTTGAAAGAAAAAAGCCACCAACCTAGAATCCTGAATCCTGAGAAATTATCCTTCCAAAAGTGAAGATGCTAATGTTGCATATAACTTTAAAAAAAAAACAGCAACAAAAACTCGACAAGGTTTGTGGGGGGAAAAAAATTGAAGGAGAATTAAAGGCTCTCTCAAGCCAACAAAAATTGAGGGACTTGTTGCCATTAGACCTGCCTTGCAATAAAAAACGTTAAAAAAAAGTTCTTTAGCCAGAAGAAAAATAGTATATGCCAGAAACTCAGATCATAAAGAAAGGAAGAATGTCAAAGGAGGAATAAAGGTAAAATAAAAATGTATCTTTCTTATTCTTAACAGCTAAGTTCCCCAAAATGATGATAGCAACATGTATTTGATTATGCACAGCTGTGTATATCAGAGCATAGATATGTGCTTACGTATGCTTTTGCTTTTTTTTTTTTTTTTTTTTGAGACGGAGTTTCGCTCTTGTTACCCAGGCTGGAGTGCAATGGCACGATCTCGGCTCACCGCAACCTCCGCCTCCTGGGTTCAGGCAATTCTCCTGCCTCAGCCTCCTGAGTAGCTGGGATTACAGGCACGAGCCACCATGCCCAGCTAATGTTTTGTATTTTTAGTAGAGACGGGGTTTCACCATGTTGACCAGGATGGTCTCGATCTCTCGACCTCGTGATCCACCCGCCTAGGCCTCCCAAAGTGCTGGGATTACAGGCTTGAGCCACCGCGCCCGGCCTACATATGCTTACATATGTGAAAGGAATGTGAAAGGACAGACAGCAAGGATACAAGGAATGGGAGGAAAAAATTGGGATTATTTTCTTACTATAAGGAACTCACAGTACTCGTGAAATAATTTAGTATTACCTGAAAGTGGGTTTGGATTTGTAAATTTATGTTGCAAACTATGGCAACCACTAACAAAAAAGTGAAAAGAAGTTTAACTCACATGCTGACAAAGGAGAGCAAACTGAATCATATAAAGTACTCAACTGAAACAATGCAAGGCAGAAAGGGAGTGGAAGACAAAAACAGAAACAAAGAACAAGGGGAACGAATGGAAAAGAGAAGCAAACGTAGAAGATACTGATCTAACACATGAATAATCACGCTGAACATCAGCGCTCTCCATGAACCCACTAGAAGAGAGTCAGAGTGGATCAAGAAACAAGACACAAGTAAACACTGTCTACAAGAAATACTTTAAATATAAAACACATAGATTAGGCTGGGCACGGTGGCTCACGCCTGTAATCCCAGCACTTTGGGAGGCGGAAGCAGGTGGATCACCTGAGGTCAGGAGTTTGAGACCAGTCTGGCCAACATGGTGACACCCCATCTCTACTAAAAATACAAAAAATTAGCCACACATGGTGGTGAGTGCCTATAATCCCAGCTACTTGGGAGGCTGAAGCAGGAGAATAGCTTAAACCCAGGGGGCAGAGGTGGCAGTAAGCCAAGATCATGCCACTGTACTCCATCCAGCCTGACCAACAAGACTGAAACTCCATCTCAAAACAAAATTGAAAAACCACACACATAGATTAAGTAGATGGAGCAAATATACTACACTAACACTAATCAAAAGAAAGCAAGACCATCCTGGCCAACATGGTGAAGCCCTGTCTCTACTAAAAATACAAAAATTAGCTGGGCATGGTGGTGCACACCTGTAGTCCCAGCTACTCAGGAGGCTGAGGCAGGAGAATTGCTTGAACTTGGGAGGAAGAGGTGGCAGTGAGCCAAGATCTTGCCACTGCACTCTAGCCTCATGACAGAGTGAGACTGTCTCAAGAAAAGAAAAGAAAAGAAAAGAAAAGAAAAAGCAGGAATAGTTACATTAATTGCAAACAGAACAGACTTCAAAGCGAGGGAAGTTATCAGGGATAAGGAAGATCATTGGATTATGATAAAGAGATCATTTCTCCAAGAAGACGTAGCAATCCCTAACATGTATATACCAAACAACATCAAACTACGTGAGCCCCAAACTGATAGGACGGTAAGGAGAAAAGATTAATCCACTATTACACTTGGAGATTTCAACACTCGTCTATCAGACGTGAACAGATTCGGCTGGCAGAAAATCAGTAAGGACATAGTTGAACCTTACCACACTGCCAGTCAAATGGATGTAATTGATATCTACAGACTAGTTCAGCCGACGGCCACAGATCACCCTTTCTCCTCAAACCCACATGGAACATTCACCAAGACAGACCATATCCTAGATTATAAAACACACCTTAACACATTTAAAACCAAAAATTAGGCCAGGTGCAGTTACTCATGCCTGTAATGCCAGCACTGTGGGAGGCCAAGGCAGGAAGATCAACTTGAGCTCAGGAGTTCAAGACCAGCTTAGGCAGCAAGGTGAGACCCTGTCTCTTCTAAAAATTACTGGGTGTAGAGGTGCATACCTGTGGTCCCAAGGTGGTAGAAACACGAGCTCAGGAGTTTGAGACTGTAGGAAGCCATGATCACACCACTGCACTCCAGCCTGGGTGACAGAGCAAAACTCTGTTTCCTAATTAATTAAAAATAAGACCCTGTCTCCTCTCAGACCACAGTGAAATTAACCTGTAATCAATAAAGGAAGACAACTGGAAATTGTCAAATTATGTGGAGCTTACAGAACACACTTCTAGGGCCAGGCACCATGGCTCACACTTGTAATCCCAGCACCTTGGGAGGCCAAAGCAGGGGGATCACCTGAGACCAGGAGTTCAAGACTAGCCTGAGAAACATAGTGGGACACGGTCTCAGCAAAAAGCACAAAAATTAGCCCGGCATTGTGGCACACCTGTAGTCCTAGCAACTCAGGGGGCTGCGGTGAGAGGATCACTGGAGCCTAGAAAGTCAAGGCTGCAGTGAGCCATGATGGCGCCACAGCGTTCCAGCCTGGGCAACTGAGTGAGACCCTGTGTCAAAAACAAAGACAAAAAACATGCATAATTAACACAGGGGCCAAAGAAGAAACCTCCGGAAATTTTTAAATATTTTAAACTAAATGAAAATTTAAATACAGCTTATTAAAATTTGTGGGATACGGAGAAAGCAGTGCTTAGAGGGAAGTTTATAGCATTGAATGTGTACATTAGGAAAGAATAGAGTATACAATTAATTATCTAAACTTCTAGCTTAGGAAACTAGAAAAAGAAGAGCAAATGAAATCCAAACAGAAGAAATAGTTTAAAAAAAAAATTAGAGCAGAAATCAATGAAATTAAAAACAGGAAATAGAGAAAGTCGATGAGACCAAAACCTGCTTCTTGGAGACCAGTAAAATTGCTAAGCCTTTAGCCAGGTTTACTAAGAATAAAAGCAAGAAGACACAAATTCCTATTATCAGAAACAGAAGCTATCACAACAGATCCCATAGACATTAAAAAGATAAAGGAATACTGTGGGAAAACTCCATACTCACAAATTTGGTATCTTATTTGAAAAGGACCAATTCAGCCAGGTGTGGTGGCTCATGCCTGTAATCCCAGCACTTTGGGAGGCCGAGGCAGGCGGATCACTTGAGGCCAGCAGTTCAAAACCAGCCTGGCCAAAATGGTAAAACGCTGTCTCTACTAAAACTACAAAAAATAGCCGGATGTGGTGATGGGCACCTGTAATCCCAGCTACTCGGGAGGTTGAGGCAGGAGAATCGCTTGAACCTGGGAGGCAAAGGTAGCAGTGAGCCGAGATCACACCACTGCACTCCAGCCTGAACAGCAAAGTGAGACTCAGTCTCAAAAGAAAAGCAGGGCAGGGTGGGCAGGGCAGGGCAGGTCCAATTCTTGAAAGACGCAATCTGCCAAACCTCACAAGAAGAAACAATCTGAATAAGCCTGTATCTCCTAAAGAAATTAAACCAATAACTTTCCAAAACAGAAAATGCCAGGCTCAAATGAGTTTCCTGTGAATTCTGCTAGACATATAAGGAAGAAATTATGCACTTTTTAAAAAGAATCTGGTTCAGAAAATCAAAGCAGAAGTAGTTTATAACTTTATAACTCCTTCTATGGGGCCAGACTCACCCTAAAATACATACCAAAGACATTGCAAGGAAGTGACAGACCAATATCTTTCACGAATCTAGATACAAAAATCCTTAAAAAAAATATTAGCAAACAGAATCCAAAAATGTGTAAAAAGAATTACACTTGACAACCAGATAGGATTTATCCCAGGGATGAAACACTTAGTTATACTAAATGGTGAGAAAGTAGAAGCTTTCTTACTAAGAACAGGAGCAATGCAAGGAGGTCCCTGTCACCATTCCTTTTCAACACTGGACTGCAAGTTCTAGCTAATGTAAGAGAAGAGAAAGGATATACCAAATCAGAAGAAATAAAACTCTGTTCACAAATGACAAGATTACCTATGTAGAAAATCCAAAAGAATAAAAAAATACCTGGAAAAAGCCATTTTGGCAAGGTTGCAGGGTACAATGTTAAAACAAACAAAAGTCAGGCCAGGCGTGGTGGCTCACGCCTGTAATCCCAGCACTTTGGGAGTCTGAGGTGGATGGATCATGAGATCAGGAGTCTGAGACCAGCCTGGCCAACATGGTGAAACCTGGTCTCTACTAAAAATACAAAAGTTAGCCAGGCACCGTGGCAGGCGCCTGTAATCCCATCTACTCAGGAGGCTGAGGCAGGAGAATCGCTTGAACCCAGGAGGCGGAGGTTGCAGTGAGCCGAGATTGTGCCACTGCACTCCAGCCTGAGCAACAGAGCAAGATTCCTTTAAAAACAACAACAACAAAAACCAAAAAACAAAACAAAACACAACCAAAAGTGAGTCACTTTCCTATGTATCAACAAGTAGAATTTGAAATTAAAAACACAATACTATTAATGTTAGCCCCCCCCACCTTAAAATGAAAGCTTGGATATAAATCTAACTATTTAGATACGTTCTTTATAAGGGAAACTACAAATGTTATATGAAAGAAATCAAAGAAGAACTGAATAAATGAAGAACTAGTCCATGTTCACAGATCGGAAGACTCAATATTGCCATGATGCAGTTTCTTCACAGCTTCATCTACAGATTAAATGCAACCACAATCAAAATCCTAGCAAGTTATTTTGTGGCTATTAACAAACTGATTTTAAAGTTGACTGGAGAGAAAAAAGACCCAGAAGAGCCAACAGAATACTAAGGTAGAAGAACAAAGCCGAAAGACTGATACTACCTGACGTTTAGACTTACCGTAAAGCTACGGTATTCAAAAAGATGTGGTAGGGAGAAAGAACAAATAGATCGATGGAGGAAAATGGAGTGCAGAAGTATGGAGCCCATGTGAGTACAGTCAGCTCATCTCTGACAAGGGGGCAAAGCAGTACAGTAAAACAAAGGGTTTTTATTTGTTTGTTTTACTAAATGGTGCTAGAATTGGACATCCACATCCAAACAAACAAACAGACAAAAATGTAGATGCAGACCTCACAACCTTCACACAAATTAACTCTAATGGGCTTGTAGGCCCAAATGTAAAATGTCAAACTGTAAAACTTCTAGAAGATAGCATACAAGAAAACCTAGGTGACCATGGATGTACTGCAAACTCTTCAGATACCGCAACAAAGGCACACTCCATGAAGGAAATCACTGATAAGCTGGATTCCGTTAAAGCCAACAACCTTCTGCTCTGTGAAGAATGTGAAGAGGATGAGAAGACACGCCACAGACAGGGAGAAAATATTCGCAAAATACACATAAAGAACTATTATTGAAAATATACAAAGAACTCTTAAGACTCAGCAATAAGAAAACAATCTGATTTTAAAACGGGTCAAAGACCCTAACAAAGACTTCACCAGAGAGGATCTACAGGTGGTAAGTAAGGATGTGAAAAGACGCAGCACATCACATGTCGTCAGGGAAGCACGAACTGAAACAACAGTGAGATGCCACTGCACACCTATTAGAATGGCCACACTGTAGAACACAGACAACACCAAATGCTGATGACGCTGTGAAGCAACAGGACATCTCATTCATTGCTAGTGGGAAGGCAAAAATGATACAGCCACGTTGGAGGACACTTTGGCAGTTGTTTTTCACAAAACTAAATGTAATCTTACCAAATGATCCAATTATCATGTCCTTGATTATACCCAAAGGAGCTGAAATCTCATGTTCACATACAAACCTTCACATGAATGTTTACAGTGGCTTTATGCATAATTGCCCAAGCTTGGAAACAACCAAGATCTCCTTCAGTCAGGGAATGGATAAACTGTGATGCATCCAGACAATGGAATTTTATTTAGCACTAAAAAGAACTAAGCTATTAGCTGGGCACGGTGGCTCATGCCTGTAATCCCAGCAATTTGGGAGGCCGAGGCAAGTGGATCATTAAGTCAAGAGATCGAGACCATCCTGGCCAACATGGCGAAACCCCATCTCTACTAAAAATATAAAAAATTAGCTGGGCGTGGTGGTACATGCCAGTAGTCCCAGCTACTCGGGAGGCTGAGGCAGGAGAATCACCTGAACCCAGGAGGCGGAGGTTGCAGTGAGCTGAGATCACGCCACTGCACTCCAGCATGGTGACAGTGGGAGACTCCATCTCAAAAAGAAAAAAAAAATGATAATTGAGCTATCAAGCCATGAAAAGACACAGAGGAACCTTTAACGCATTTTACTAAGTGAATAAAGCCCATCTGGAAGGGCTACATAGTGCACCATTCCAAGTGTTGGCAGTCGGGAAAAGGCTACAGGGTGGAGACCGTACCAGCTCAGTGGTTGCCATGGGGGAAGGGACGCAGAGAGACAAAGCACAGCAGATTTTTAGGACAGGGAAAATCCTCTGTATAACTGTAGATACGTGCCGTTATACATTTGTCCACACCCACAGAATGTACACCAGCCCAGTGAACCCTAATGTAAACTAGGGGCTCCAGTGGTAATGACGTGTAACAAATGTACCCCTCTGCTGGGGGAGCTGCTAATGGCGGACGCAGAGGGGATGGGGAACACCCACAGAGAGTTCAAAAACCTTTCAAAAGTTGCTTCTCGGTTCTGTTGTAAACCTAAAAACTGCCTTTTAACAATCAAGTGTTTTTAAAAACCCACAAAGCTATGTATCATTTTTTTAAATGAGGAAACTCATGTATACCTATGAAAAAATTACCAAGATACACTGATAAGTGAAAAACGCATAAGCATAATGCAAAATAAGATACACACACACAAGCATTTGTTTAAGTGCTACATTAGCTTCAGATCACCACCTGGATACACAAGAAACCAGAAGCACAGCTTCCTGTGGGAAGGGAACCTGGTCCCTGCTGCCCGCAGCAGTGGGAAAAACGCTTCCCGCACGCCCGTTTGTCCCTTTTGAATTTTGAACAGTGCTCCTGAAGAATTTAAAAGGTGTAAATAAACATAAAGGCATACCTTATTTTGGGGGTGAGTTAATTTCGTAAAAACATCACTTTTTACCTAAATTGTTCTATGAATTTAGCCTGAGTCCCGATCAAAGAAAAAAATTTAATCTAGTCAAGTCATTGCAAAGTTCGCATACTATGTGAAGGAGAGACGCAGTAAGAAACGTATATTTGCTCTTTGTCCCCGGTTTCTAACACAGAGCTCCTAAATCCTTGGAATTTTCTGAGTGATAGGAGCATCTTTTGTTCTAATGAGGAGGCCCCTGATGAGGAGGGAGCCCTAGTAGCTTCAGGATGGAGGCTGGTAGCCAGCAATATCAAGCCATGATTAGGGGGTAGAACGTTTCAGCCCTATCCCTGACCTCCAGGTTTGGGAGAAGAGCTGGAGTTTGAGGTAATTACCAGTGGCCAATTATTTAATCCGTCATGCCTAGGTAAGGAGCCCTTCATAAAACTCCTTAACAACAGGGTTGGAAGAACTTTTGGACTGATGAACACATCAAGGTGCTGGGAGGGTGGGCTCCTGGACATGGCGTGGAGGCTCCACACCCCCCTCAGGCCTTGGTGTCTGCTCCTCTTCCATTTGACTCTTCCAGAGGTGTACCCTTCATAATAAACTGGTCATGGTAAGTCAAATGTTTTCTTGAGTTTTGTGAGCTATTCTAGCAAATTACTGAACCTGAGGAAGGGGTTGTGGGAAGCCTCTGACTTTATACCAGTCATTCAGAAGTACGGGAGACCCGAACTTGCAACTGACACCTGAAGCGGAGAGTCTTGCGGGACTGAACCCTTCACTTCAGGGTCTGCACTAACTCCAAATAGCGTCAGAATTGAATTGAATTTGGGACATCCAGCTGGTATCCAAAGAGTTGGAAAACTGGTTGGTGTGAGGGAAAAACCCCCCACACATCTGATGTCAGAAGTGTTGTGAGTTGAAACAGGTCAGAGAAGAAGAGCGAGGAAAATTCTGGAAATGAGTGATATGGTTTGGCTCTATGTCCCCACCCAAATCTCATGTTGAATTGTAGTCACTATGTGTCAGGGGAGGGGCCTGGTGAGAGGTGACTGAATCATGGGGCAGATTTCCCCCTTGCTGTTCAAGCTGTCAAGAGATCTGACGGTCCAAAAGTGTGTGGGGGCACTTCTCCCTTCACTCTCTTTCCCCTGCTTCGCTACGGTAAGACGTGCTTGCTTCCCCTTCACCTTCCACCATGATGGTAAGTTTTCTGAGGCCTCCCACTCATGCTTCCTCTTAAGCCGGAAGAACTGTGAGTCAATTAAACCTCTTTTCTTTACAAATTACCTGGTCTCATGTAGTTCTGTATAGCAATGTGAGAATGAACTAATACAAGGAGTAAAAAGAAAGGACTGGCTATATTTATGAAAATACATCATAAAGCTACCATGATTAAAACTGTGAGGCACTGACTTTTTTAGATGAAAAAAAATGAAACTGAACAGAGCCCAGAAATAAATCAAAACACACAGGAAATAGGTATGGATTACTCAATAAATGGTGTGGGATGACTGGGTGTCTAGGAAATTAAATTTTTTTTGAGACAGGGTCTTGCTCTGTTGCTCAGTCTGGAGTGCAGTAGCACAATCTCAGCTCAATGCAGCCTTGACCTGGGCTCAAGCCATCCTCCCATCTCAGCTTCAAGAGTAGATGGGACCAGAGGTGCACACCACTACACCTGGCTAATTTTTTTGAATTTTATGGAGACAGGGTTTCACCATGCTGCTCAGGCTGGTCTTGAACTCCTGGGCTCAAGTGATGCCCCTGCCTCAGTCTCCCAAAATGCTGGGATTACAGAAGTGAGCCACCGTGCCTGGCCAGAAATAAATTCTTAATGTGCCAATGCTTTAGTAGTGAAAGATTAAACACGAAAACATGACAAGAAACTGTGAAGAAAACATTTTTATCATCTTGGAGGAAAAAGGCATGACCGAAAACCCAAAGTTTATATTTTAAAAACCTGCTGATTTCACCTATTTTGAAAGAAAAAAAAATCTGCTCCAGGCTAGGGTTTGCTTGGGAGGGGAAAGATGTGAAACATCAGTTAGAGCCCGACAGTAATTCAAAGGACAAGCAGCAGGGTGGGGCCAACAGCACAGATTCCTGGTGTTGAATCAGGCTGAGAAATGCCCAACAGGCAAAGAAAGACTCAGTATGGTTAAGAAGAAAAACTCAGGATGATTTCCAAAAGGGGTGCTTTTTGCAGCCACTAAAAATAATGACTTAGAAAAACGGATCAGTGAAATGGAAAACATCAAGCCTGGGTTATTCCGGGAAAACACATTGATGGCATCTTTCCTTTCACTTTCTTCCCTAATCACGTGGTGCTTCTGCGGCCTGGAATCAGAAGCACCATGTATGTGATTAGGGAAAGACGTCTAAGAAAAACACCCTCGGGCATGTTCACAGCTTCTCTCTGAAGGCTGGGATTACAGGGGATTTATTTTCTACCTTGTGCTTTTCCGGCTGTTCCCAAACTTTAATCCATTTGATTACTTTTGCAGTTTGTTCTAAGGTTTTGGGGGTTTTTGTTTTGTTTTGTTTTGTTTTGTTTTGTTTGAGACGGAGTCCCACTCTGTCACCCAGGCTGGAGTGCAGTGACATGATCTTGGCTCACTGCAACCTCCGCTTCCCAGGTTCAGCGCTTCTCCCATCTCAGCCTTCCGAGTAGCTGGGACTACAGGCGGACACCACCACGCCTTGCTAACTGTATTTTTAGTAAAGACAGGGTTTCACCATATTAGTCAGGCTAGTCTGGAACTCCTGGCCTCAGGTGATCCACCCACCTCAGCTTCCCAAAGTGCTAGGATGACAGGCGTGAGCCACTGCGCCCATCCTGTGCTAAGGATTAAAATCTAATGACTGAGAAGGTAATGTGAGTCATTTAACTAGGAAATGCTGGGGACAGAATCAGACTTTCCAGGGAAGACAATCAACTCAGATTTGGACACAGTGAGTGTCAGGGCCTGTGGACATGCAGGGAGCAGAGCCTGCTGGAAATGGACTCCCGGGCCTCGTGGAGTCTGTGCGGTGTTTGGCTCCATGGACAGGACACAAGCCTTGAAATAATCAAGGATGAGCAGGGAGGAAGGGGAGAGCCGCACAGAACAGCTGTACCCTGGGCTGGCAGAGTCCACATGGCAGCCCGAGGGGAGGTGCAGAACCCCCAGGGCCACCTGGGGCTGGACAGGAACAGAGCCTCAAGAGTGTCCAGACTTCCCACCTCCTGGCCCACACCTTCTCCTCTTCCACTTTGAGGGACAAGGTAAGCGTGCCTGCCAGCTAGTGTGTCCCTCCGGCAGCTAGGCAGAAAAATGAAATTCTAAATAGAAGCAAAAGTTATCAGCCTGGAAAAAGACCAAGGTTTGTATGCCCGCCTCACTGTAGCTGAACCAGGAAAAGGGCAGAGAAAAGGAGGAAGTAGTTTTGCTCCCCATCTTCTTCAAAGAAATAACTGGATGTGGAGGAACTGGCTTCTGAGTCGCAAGGAAGCCTTTCCCCCGAGGAGTGGGATCAGATACGAGGAAGAAAGGAATGAGTAAAGTCAGCAGCTCACAGCCAGCTCGGGAAGAAGCTGAGTAAATTTGTGAACGATTTGTCTCATCCTGCTATAAAAAGAGGAAATTTCAAAAAGTTAAAAACTATTGTATGTATAGAGTTACACACCTGTTTACTCTGCTTAGATAATCTAGAGTCACAAAGAGGCCCAGGAGTAAGAAAGCAAAGCCCTCCAGCCCCTCACTTATGGTCTGCAGACCAGCAGCTTTGGCGCCTCCAGGAACCGGCCAGAAACACAGCACCTCATGCCCGCGCACACTCATGTCTGAGAAGCGTGGCTTAATGAAAGCCTTCTCTACAATGAGGTATTTTCGCAAGTCACCCTTCCCCTTTCCTCCCGCCCCCATTTCACCAAAGCCTGAAACCCCACCTAAAAGGCCCCATTCTTGACGAATAGAAAAAAGGCTAAACTAATGAAAAACAGAGATGACTAGAATTGCTAAATGCATGAATCAGAGAGAGGACATCACTACCAACCTTAAAAAAATAAAAAGGATTGCAGGAGAGTACCATAAATAATTACGTACATAAATAATATGTACGTAAACATATTAGATAACCCAGGTAAAATATAGAAGTTCCTAGAACGATACAAATTAATGAAAAGGATTCAATAAAAATGTTAAACTTGAATAGATCTATAATAAGTGAAGATGGAATTAGTAATATAAAAATTTTCCCATAAAGGAAAGCCCAGGACCAGGTGGCTTCACCACTGAATTTTACTAAGCATTTAAAAAAGAATTAACACCAATCCTTTTCAACATCTTCCTAAAAACAGAAGAGGAGTAAACACCTCCCAACTCATTTTGTGACGCCAGCATTACCCTGATACCAAAATCAGACAAAAATATCACAAGGAAACTACAGATCAATATCTCTCACGAATGTGAACACAGAGGTGCCCTACAATGTACCAGCAAGCTGAATGGAGCAACATGGAAAACTGACTGTACATCATAGTCCAGTGGTACTTATCTCAGGAATGCTAGGTCAGTTAAGCATACAGTAGTCAGTCAACATAATACACCATACTGATAAGGAGTAAACCACACAGTTATTTCAATAGAAAAAATGGACATTTGACAAAATTTAACACTCTTTCATGATATAAATAAATAAATAAATAGATAGATAGATAGGAACTTCCTCAGCCCGATAAGGGGCAACCAGCTGTTTGGGAGCTCTACATAGGGATGACTGATTAAATCATTTGCCACTGGTGGTGAACGTAACCTTCAGCTTTTCTCCTCTCCCTGCAGGTTGGTGGGTGGAGCTGAAAGTCTCAACCTTCTAGATATGAACAGACACTTTACAAAAGTAGACATATATGAAGCCAATGAACGTATGAAAAAATGCTCATCATCGCTGGTCATTAGAGAAATGCAAATCAAAACTACATTGAAATACCGTCTCACGCCAGTTAGAATGGTGATCATTAAAAAATCAGGAGACAACAGATGCTGGAGAGGATGTGGAGAAATAGGAACACTTCTACACTGTTGGTGGGAGTGTAAACTAGTTCAACCACTGTGAAAGACAGGGTGGCGATTTCTCAAGGATCTGGAAATAGAAATTCCATTTAACCCAGAAATCCCATTACTGGGTATATACCCAAAGGATTATAAATCATTCTATTATAAAGACACATGTGCACATATGTCCATTGCAGCAAAGACCTGGAACCAACCCAAATGCCCATCGATGATAAACTGGACAGGGAAAATGTGGCACATATACACCAGGGAATACTATGAAGCCATAAAAAAACGATGAGTTCGTGTCCTTTGTAGGGACATGGATGAACCTGGAAACCATCATTCTCAGCAATCTGAAAATCAAACACCGCATGTTCTCACTTATAGGCAGGTGTTGAACAACAGAACACATGGACACAGGGAGGGGAGCATCACACGCTGAGGTCTGTCAGGGGGAACTGGGCAAGGGACAGTGGGGGTGGGGATTTGGGGAGAGATAGCATGGGGAGAAATGCCAGACAGAGGTGATGGGGAGGAAGTCAGCAAACCACATTGTCATGTATGTACCTATGCAACAATCCTGCATGTTCTTCACATGTACCCCAAACCAACAAAATATATTAAAGAAAAAAAAAGTCTCAACCTTCTAATCATGCCTTGGTCTTTCGGTAACCAGCCCCTATTTGGAAGCTATCTAAGGGCCGCAGCCACCATTCATCTCATTAGCGTATAAGAGACACTCATAACTCCAGAGATTCCGAGTGCTTTACAAGGTATATGTCAGGAAACAGGGAGGAAGACCTAATATATGTATTTCACAGTATCACACAAGGGTTCCATCAACCCAAAGAAACGCTGTACCCTGCAAACCAGAACCTAAAGAAACTAGTCATATCTTTCCTCCAAATGAGAAGTGGTTTGTGATAATGAACATAAGAATGAAAAAGCAGGCCGGGTGCAGTAGCTCAAGCCTGTAATGACAGCACTTTGGGAGGCCAACACAGGCAGATCATGAGGTCAAGAGATCGAGACCATCCTGGCCCACATGGTGAAACCCTGTCTTTACTAAAAAAATACAAAAATTAGCTGGGCGTGGTGGCACGAGCCTGTAGTCCCAGCTACTTGGGAGGCTGAGGCAGGAGCATTGATTGAACCTGGGAGGCGGAGGTTGCAGTGAGCCTAGCTCATGCCACTGCACTCTAGCCTGGTGCCTGGCAACAGAGTGAGACCCTGTATCAAAAAAAAAAAAAAAGAAGAAAGAAAGAAAGAAAGAAAAAAGAAAACCTATTATGAGCTAACCCAGTAGATTACAACCCTTTGATTATTCATAAGGAACGAAAAAATGTGTAACTTCTAAAAAAAATTATGTTTCACTTGTATTTAAAATATTTATACCTCAGTGTTGCAGGACAGAGAAATATGTTACAGGAAAGGGGTCCCAATCCAGACCCCAAGAGAGAGTTCTTGGATCTCACCAAAGAAGGAATTCAGGGCGAGTCCACAGGGCAAAGTGAAAGCAAGTTTATTAAGAAAGTAAAGGAAGGCCGGGCGCGGTGGCTCAAGCCTGTAATCCCAGCACTTTGGGAGGCCGAGGCGGGTGGATCACAAGGTCGAGAGATCGAGACCAACCTGGTCAACATGGTGAAACCCCGTCTCTACTAAAAATACTAAAAATTAGCTGGGCATGGTGGCGTGTGCCTGTAATCCCAGCTACTCAGGAGGCTGAGGCAGGAGAATTGCCTGAACCCAGGAGGCGGAGGTTGCGGTGAGCCGAGATCGCGCCATTGCACTCCAGCCTGGGCAACAAGAGCGAAACTCCGTCTCAAGAAAAAAAAAAAAAAAAAAAAAAAAAAAAAAGAAAGTAAAGGAATGAAAGAATGGCTACTCCATAGACAGAGCAGCCCTGAGGGCCACTGGTTGCCCATTTTTATGGTTATTTCTTGATAATACTCTAAATGAGGGGTGGATTCTTCATGCCTCCCCTTTTCAGACCATATAGGGTAACTTCGTGATGTTGCCATGGCATTTGTAAACTGTCATCCTGTGACTTAAAATGCCTTAACCATCTGGGAATGCAGCCCAGTAGGTTTCAGCCTCAATTACCCAGTTCCTATTTAAGATGGAGTTACTCTGGTTCACACACCTCTGACAATATGGCCCCAAACCACAAAGCAACTCCTAGAAATTTTCAACTGAAAATAAAATATAAATCAACAAAAATAAAAACATAAATTAAAAAGCCCTGGATTGGATTTGATAAAAGACAGGCATCTGTAAACCCAAGAGGCTCACCAAATTTCAAGAAAAAGTCAAAGAGACCCACACTGAGACACATTAATCAAACTGCTGAAAGCCAAAGACAACCCTGAAAGCACTGAGAAGCACCTCACCGAGTACAAATGATGCTCAACAAAATCACTTCCAATTGCTCATCAGATAGTGTGGAGTCCAGAGGATGACATATCCTAAAGTGCTGAAAGAAACAAACCTACTGTCACTTTGGTCTTCAACTTCTATCCTCCAGATCAGAGAGAAAATAAATGTTCTGTTGGTTAAATCACCCAGTCTACAGCACATTGCTATGGCAGCCCTAGCAAACTAATCATGATGGCAAATGTCAGCCCCACAGGAAAATTTGATTTTACTATAGTCTCCTTCACAAAGAAAATACCAGCAGACTATACACAAAAGGAAATGAAAAGGGAATCAAAATGGTTCACTATGGAGAATTAACAAAACACAAAAGGAAGAGAAAATGAGGGACAAGAAACAAAGATATATAGAAAACAAATAGCAAAGTGACAGAAGTCGTTCCTCATCGATAATGACTTTAAAGGTAAATGGATTAAACTTTCCAATCAAGACAGAGAATGACCAAATGGATTTTTAAAACCATGAACCAGCTATATACTGTCTACAAGAAACATCTTTAAATCCAAACACACAAACGGGTCGAGAGTGAAAGGATGGAAAGAGACATTCCATGCCGATAGGTCCCAGAAGGGAGCTGGGGCTGCTGAGCTCATACTGGACAAGACAGGCTTTATGCCAAAACCTATTACAAGGGACAAGGAAGGACATTATATATTGATAATTTAATAATTATTAACTTTATTCTATAGTAAGTATAAAATAAACTTTAATTAATCTAATCAATAATTTAATTCATTAATTTATTAATAAGTTTGTAAATACATTGATTCACCAATATTATATAATTATAAGCATATATTATATATCATATATTACATATGTGAATCTAAAAATCAGTAATAGTGAAAAAAATCTGCAAATACATGGTCATTAACCAATACATTTTTTTTTTTGAGACAGGGTCTTACTGTATTGCCCAGGCTGGAGGGCAGTGATGTGATCTTGGCTCACTGCAACCTCCACTTCCTGGGCTCAAGTGATCCTTCCGCCTCAGTCACCCAAGTAGCTGGGACCACAGCCACATGCCAGATAATTTTAGTATTTTTTTTGTAGAGATGGGGTTTCACCATGTTGCCCAGGCTGGCCTCAAACTCCTGAGCTGTAGCAATCCACCCACCTGAGCCCCCGAAAGTACTAGGATTACAGATGTGAGCTACCACACCTGGCCAACAACACATTTTTTTTTTTTTTTTTTTTTTTTTGAGACCGAGTTTCGATCTGTTACCCAGGCTGGAGTGCAGTGGCGCAATCTCGGCTCAATGCAACCTCTGCCTCCCAGGTTCAAGTGATTCTGCTGCCTCAGTCTCCCGGGTAGCTGGGATTACAGGTGTTTGCTGCCATGCCCGGGTAATTTTTGTATTTTTAGTAGAAACAGGGTTTCACCATGCTGGTCAGGCTGGTCTCAAACTTCTGATCTCAGGTGATCTGCCCATCTTGGCCTCCCAAAATGTTGAGATTACAGGTGTGAGCCACCGCACCCAGCCAACAACACATTCTTAAATTATAGGTCAAAGAAATTATGAGACAAATTAGAAAACACTTAGAGACAAATGAAAATGAAAAGACAACATACCAAAACTTAACAGGATACAGTAAAGGTAGTACTCAGAAGGAAATGAATAGCTGTAAATGCCTACAAAAAAAAGGAAAATGCAGGCCGTGGTGGGTCACACCTGTAATCGCAGCACTTTGGGAGGCCAAAGTGGGTGGACCATGAGGTCAAAAGATCGAGACCATCCTGCCCAACATGGTGAAACCCCATCCCTACTAAAAATATAAAAATTAGCTGGATGTGGTGGCACATTCCTGTAATCCCAGCTACTCAGGAGGCTGAAGCAGGAGAATTGCTTGAATGTGGGAGGCAGAGGTTGCAGTGAGCAGAGATTGTACCACTGCATTCCAGCCTGCTGACAGTCTAAAAAAAAAAAAAAAAAAAAAAATTGAAAAAGGAAAGAAGAAAAAATATCTCAAATCAATAAACTAACTTCACACCTTGTGGCTCAAGAAAAAGAGCAAACTAAACTAAAAGCTAACACAAAGAGGGAACTAAAGATTAGAGTTGAAATGAATAAAAATAGATCATGGAAAAACAATTGTGAGATCAATGAAACCAAAAGCTCGTTTTTTGAAAAAAATCAATTTTGACAAATCTTTAGCTCAACTCACACACACACAGACAAACACAGACACATACACACACACACACGAAGACGCAAATAATCAAAATTAGATATGAAAGCAGAGATATTACTTCTGAACAAACAGAAGTAAGAAGCAATGTATGAGAATATCATGAACAATTGTACACCAAAAATTGGGTAACCTAGATGAAATGGACAAATACATAGAAACACATAAATTACATAAATTGACTCAAAAAGAAATGGAAAGTCTTACCACGTATATAACAAGTAAAAACATTTAATCAAAACTTGTCCACACAGAAAAGTCTAGAACCAGATGGATTCACTGATGAAGTCTTCTAAAGATTTAAATAAAAATTAATATCAATCCTTCTCAAACACTTCCAAAAAAATCAAAGAGGAGGGAATACTTTCTAACTTATTCAGATGCCAGCATTACCCTAATAACAAAGCCGTATTAAGACATGAAAATAAAAAAATAAAAATCAATATCCCTCATGAGTATCAATGCAAAAATCTTCAACAAAACACTAGCAAACCAAATACAACACATGATGTATCATGACCAAGTAGAATTTGTAACAGGAATGCAAAGATTGTTCCACATAAGCAAATCAAATCAATGTAACACATTACATCAGTGGAATGATGATCTTAATTGGTACAGAAAAGGCATTTACAAAATGCCTTTCTACACATTTTCATGATAAAAACTCTCAGAACTAAAAACAGAACCATAGTTTTATTTTAAAAAATCACTCCCAGAGGCCGGGCGCGGTGGCTCAAGCCTGTAATCCCAGCACTTTGGGAGGCCGAGGCGGGTGGATCACGAGGTCGAAAGATCGAGACCATCCTGGTCAACATGGTGAAACCCCGTCTCTACTAAAAATACAAAAAAACTAGCTGGGCGTGGTGGTGCATGCCTGTAATCCCAGCTACTCAGGAGGCTGAGGCAGGAGAATTGCCTGAGCCCAGGAGGCGGAGGTTGCGGTGAGCCGAGATTGCGCCATTGCACTCCAGCCTGGGTAACAAGAGCGAAACTCCGTCTCAAAAAAAAAAAAAAAAATCACTCCCAGAAAACTAGGAATAGAGGGAAGATTCTTCAACATAATAAAAGCACTTATGAAAGACCCACAGCTAACATCATAGTCAATAGTAAAAGACTGAAAAGGTTTCCCATAACTTCACAAACAAGTCAAAAATGCCTGCTTTCACCAGTGCTTTTCAACATTGTATTGGAAGTTTCCTTCTTTTTTTTTTTTTTTTTTTTTAAACAGGGTCTCACTCTGTTGTCCAGGCTGGAGTACCACTGTACCATCATAGCTCACTGCAGCCTTGATCTCCTGGGCTCAAAATGACCTTCTCATCTCAGCCTCCTGAGGCTGATACCACAGGAATGTGCCACCACATCTGGGTAATTTTTATTTTTGTAGAGATAGGGTTTTGCCATGTTGCTCAGGCTGGTCTCAAACTCCTGGGCTCAAGTGATCTGCCCTCCTCTGCCTCCCAAAATGTTGGGATTACAGGTGTGAGCCACTGCACCAGGCCTGTACGAGAATTTCTAACCAGAACAATGAAACAAAAAAAAGGAATAAAAAGCATTCAAACTGAAAAGGAAGTAAAACTATATTCACAGACAATATGGTCTTACACATAGAAAATCCCAAAGTAGCCGGGCGCGGTGGCTCAAGCCTGTAATCCCAGCACTTTGGGAGGCCGAGGCGGGTGGATCACGAGGTCAAGAGATCGAGACCATCCTGGTCAACATGGTGAAACCCCGTCTCTACTAAAAATACAAAAAAAATAGCTGGGCATGGTGGTGTGTGCCTGTAATCCCAGCTACTCAGGAGGCTGAGGCAGGAGAATTGCCTGAACCCAGGAGGCGGAGGTTGCGGTGAGCCGAGATCGCGCCATTGCACTCCAGCCTGGGTAACAAGAGCGAAAACTCCACCTCAAAAAAAAAAAAAAAGAAAAAGAAAATCCCAAAGTATGTAAGGCAACTCCTAGAGCAAATACATGATTCAGCAAAATTTTAGGATACAAGATCAACATGCAAAAACTAGTTATGTTTCTAAATACCACTACTGAACAATCAGAAAAGGAAATTTAAAAAGCAATTCCATGTACAATACTATTTAAAAGCATGAAATATCTGGCAATAAATTTAACTAAGGAGTGAAAGACTTATACACTGTAAATTGCAAAACATTCCTGAAAGTCCTAAATCAAGAAAGGCCTAGGCCAGGTGTGGTGGCTGATGCCTGTAATCCCCACACTTGGGGAGGCAGAGGCGGGTGGATCACGAGGTCCAGAGATCCAGACCATCCTGGCCAACATGGTGAAACCCCGTCTCTACTAAAAATACAAAAATTACCTGGGTGTGGTGGTGTATGCCTGTAGTCCCAGCTACTCAGGAGGCTGAGGCAGGGGAATGGCTTGAACCCAGGAGGCAGAGGTTGCAGTGAGCTGAGATCATGCCACTGCACTCCAGCATGGTGACACAGCAAGACTCTGTCTCAAAAAAAAAAAGGCCTAAATAAATGGATATGCTGGGTGTGGTGGCTCACGCCTGTAATTCAAGCACTTTGGAGGCCAAGGCGAGCGGATCACCTGAGGTCGGGAGTTCAAGACCAGCCTGACCAACATGGTGAAAACCATCTTTAAAAATAAATAAATAAACAAATAATTTTAAAATAAGTAAATAAATAAATGGATAGAAAACCACCTTGTGCTAATGGATGGAAATAATTGATATCAATACTACCCAAAGCCATCTAGAGATTCAAGCCATGTCTAACAAAATTTCAAAAGCCTTTTTTGCAGAAATGGAAAATCTGATCTTCAATTAATATGAAATTCCAAGGAAATGCAAAAGAAAACAGAAATTCCAAGGAGCTTGTGTTATGAGCTGAATTGTGTCCTGCTGCCCTCTCAATTCACATGTTTGAGTCCCTAATCCCCCGGTACCTCAGAATGTGACTGTATTTGGAAATAGGACCTTTAAAGCATTGATTGAGGCTGGGAGCAGTGGCTCACACCTGTAACCCCAGCACATTGGAAGGCCAGGGTGGATGGATCACCTGAGGCCAGGAGTTCAAGACCAGCCTGTCCAACATAGTGAACTCTGTCTCTACTAAAAATACAAAAATTAGCCGGGCATGGTGGTAGGCACCTGTAATCCTAGCTACTCAGAAGGCTGAGGCAGGAGAATCGCTTGAGGCCAAGAGTTCAAGACCAGCCTGACCAACATGGTGAAACCCCTCTCTACTAAAATTACAAAAATTAGCTGGGCGTGGTGGCAGGCACCTGTAATCCCAGCTACTCGGGAGGCTGAGGCAGGAGAATTGCTTGAACCCAGGAGGTGGAGGTTGCAGTGAGCCGAGATCATACCATTGCACTCCAGCCTGGGCAAAAACAGCAAAATTTTGTCTAAAAAAAAAAGAGAAGTGACTGAGATAAAATAAGGCTGTTAGAGTGGTCCCTAATCTAGTCTAACTGGTACCCATATACCGAGGAGAAATTTGGAACCATCGAGGGAAATCAGTGACTCAATTACACCAAGAAAACACCATAGAGGATGGAGCAGGAAAGTAGCCATCTGCAAGCCAGGGAGAGGCTTGAAGAGAAACCATACCTGCTGACACCATGATCATGGACTTCCAGCCTCCAGGTCTGTGAGAAAATAAAATTCTGTTGTTTAAGCAACCCAGTTTCTGATATTTTGTTTTTCGTGGGTTTCTTTTTAGATGGAATCTCGCTCCATTGCCTGGGCTGGAATGCAGTGGTGGGATCTCAGCTCACCGCAACCTCCGCCTCTCGAGTTCAAGTGATCGTCCTGTCTCAGCCTCCCAAGCAGCCGGGACCACAAGCGCACATCACCATGCCTGGCTCAGTTTTGTATTTTTAGTAGAGAGGGGGTTTTGCCATGTTGACCAGGCTGGTCTCAAACTTCTGACCTCAGGTGATCCGATTTCTTTGGTCTCCCAAAGTGTTGGGACTACAGGTGTGAGCCACTGTAATCAGCCAATTTGTGATATTTTGCAATGGCAACCCTAGAAAATTAATATAGCTCAAATGACCCCCCCAAAAAAATCTCAAATAGAAGTAGAGAGGACTCACATATAGACCAATGCAATAGAACTGAGAGTTCAGAAATAAACGTGGACATCTGTGGCCACCTGACTTTTGACAAGGGTGCTAAGTTTGTTCAATGTGGCAAAGACAGTCTCTTCAACAGACGGTGTTGCATTAACTGAAGTTCCACAGGTAGAAGAATGAAGCTGGACCCTGACTTCATACCATACGCTAAAATTTTAGAAATGAATCAAAGGCCTAAATGTAAGAGCTAAAACTATAAAACTCTTAGAACAAGAGGAATTCTTCATGACCTTGGACTTGGCAGTGGATTCTTAGATATGACACCAAAAGCACAGGCAACAAAAGAAAACACAGACAAACACAACTTCATCAAAGTAAACTTTTTGTTATCAGAGAACACTTTCAACAGAGTTAAAGGCAACCCCCAGAATGAGAGAAAATATCTGCAAATTGGTGGAGCATGGTGGCTCAGCCTGTAACCCCAGCACTTTGGGAGGCTGAGGCAGGTGGATCACGAGGTCAAGAGATGGAGACCATCCTAGCCAACATGGTGAAACCCCGTCTCTACTAAAAATACAGAAATTACCTGGGCATGGTGGCACATGCCTGTAGTCCCAGCTACTCGGGAGGCTGAGGCAGGAGAACTGCTTCAACCCGGGAGGCGGAGGTTACAGTGAGCCGACATCGCACCACTGCACTCCAGCCTGGTGCCTGGTGACAGAGTGAGACTCTGTCTCAAAAAAAAGAAAAAATATCTGCAAGTCACGTATTTCATAAGCGATTAATATCCAGAATATATAAAGAACTCCTACAACTCAAAAAGAAAACGAACCACCTGATTCAAAAATGGGTGAAGGATTTAAATGAACATCTCTCCAAAGACGACATACAAATGCTCAACCCGCACACGAAGATGCTTGACATCACTAACCATGCAAATAAAAGCCACACTGAGACAACTCCACCTCACACCCCTTAGGAGGGCTACTATTTTTTTTTTTAATGGAAAAGAACATGTTGGCAACGATGTGGAAACATCAGAAGTCTAGTGGATTGGTGGTGAGAATGTAAAATGGTGAAGCAAAATATGATGTATGGTATTTCACCAAACACAGAATTACCGTATGACCCAGCAATCCCACTTCTGCAAATATAACCAAAAATTGAAAGCAATAATTCCAACACATATTCGTATACTCATGTTTACAGCGACATTATTCACAGTAGCCAAAACATAGAAACAAACAACCCATGTCCTTCAACAGATGAATGGATGCACAAGTGTGGTACATACACACAATGGAATATTATTCAGCCACGAAAGGAATGTAACTTTGATATATGCTGCAATACAGATGGACCTTGAAAACATTATGCTTAGTGAAAGCAGCCAGGCATAGAAAGACAGATATTGTATGATTTCACTTATGTGAGGTACCTAGAAAAGGCAAATTCATAGAGACACAAAGTGAAACTGAAGTTACTTGGGGTTTGGGGAAAGAGGGTAGGGAGTTGTTTAACGATTACAGAGTTTTTACTGGAGATGATGAAAAACCTTTTTGAGTATACACAATGATGATATATAACACGGATGTATTTAACATCACTGAATTGTACACTTATGGGTGGTTAAAATGATAAAGATTATATTTAACCAAACTTTAAAATCTATACTTTACCAAATTTCATACAATGGATGACAGTTAAATGAGAGGAAATGAAGCTCACTTCCATCATACATGATAATATAAATACCTTCCACACGATATCTGATGAATAATATAATGGCAACTATGAGTTTTAAACACTTGACATTTTTGGAAGCTTTGGAATTTCTCCAAATAAGCCTTTTTCTGCTCCACACATACTTTTACTACAACCAGCTGTACCAGAGCTCAGCAGATTCCCACCTCAGGTTGCATGGAATTCGTGATTTCTAGTTTTCTTTAAAAATATTCTCACCCAGCCGGGCGCGGTGGCTCAAGCCTGTAATCCCAGCACTTTGGGAGGCCGAGGCGGGCGGATCACAAGGTCAAGAGATCGAGACCATCCTCGTCAACATGGTGAAACCCCGTCTCTACTAAAAATACTAAAAATTAGCTGGGCATGGTGGCGTGTGCCTGTAATCCCAGCTACTCAGGAGGCTGAGGCAGGAGAATTGCCTGAACCCAGGAGGCGGAGGTTGCGGTGAGCCGAGATCGCGCCATTGCACTCCAGCCTGGGCAACAAGAGCGAAACTCTGTCTTAAAAAAAAAAAAGGCCGGGCGCGGTGGCTCAAGCCTGTAATCCCAGCACTTTGGGAGGCCGAGGCGGGTAGATCACGAGGTCAAGAGATCGAGACCATCCTGGTCAACACGGTGAAACCTCGTCTCTACTAAAACTACAAAAAGAAAAAATTAGCTGGGCATGGTGGCGCATGCCTGTAATCCCAGCTACTCAGGAGGCTGAGGCAGGAGAATTGCCTGAACTCAGGAGGCGGAGGTTGCGGTGAGCCGAGATCGCGCCATTGCACTCCAGCCTGGGTAACAAGAGCGAAACTCCGTCTCAAAAAAAAAAAAAAAAAAAAAAAAAAAACCATAAAAATATTCTCACCCACAGTTGTTCTATGCAGAATATTCATAAAGTCAAATTCTCACCTCTTCAAACTTGGCACTGACACCTTGAGCAGTATCAGTAACATCTCTTGACTCATCAAGAGCACACGAAAATCACTCAGAATCATTTGCCTTCTTTTGCCAAATTAGAGACAGGGTCTCACTCTGTGGCCCAGGCTGGAGTGCAGTGGTGCCATCATGGCACACAGCAGCCTTGAACTCCTGGGCACAAGTGATCCTCCCATCTCGGCCTCTCCAGTAGCTGGGACTTTAAAATTAGTGTGCAACCACACCTGGCTAATTTTTTTTTTTCTTGAGAGCGTCTCACTCTGTTGCCCAGGGTGGAGTGCAGTGATGCAATCTCAGCTCACTTCAACTGCTGCCTCCTGGGTTCAAGTGATTTCCTGCCTCAGCCTCCTCAGTAGCTGGGATTAGAGGCACCTGTCACAACACCCAGCCCATTTTTTTGGGTAATTTTTAGTAGAGAGGTGGTTTCACCATCTTGGCCAGGCTGGTCTTGAACTCCTGATCTCGTGATCCACCCACCTTGGCCTTCCAAGTGCTGGAATTACACCACTCCTGGCCTTTTTTTTTTCTTTTAACTTTTATTAGAGACAGAGCCTCGTTATGTTGCCCAGGCTGGTCTTGAACTTCTAGCCTCAAGCAATCCTGCCTCAGCCTCCCAAAGTGCTGAGCCACCATGCCCTACATTCCTAAATGTTTAAAAGATGAAGAAGAATTTGCCAGTGAAAATTCAAATTTCAATGCCCATAAAGTTTTATTGGAACACAGTCATATTGGACCACACGCTGGCATCACTGCTCTCCAGCCTGGGTGACAAGGTGAGACCTTGTCTCAAAAAAAGAAAAAAAAAGCCATTTTTATACACCTGCTGAAGGGTGGTCTTAAAATAAAAATTAAAAAGCCATTTTTAGTTTCTGACACACACACAAACAAGCAGCTGGCTATAATTTGCCCAACTCTGCAGTTGAAAAGAGAAAATGAGCATTATTCTTATTACTCACAAATTCTAATAGGGAAAAGAGGCAACCTCAAGTAAAGAGGAAGGAAGGTAGGAAGAACTCCGAGTGCAGGTTCTTTGAAACTATCGATAAAATAGTCAAACACATGACATGTTTAATTAAGAAAAGGAAGACTATTAAATATGAGACATAATGGATTCGGAATCTTCCTAATTACAGGAGAAAACTATGCATAATTACATACTAATAAAACGCAAAGTCTTGATGCCATAGGCAGGACAGGAAACAAATATGAATTTATTGATACAGGGGGAAACGTGTGCTCAGTGAAAAACTGTAAGAGCAGTCACCCAGGTTCTGATTCAAAATTACAGGAGCTCTGAACCTTCCTTCCACCGCCTTCAAGCGATTTTGCAACTTTGTAACTTGTAGATACCCGAGAGCATCAGAAAATTCCTGTATGGAGACTCACAAATGGCCACCATGGTGAAACACCATCTCTACTAAAGATGCAAAAATTAACTGAGCGTGGTGGCGGGCGCCTGTAATCCAAGCTACTCAGGAGGCCGAGGCAGGAGAATCGCTTCAGCCCAGGAGGCAGAGGTTGCAGTGAGTTGAGATCAGCCCACTGCACTCCCGCCTGGGCGACAGAGTGAGACTGTCTCAAAAAAAAAAAAAAAAAAAAAAGGATTATTCCAATAGACCTCCCGTTGACTCCCCACTGAAGAAGGAAGAGGCTAGTTTAGTTTTGTGTCCATTTATAAATTCATTTCAAACTTACTCTACTCCAAATTAATTTGTCCTTCTTTGATTCCTCCTTTAAACTGATTATAACATCTTGGTTCCCCCAGCTGAGGCTTTTAAAAAAATCTTTGGTCCGGCGTAGTGGCTCAGACCTGTAATCCCAGCACTTTGGGAGGACAAGGAGGGCAGATAATTTGAGGTCTGCAGTTCGAGACCTGCTGGCCAACATGGTAAAACCCCTATCTCTAGCAAACGTACAAAAATTAGCCAGGCGTGGTGGCGGGCCCTGCAGTGCCAGCTACTCGGAAGGCTGAGGCGGGAGAATGGCTTGAACCCGGGAGGCGGAGGTTGCAGTGAGCTGAGATCCCGCCACTGCACTTCAGCCCGGGCGACAGAAAGACTGCGTCTCAGAAAATGAAATATATTTTAACAATCTTGAACATGTGTTTATTTTATAGAAGGATGTAACTTCTGTTTGTTGGAAATCATTAAGGACCCTACAGGAAAAAAAGAATTACCTCCAAAAGTGTCCGGGGGCACTTCCAATCTTCAGCCAACACTGTCTCCGTGACACCGAAAGCAGAAGACCGCCCAGTCTAGTGGATGCCAACATTCCTGTGACCCACAGAAGCTGGGAGGATGGCCCCGAGGGTGCCCGGCAATGCGAAGGGCACGGAGAGCTCGGCAGGAACACCTGCGCTGGGCCCGCCCCAAACGGAAACAAATCGCAGCCCCGGGCGGGGGCGGGGCCTGACCGTGAGCGTTTAACGAGATTCAGGGAGCGCCAATGAGCACTGTGATGAGTCGTGTTTTAGAGGAAAGAACCAAAGCCCAGAGAGGTTCCCCAGCACAGCTGGAGCCTCGGTCAGCGCTGCCTCCGTAGCCCCAGCGCAGCCGCCCGGGACTGCGGAAGCCGCGGTGACCAGCGCTGTGCCCGAGGCTCCAGCTGTGCTGGGGAACCTCCCGCCCTAACTGCGCATCCAAGTGACCTGGCGCAGGTTTCCGAGGGGGGCGGGCTGCGAAGATGAAAATGATGACATCGCCCCCCAGTGGACGAGGGTGGCAAGTGTCACAGCCGGCGGCCCAGTTTCATTATTATTGGTCATTTTTCTCAGTTTGGGTTTTGTATAAGCTCCCCCTTGTTTCAGCTCCCCACCCGCCATCCTTAAACAAAGCTCAATCCTCTCCTCACCAATGACACCAGACCTAGGGGAGGGGCTTCTTTATGCACAGCTGTATTTACAAGGTAAGAGGATTTGTTGAGAATACTCTACCCCGCCCACCCCACACACAGACACAAAAGTTTGCTGGGAATAAATAAGTTCTTCCATACAGTGCAATATGAATAAATATAAAAGAAATGATGGATAACATCACCAATGGATGCTAAAGCTGGTGGGTAAAAAATTGACAAAGAACAGATATTTTGCCTCAAAATATCTGCTCACAATTACGAAGGGGAAAAGTTTACATTACAGAAGCTTGACAGAGAGGCACCTTCATGCAAGTGCTCAGAGTAGACCTCGGGAGGCTGAAGTGGGAGGGTCACTTGAGCCCAAGAGGTCAAAGCTCCAGGGAGCTGTGATTGTCCCACCCCGCACTCCAGCCTGGGGGACAGAGTGAGACCCTGTCTGTAAAAATAAAATAAATAATAAAAAACTATATATACATATACATATATATATATATATACACACACACACACACACGTAGTTAGGAGAAATAGTTCTAGTGTCTTTAGCACTATATGGTGACAATAATTGATGACACCTTATTATATATTTTCAAATAGCTAGTGGAGTAGATTTTGAATGCTCGAAGAACAAATAAATGATAAATGCTTCAGGTGATGGAGGCACTAATTGCCCTGATTTGCTCATTACATGTTATATACATGTATAAAAATATTGTAGTGTATCCATACATATGTGCAGTTATTATGGGTTATTAAAAATAATACTAAAAGAAAAAATATACTCTTTTACATATTTTCAAGTATATATTATTATTAACTCTAGTCATCATTCTGTACAACAGGTCCCGGAACTTACTCACATTATCTTTAATTCTGATCAGATTACTAGAGACACAGAGCTAAGAACAAAATGGTATCTGGAGCAAGACATCGTCAGTGAAACAAGAAAAGAAGACCAGAAAAACTGTGCTCCAAGGCTTCTATCCCAAAGCATTTCTTGTGCCCCTTCCCTTCTTGCCTTTGAGTGCTAACGCCCAGACGCCAACACTTTAAACTCATTTCGCCATTTCCTCTGTTATTTATAATTATATTTTTAATTAATGTTAATGTTGATTTCTTTTCCTCAGTATCTGTCAACTTCATGGCATAGCACAGTATACGGCTCACCTCCCTTATGAGGTCTGAACAATTCGCTTGACTCCATTCAACCAATGTGACTCGATTATAATCTTAGGAAATGAAAAGCATTGCCAGGCTTGGTGGCTCACAGCACTTTGGGAGGCTGAGGCGGGTGGATCACGAGGTCAAGAGATCGAGACCATCCTGGCCAACATAGCAAAACCCCGTCTCTACTAAAATACAAAAATTAGCTGGGCGTGGTGGTGCACACCTGTAGTCCCAGCTACTGGGGAGCCACCAGCACATTTGTGTGAGCTGGGTAATCGCATTCTTTTCTTCCAAGGACAGAGGTATCAAGGCCCTGGGAACCTTATCAGTGGATGTGGGGAAAGGGGGCCTGCGGTGAATCCAACAAATCTTTGGCACCAACTGAGCTCATGTCCCAGGGTGAGGCTCTGCCCGAGGACAAGAGATACAAGTGAGGCCCACTTGCTGCTAGTCCCATGCTGGGGCTCAGGACACACATAGTCCAGGAGGCCCAGAGCCCGGGGCTACAGTTACATGCACCTCCCTGCACCTAGCATTCAGTGAGCCACAGGACAACGTAGGGAAGGGGGCAGCTCCAGAGGGTCGTATTCGGGAGGGAAATAATCATGGGGTGGGGAGTGGCCTTGTGGAAAAGGGGCACATGCCAGGCCGTGTGTGTGTGTTTGTGTGAGTGTGTGTGTGTGTGTGTGTGTGAATGTATCTGTGTTGTGTATTGGGGGTAATGGGGAGAGCATCTGAGGTTTTCTCTGCACCAAGCAGCCGTTTCCATTCCAAGTGGACAGACCAAGTGTTACTTTCCTAATGGATGGGCCTTCTCGGTCCATCTCATGCTCCCAACAGAGCTCCCTCCGTGGGATGGGAAGGTGCCATTCTAGGGCAGCCCTTTTGACACAGCCTCCAGCCTAGGCCAGTCCCCCTGCCAAGCAGGCCCCACAGTTACACTGGAGGGTGACAGGCCTCTCCTGGAAATTTCTTGCTGAAAATTATCAGTTTCCCGCACAAGCATGGCCTGGCATTTTAATTCAGATTAAACCCAGAAGGAGACTGCTGCCTCAGTTTTGACTGCTTGGAAATTGGGCTCTGTAGAGCTTCTGTGTGCTGGAAATTGTGCAGTCAGACACTGAGCAGATTGATCCAGGAGATACAGCACATACACACAGCGCCAACCAAGCACAAGTGTGTACATGTGTGCACACACACGCACATAGGCACAGCAACAAATCTAGAAACAAACTATTTTAGTTTCAGCTGTCATGGAAGTTTTGTGTCATTTCCCCCCAAAACACAAATTATATTGTATGATTTAGTTGTGTTTTCATTTAGAATTATTTAAGAAAAGAGGGAGCTGAGTGCCGTGTCTCATACCTGTAATCGCAGCACTTGGGAGGCTGAGGCGGGAGGACTGCTTGAGCCCAGGAGTTCAAGACCACTCTGGGCAACATGGGAAAACCCCATCTCCACAAAAAATACAACTAGCCAGTTGGGGTAGCATATGCCTGTGGTCCCAGCTCCCCAGGAGACTGAGGTGGGAGGGTCACCTGAGCCTGGGACATCAAGGCCAGGGTGAGCTTTCATTGTGCCACTGCACTCCAGCCTGGATGACAGAGTGAAACTCTGTCTCACAACAAACAGGGGCTCTGCACGATCATTCTTGCAGTGTCATGGGTCTCCTAAGCTATTAATTTTGGCTCTAAACCCAGGTGAACATATGTCTAGAGTGAGATAGGGTGGGTCTCTGGAGAGGGGTCGATACGCCAGTGGTTTTCAACCTGGCTGCACCTGGAAAGCTTGGCGTCACCTGGAGGCTTGAACACATTCTCATGCCCAAGCCCCACACTAGGGATTCTGAGCTACTTGGTTGGGGGACAGCCTGGGCACCAGGAGTTTTCAGAGCTCACCCGATGATGGCAACGTGCAGCCAGGGCTGAGAATTACTGCCCTTTGCTGTTCCACGTTGCATCTGCCTTGATTTCCCCATATTCTCCCAGGCTCTGGGAGAACTACAGGAATGGAGAATCAGCCATCCCACCCAGCTGCTTTCCTCCCAGGCTGGGGAATTTTTATTCTTGTGGGAAGTGCCTGTATTTCTATTGCCCATTTTCTGTTGAAAATCATTTGTTTTATTCTAAGTTTAAAGATTTCTTTATAGACTAAGGATACAAACATTTTTAAACATCATTGAGTTTGCAAAAACTTTCTCCCAGCAAGAATGGATCATTTCACTTTCTCTCTCTCTCTCTCTCTCTCTCTCGTTCTATGTTTTTGCAGGTATACAAGATGTGCCTACCAGGAGTCTGCTTTATAGCCACTGAAAGCAAGAAGTAATACAGTAAAACTTTGCCTGGTAGAGGCTTTGAAACAATGCAGTGTTCTGGTTTCATTCTATTATCTTGGAAGTATGAAGGTGAAAAAAATTCAAAACTTAAATTTCCTGTTTAAGTTGAAAGCAATTTGAAAATATTGACAATTACTTCACTTTTCTTCTCTAGTGAGTTTCAACATTCTGATCTATTTAGTGTTTTATTACAGAACTCCTCCTGTGCCTGATATTTACATTGTGAGGATACTTTTTAAAAACTTTAGATGTAAGACGATGTAAATGGTTTGTATGAGATCAGGCTGGATGAGAACTGATATTTATCAATATCCTTTTTAGACTAAATCTCCACTGCCCCATATTTTCTGCTTGAACTCATAAAAAGAAAACACATTGGATGGAGGGTGGGAGTAGGAAAGAGATTTCTGTGTCTCAATTGCATGTCACTGTTTTGTATCAAGACAGAACACAGAGTATCCCGGGCTTTGGACCTACAGAAGGAAACACATTTTCTACCTCCCGTATGCCAGAAGTTCTTGAACACCTGGAGGGATGACTGCAGCACAGATTGCCAAGCCCTACTCCAGAATTTCTGATTCATCAGGCCCAGGGTGGGGCCTGAGAACTTGCATTTTTAAGAAGTTCTCAGGCGCTGTGGGTGCTGCTAGTCCAGAGACTGCATTACTGAGAACCACGTTTTTTTGTTTGTTTGTTTGTTTTTTATCCAAGATGGGGTTTCACCATATTGGTGAGGCTGCTCTCGAACTCCTGACCTCAGGTGACCACCCACCTCAGCCTCCCAAAGTGCTGGGATTACAGGTGTGAGCCACCGCGCCCGGCTGAGAACCACTCTTGTTTACTAACTGTAAACTGTAGAACTCTGGAAAAAAGCTTAGTTTGGTCTGGGATAAACAGCAAACTGATGATGGAGCAAATCATGAAAGATTCAACCCTTGATTGCAGCCTAGTGTCAAATTCAGGTAACGAGCAGTACACAGTGACATGACAGAACCCTTGGTTTTGATGATTGCAAGTCATAGCCAAGTATCAACTGAGAAATTAGTTTTGTTTGCAAGGCTTAGGCCAGTTGATTCTAGAGAAATGGGTCTTGTATTCGTTTTAAGCCAGTAAAGAGCTTTGAGTGTTCATTAAATTGAAATCGCTGTGTTTTTATGTATTTTGTATTTTATTTTATTGTATTTCTTTTGAGATGGAGTCTCGCTCTGCCGCCCAGGCTGGAGTGCTGTGGCATGATCTTGGCTCATTACAACCTCCGTCTCCTGGGTTCAGGTGATTCTCCTGCCTTAGCCTCCCGAGTAGCTATGATTACAGGCACCCACCAACACGCCTGGCTAGTTTTTGTGTTTTTAGTAGAGACGGTGTTTTACCATGTTGGCCAGGCTGGTGTGGAGCTCCTGACCTCAGGTGATTCACCCATCTCGGCCTCTCAAAGTGCTGGGATTACAGGTGTGAGCCACTGCACCCGCCAAAAAGCTTTGTGTTTCTAAAGATGTTAGACATACATCTTGCTGAAAAAAAAAAAAAAAAACCTTAACAATAATGAAGGAGAAACGTTTTTCCAAAAAAGGTAAATCATTGTGATTATTTTATCTTGCTGGAATGTTGGGTAACGTAGTCTGCTTAATGAATCATCAGGCATGCTATGGATTTTCCATTTTTATAGGTTTTGTATCTTTGTTAAGGTAATACTGGTAATTCTTGTACTCCATTTGAAGATGAAAAATAGAGGCCAAAATCATAGACTTTGCTTGCATTGAAGCTGGATAATGAAGACAGCTTTGAAGGCACACATAGAAATAGACAGACAGATACACGTATATATAAAGTATGCAGACATATATTTTTTAAAGTTCATTTTTTAAAACTTTTAAAGGAAAAGCCGACCCCTCCCCACTCCCGGAGTGGGCAGCCCCTCCCCTCTCTCGGAGTGGGCGGGGACAGCAGTGGCACGTGCGGCTTTCCTTGTGACACCTCCCCTTCATCTTTCTGATTGACCAATGGGCTTGGAGCATTAAGGCCACGCCCCCATTCTAGGTTCTAGTGCTGCCCTGGTTACGCCTCCCCTGGCTCAGTCACACAGCTGCCTGCTAGGTGACTGGAGCTGTTTACCAGTGCTGGCCTGATTTGCTGATGTGACCCCCAACCCCGCCTCCCTCCCCACCCCGCGATGTCAACGTCCACAGAGTCTCGAGAGAGCAAATTGGCAGCAGCCAAAAAAAAGGTAAAACGTACCAGGTCATGGCTCCCCAAACCAGCCACAGATCCCCTCCAATGGCAAGACTGCCGCCAGAGTCCATGCCAGTCCTGAGGCACACGGGACTGGGCCCCACAACCTTGCAGCCTCTGAGCCCCCGCCACCAAAATCTTGTCAGTCAACCCCATCCTTCCAGCAAGCAGCTCCGTCCCTGCCATCGCCAATCACCCCAGAGTGACTTTGGGCGGGTGACTCCTGGGACTCCCCACTCCATACGTGGCCCTCACCTCCTGCCTCCCCAAGATCAACCTCCCTGGGCTCTTTGGGCTTGTGTCTCTAAGGACCAGGGGTCCCCAGTCCTAGGCCCCACCCTCACCAGCCATCCCCGGGTGACTTTTGGCTGGTGACTCCTGGGGCTCCCTGCTGCAGGCTCTGCGCTCCCCTCCTGCTACCCCAACCTCGACCTCCCAGGGCTATTTCAGCTGCGTCTCCAAAGGCCTGGGTCCCAACCCTGTGTTTCCCTCCCCCATCATGGAGCAGCACCTTGGGTGTGGCAAGGATGTGGTCCCCTCCACCGGTAGGAGAATGTCTTGATATCACAATCTCTCCATGAACTGTCATTACTGTTACAAGACCTGACTTTGATCTTACGACCCAGTCCCCATACGTTCTCATCCCATTTCTGGTTCCTCTGGTCACAGAACACATTTCCAGCTGGAAAGGGAATGGAGACTATGGGACCTAGGAGCAAGAGCTTTCAGGCTGCCTCACTCCCTTAACATAGACACTGACAGGGTGAGAAGCCTACACTTCCCCTGTGAGCTCAAAATGTTACCAGTATCTCTGGTGCCAATGGAAGAATGGGTTGGGCTTGGTTTTCTTCCAGGCTTCTACTCTCCAGAGAGACTTTAACATTTTTTTCTGAGTTCTCCACCTCATATTCGAATTCTCCATAGCTCTGGGACCAACCACCCTTCAGTCAGTGGTCTCTGGAATGAGGTCTCCTCGTCTTCTATTGAATAGATCTTGGGAAACTAACTTGACAGCTTGGATCTTCCTCATATCACCTCAACCTGGGGTACTTTGAGTGCCACAGGAAAATTATGGGACATCTTTCTGAAGAGTCAGTTTCCCTTTAGTTTCTTGAGAGAGGAAAAAACAATAATGTACTTAGGGATGACAGTCACATGGGTTTCTAAGAGTGTACCAGACTTCTCTCTGAAATGAGGCTTGGGTTGTCATCTTGCTGATAAATCCCCAGATTTAACAGAAATGCTGCCTTCTGCCATGACGACACATCGATATAAAAGTGAGAGCGGTACTGGCGCACTTCTTAACACCAACAGAGGTGTGAGGATGTGTGACTGTAAACATACAGCGAACAGGTCCTGTCTACTGAATGTTGACGTTTTCTACCTCTGCCTCTGATTTTGGTCCCTGGAAGCTGCTGATTCATGGAAAAAATCGTAGAGTTTGGAGTCAAAAGACTGAGTTTAAGTTCCAGTATTGCCTTTTTCTTTTCTTTTCTTTTTTTTTTTTTTTTTTTTTTTTTTGCCGTTTATCAGTCCCTCTTAGTCACTGACTGCGGCAACAACTTGTACAGTTGTTGGCATTAAATCAGACAATGTATAAGAGTGTATGGTAAAAACTGTTAAAGGGGGATGTGGCTGTCGGGGCTGGTGGTTCTCATGAGTGTTACTGCTCTTCTTTCCCACAGTTCAAAGAATATCAGATGAGAAAGAGATCTGGTGTTCGCGAAGGAGCAAAAAGAAAGTTGAACAAAAATGCTATGAACTCTGAGTCAGCCCCCTCTAGTGGCTGCCAGTCACCTGGGGATGTGAGTCTTGGCCAGCCAGGCTCCTGGGGATGGGGTGTCGGGGCTGGGGGGATGCCCACAGGGCAGTGGAGGGTAATTCCTAAGATTGTGGATGGACTGTCAGGTCCTGGTTAAGAATTCTGGGTTTGAATCCTGCCTCTCCATCTGCTAGGGATACGATTTAGGGCAAGTTTCTTGAGCTCTTTGGGCCTCACTTTTCACAGCTGTAAAATAGAAGTGGTATTGTTTGAATTCTATTTGTGAAGTTTAAATGAGATTTGTGATTGTTGTTGTTGTTATGTGAATCTCTAGTACATGGCCTGCTGTAAGTAGCCAGGACACCCAGGAAACGGTCGTTGCTGTCTGATTTTCCTTATCCCCAGTCTCAAGGGGAAGCCAGGCCAGTGAGAACAGCCACTTCCCATCAGCCTGTCCCTTCAGCAGTCACTGAAAGAGCCCCAGCGTTGGAGGGTGGGGAGATAAGAACCATGAGAAAAGCCGGCACAAAGGGGTTATGGGACAAAGGGTCCGAGACAGGCAGAAGAGAAAATTTTGCCAGTTGATGGGGAAGAAAGGAAGTCAGAGGGCTTAGAGACCGAGGGGGACAGAACATCTCACGTACACTCTCATCTCTTGTAGTCAGAAACAGGTGTTCACGCGGAGGGCCCTGCGTCACGTACTGCTCTGAAAGATCTGCAGGTAAGAGGCCCTGCATCGAGGTGCAGTGACCCTGCAGGCCAGCCCTCCAGCCTCTTCCACAGCGGGAGCTGGGTGCCCTTCTGCCAGCTGAGACAGCCCCATACACCCAGCCCTAATGACTGTTCTCTCTGCCTCCCCCAAATCCTCCAACTCCTCCTCTCTGCATGCACCTCAGAGGCGCTACCAAGAAACAGCAGTGACCCTGGACTGGAGCTCCGGAACAGTCAGTCAACTGAATGACACCATTCAGTTATTGGTAAGAGTCCAGTGGGATCCCCTGATGCCACACTGCTGATCCTGGGCTCCAGTTTCCCCTAGGGGCCCTGAAAAAGGGGCTGGGGGACCCTGGTGCCAAGGGCAAATGGGGAGCTGGGGCACCCAGGCCTCACCTGGAGGGACCCACAACAGGGACATGCAGCATGGCTCTTCTGTTGCTGCCCTCTTTGCCGACTCTTCTCCAGACACCCCTGCTCAGGTCTTTGCCACACATGCCCTGGGGCTGTCACCTCTCGGGGAATTGCTAGCCTGACTGGTGGTCAGGGGCCCTGTATTCCTGCTGTGACTCAGTCCCTAATTTGCTATTTGACTCTGAACGAGCTGCCTCTCCTCCTTGGGCTCCTGTTTCCACAGGAGGTAGAAAATCAGAGGTCTCTGTCAGCTCTGAGAGTCGGAGATTTAAAGGCCCCTTAGAATGGAAACCTCAGGGCCAAGGGCTCCTGTCCTTTGCTGTCCTGCATCTCTGCTGTGAAGAACCGTACCTGGCCCATATCTGCTCCGTAAATATTTATGGAATGAATGGTTTTCTAAATCACAAGCTGACACAAGGGGGCCCTTTCTCAAACTTCATCCCTAGAGGTTGATGTTACTGTCCTTTCGAGAGAATTCAGATTCCGACTTTGAGTTCTGTGGCTGTGGGCAAAAACCAACAGAGACTCTCTGTCCTTGGGAGCTTGAGGAGAGTTGACCAGTTTGGGTTCCCACTGGGTCTGAGAAATTTGCCTTCAAAATCCATTCCTGGCCCCTGCATATCACTTCCTGGTGTGGACAATAGAGTTGAGGGGCCACCTCAGTCACATTGACTCTTTCCACAGAAACAACAGAAGGAAGACCTGGAACAACAGCTGAGAGAAGTAATGTGATTTGTTTGCTCGTGACATGACTGTGGGGTTTGGGGGACATTCAGATGGAGAGGCGCCAGTCTCATCTCACCCACTTCCAGCCTGGGGAAGAAGGCTCGCCCCTCAGATTCCACCCCATCCCCACAGGGTCCCTGAGAACCTGGTCCCATGGGTGGATCTGTCCTGGGGCACTGGTGGCATTCCTGGGGCATGTCTCTTGTGCCATCTCGGCCTCCCCCTGCAGAGAGCTCTGTCTTCCTCTTCCTATAGGAAAAGAAAATGCGAAGGGAGCAGTTAGAGGTGAGTGCAGGGTGGGAAGGGCTCTCCTGTCCTTCGGAGAATGCTTCTTTCCTTCTCTTTCAGCACTTGCTTGGCTTTTCTACCAAAGGGTCACATCCAGACAATCAACAGCCTCACGTCTGAGAATGGGCAGTTGAAAACTGCCGTATACCACACGGGCCGTGCCGCCAGGCACTTTGAAGGTGGGAATCTGGGTACCCCGTCACCCTTCAACCTGGCGCTTTGACAGGTCTTTAGTGGGAGTCCTTGGGGCCCCATCTCCATCTCTCTGATTCCAGAGGAGTCCAATAAATTGGTCGGCTGCCTGCAGGAGGCCGTGCAGCAGAGAGGGGAGTTGGAGCGGACTCTGTCTGCTGCCTCCGCCCAGCAGGACAAGGCGGACAGGGTGAGTCCAACCACCTGCCCCATCCCCTGGCTTCCAGATGGAGGAGTGAGCCTAACGGTGCCTTCTGCAGGATGGAGCGTCTGCCCAGAAGGCAGCATGGCCATTTCTCCCTGCTTTTGTGTGTGGTTGTCAGAGGCAGCCTGGGGACAAGTCAGCTGCTGTGGGTGACTTAGGGGGCACTGTGGGGAGCGAGCACTAGACGCAGAACTCGGAGGCCAAGTGCCTGCCCCCCCCTTATCTGTGTCCTTGGCGAAGTCCTCAGTGGGGAATTGGGTACTTGTGCTGTGAAGGGACAGAACAGTACCTTTAGTATGTTACCATTTGTGTAGAGAGAGGAAACGTGTGTGTGTGTGTGTGTGTGTGTGCTATAATATGCATAAAGCATGTCTGCAAGGGCTCGTAAAAAACTCAGGAGAGAGCAACAAGGTGACTGGGAGGTACTTCCTTTCTGGACCTTCTGAGTTTTGGACTATGTCAATGCATCCTCCTGTCAAAAACTGAACAAAAGATTAATTTCCCCCTTGCTATCTGTGCCTCCATGCCCAGCATGAAAAATGGGCTTAGAGAATCAGATACATCTGGGCGTTCAAATGCCAGCTCTGTCTCAGTGATCTTACACAAGCACTTAACCTCTAACACTCCGTGGTTTTTATCTACACAATAGAGGAAATCATAGTAACTGTCTCATACGGTGGTTGTGAGCATCAAATGGGATTGTTAGCACAGGACCTGGGAAGCACTCCATAAAGGTTCAAACAGTGGTAGTAAGAAGAGTAATAAGAGTAGCATATTATCTCCTGTCTCTGGGCCTGTGTTAGCCAGCTGTCACTTGGATCTCTTTCCCTGTCCCTTCCAACTTTACTGAGTTCTTTTGAAAACCAGACCACCGGCTTGGAAATGCCTTTATGTTTAGTGACCGAGTTGTACATTGAGCCTAGCCCCAGCTCCTTTAAGGAGTACTGTACAGAGCGGCCCGGGCTCCCAGATCAAAACTTCTCACTCTTCACCATCCAGTCCTCACACCGCTGTGAAGCAGTCCTCGAGCGGCAGTTACAGCGCTCCAGAAAGGAGCTGGCACTGCTCAAAGCACACATGACACAGGTGAGGCTTTGCAGAGGGAGGGATGTGGAAGGAAGATGACCCCAGGTGGCCATGAGCAGGTGAGGACCAGTGACAGCTTTTCCTAACGTCTGTGTTCACTTTTACAGATGATGGCATCACTTCACCAAGTGCAGCTCGAGAGAGATGAGTATTGTCAACATATTAAAGGAGAGAGGTTCCGATGGCAGCAGAGGATGCGGAAAATATCAGAGGAGGTGAGACCTGACCCTTCAGACCCCACCTTAAGATAGGTCACTGGATCTTTCTGGGCATCTGTGAAATAGGAATTGTACAGCCAGAGGTGGCCGTGGGTCTGGCCTTTGTAGACGTGGGCAGAGAGGGAGATGGCAGCCTGTCCAGCCACCAGCCCCTCTCTTCAGGGTCCTTTCCCCCCGTGCTTTGGGCAGGTTCGCACACTGAAGCTTGAGAAGAGGCAGGATGCACATCGCCTGCAGGAGCTGGAAAGGAGCCTTGCCCACCTCAGGAACCAGCTGGGTAAGATGTGGCTGGCATGACCTGAGAGCAGGACTGGCACCAGAGGGCTGAGCATGTAGTTTAGAATGCGCTAGGGAGGTGGGTGGACGGAAGGGCTTTGAGACAGAGGAAAGAGGTCGGTGCCAGGAGATGGCAAGTCTTCTCATCTCCATGAGCCTCAGTGTCCCCATCAGCCAAGAGGGAGGAGTGCCCGTTGTCAGCCACCCACAGTGCTCTCTATCTGAAAGTGGCTTGGAAGTCTGGCTACCGTCGGGCGCAAAGAGTCGTCCGCAGTGAGGCCAAGTTTAGGGAGCGTGAAAGGAGCTGTGCGCCAAAAGGAGGGTGGTGGTTTGTTTTGTTTTGTTTTGTTTTAGAATCCAGAGGCCCTTATATTCTGCTTCCTTTTTCAGCTGAAGCCCCTCGTCCTGAGCCCCCAGTAGGGCCCTTGGTGGCAGAACAACAGCTAAAATTTGAGACCAACCTCCTGAGGAAAAACCTGCAGAGTCTGACAGAGCAGTTGCAAGCTCAGGTGAAAACCAATGAGAACTTGAATCGCCTGAGCTCTGAGCAGAAAACAAGGCTGTGGCAGCAGGAGCAGTCCTTGCAGGAGCAGAAAGAGAGGACGCGGCTGCAGGAGGAGGAGCTGGTGCGCTGAGCCACCTGGGGAGCCTGTCCTTCCCAGCCCTCCAGGCCTTTGTTTCCCCACCCGTAAAACGGGGGAATGTAGCCCTCATGTGAAATGGTATTTCTAAAGGCACCTGTGAACCAGAGTCCTGCTCTGATGGCTGTGGGAGAAAGGGCCTGACTTTTCTAACCTGTCTCTCCCCTTCCCGGTGCCTTGGGAGGCAGACACCCAGTTCTGAGGTCTCTGGCTGCAGTGGGTGTCCGCTGATTGCTTCTCTCTGTCCAGAACAACGAGAGAAAGAACGCACTGCAGTTGGTGCAGCAGATACAGGAGCTGCAGGAGGAGCTGCACAACCAGAAGGTGACGGGAACCTCTGTCCCATCCGAGAAGGGCTGGGAGGCCGGCAGCAGCTTCTGGGTAGGGGAGGGGCGAAGCCAAAGGCAGCTCCAGCCTGAGGGCAGGTGACCCCAGCACCCTTCAGACAGTCCTGTCACCGTTTCCTGCTTTCTGCCCTCTCACTTTTAGAGGTGGGTAGCCCTGGGCTCCTCCCAGGTCTACACATTATCATCCCAGCTAGAGGCGTGGAGCCCCCAGTCACAGGAAAAGAGGCGGTTGTATAAGAGGCTCCTTAGCCTAGGCATGGTGGCACATGCCTGTAATCCCAGCTACTCGGTAGGCTGAGCACAGGAATCCCTTGAGCCCAGGAGGTGAAGGCTGCAGTGAGCGGAGATTGCACCACTGCCCTCCAGAGCATCCAGAGTGATACTCTGTCTCACACAAAAAAGGCTTCTTAGACTCAAACTGGATTCTGGCGTCGCTTCCGCTCGTCACCACTGAACTTCTTTACATCTCTAAGCCTCTGTTTCTTTCATTTCAAAAGGAAGTTAGTATTTTCCTTGTGGAGGTGCTGAGCATTAAATGTGATGCTATGTGGAAAGCATTAGGTGCGCAGCACACTTAGCAGACGGTGGTTGGCTCCCTCTGCTTTTCCACCAGTCTGTGGCCTGTAGTTTAAATGGTGGGAAGAAGGACGAGTTGCTGAGGATGGGGCCCCGAGGGGGATGACCTGGCAACCTCTGTGCCTTCTCGCTTCCTTTCCTGGCCCCTTAGGAGCACCTGAAAGCTGCCACCCAGGAGAACGAGCAGCCACAGAACCAGCTGAGCCTCACGACTCTTCCTGGGGAAGGTATGGGACACCACTCAGAGGAAGAGAGAGCCCCCCAAGAGGAAGGGGGGACTCTTAGCAGCATAGGATTGAGGCGTTGGAAGAGACCTTTAGAACAGCTGCTCATGACACTGACCAGGTGTCCGCACTAAGTTTGGCATCAATATGGTGACCTCCTGGAAGTGGGGGTCACAGGTTGCCTAAGGGCAGGTGAACTGGCCCAGATCAGAAAGGGAGTGGGTCAGAACTCCCACACCGATTGGTAGCGGGACTGTGCCTGGACAGTAGAGAAACATCTTGGTTCTCAAAAGTAGAGAAAGTACAGCAGCTAATTCCTGTGTGGTTAGGGGCTGGCTCAGGGTCACACGGTGAGGGTGGAGGTGGGCCCACAGTGGCACCTCCCTTGTTGGGTTGTGTGCGGACCCCTCTGGCCACCCCCCACAGGAGATGGAGGAGGACATGTGGACAGCAAGGAGGAGGACGAGGTGCCTCGGCCCAGCATTGCAGAGGCCCTGGAGAGCCGAGAGGCCGTGGTGAGCCTGACTCCCCCTGCCCCTCCTTTGCCCCCTTCCTCTGTGGTCCCTCCCAGACCCCCTTATGCTCTTGGTTTCCTGACCTTCTGATTTCTCTGGACACTCACCTCTTCCGGGAGCCAGTGCTCAGGCACCATTTCACCTGTGACCGACAGTGCATTCTCTGAGGCCCCACGGGAAGGGGCTGCACCCCACCTCCGTGCCCGTTTGTTCTGTGTGTGCCCCTACAAGAACGTTCACCTCTTGCCTTCAGGTGGCATTTTTCAATTCGGCTGGGGCCAGTGCCCAGGAGGAGCAGGAACAAAGGGTGCGCTACCAGCACCTGGCTCACCCGGTGGCCTCGGTGCAGGAGCCAGAGGCAGTGGCCGCAGCCCCAGCCCCAGGGACTGAGAGTGAGTCTTTGTGTAGGGAGACCAATCACGCACTGCAGGGAGCCATAGAGAAGCTGCAGGTGAGTCCTGGCATAGGCCAAGAAGGATGGGAGCGGGGCAGGTCACTGCTGAGAGGTGACCTCATTATTTTTACTTCAGAGCGGCTTTAGGACCCTCCGAAAGGAGAAGGTGGACCTGAAGGAGCGGGTGGAGAAACTAGAGCTTCTATTCGTCAGGCTCTCTGGAGAGACAGACACGATGAGTGAGCGGGAGGCCAGGGCACGGCAGGGGGAGCTGCAGGGTGGTCGGAGGGTCCCCAGCGTCGAGCCTGTCTGAGCCCTGTCCTCTCGCAGGAAAGGACATCAAATCATATGAGCCGCAGAGGGCAGTCCCAGAGTCCCGGCACCAGGAGGAGGAGGAAAAGCGGGAGATAAAGGTAAGGCGAGCAGCATCTCTGCGGGCTGAGGGGGTTGGGAGTGGGCATGAGTATGGGTGCTGGCACAGCGTGGCAGCTGAGCACCCCTCTCTCCAGCTGCAGCTGCAGGAGCCGGTGTTTCCAATTCTGGGTGACAAGGAGGGTCATGTCAAATTCCTGGCCACTGCCAAGAACCATGTTGATGAGCCTGCTCCAGGGGCCCCAGCCCCCCAGCAGCTTGGGACTGTCAACAAGGAGGGTGGTGAGTGGAGCCTCCAGGCGGGGTGGGCAGGCGGAAGCAGGGGAGACTCACCCCGAGCTGAGATCCCCACCTCCCTCTCTCCAAAGATCTTTGTGAGGTGAGCCTCGCAGACAGCATGGAGCCTGCAAGAGACACCGGGGAGCGTTCTGCCCAGGGCAACCCCACTGTAGGAAACATCGTGCAGCCGCCTTGTGAAATGAAGACCTTCCAGGAGCACCCAGGCTTGGGCAGAAACCCCTATGTGCCATTTTTTTACCAGGCTGCCAAGAACAGGGAGATCAGCATCACCATCTTCTAAGAGCTGGGCAAGAAATTTGAAAACCAAAACAAAGTTATGGTGTTAATCTACACAATTCATTAACTTTATCTGGATGTTAAAGCCACTCATGATTCTTTGTGTTTCTCATTTATACATTTCTTTGTTTATAAGTTTAGCATTAATTATTAATTTAGCGTTTTTCTGTTTTGATAATTGTAGGTCAATAGCATGCATATCGAGTTTGGCCTTACGTGGTGGGAGTTCAAACACACAAAGACCCACTCTTTACACCAAACTCTTTTGCTGGTTTGGAATAGGATGCCATGCTTTTTAAATGTTATTGCCGCATGTATACTTATTACGGAATTCAGATACAATTTATGTTCTGCTATCACAGTTGATCCGATCCTAATCACAGTGAGCTCTGAATTAGCTCAGTAGGTGGTTTGCCCTCAAGTGTGCACTGTCTGTTACTTTGTAACATGCCACTGTGAGTGCTGACATTGAGAGTTGCTAAAAGGCCCAGAAATGGAAACAGCCTTTCCTCCGTTTTCTGTGTCTTTGGGATGGGAGTAATAACATTTTGGGGAGCTTTTTAAATCTCACAGGAGAAAGTGGCCTACTCTGGCAGGTGTGTGCAGAATAATAGAGTGTGCTTCATTGGTTCCCCAGCCAAGAATGAGCGCTGTACTATGGTAGTTCCCTTAGGGTTTTCCTGTGCTCTGGGCTCATGAAGATATTGCACTATGAGCTGCAGCAGCTGTACTCATTTTCAGTAACCTAAAAAGGGATGATTTCTGAGGAATCAAAGGCTCCTATCGTTGACTATTATCAGGAAAAGTGTCTATGCAATCACAGAGTTCTGTCTCCTCCCCAAATTCTTTACGAAGCGTGAAATATGTTTTTAAATATCTTTTTATATCTCTTGGTTTTAGTCAGAGGCATATTTTGTGCAATATTTATGGTAATGTGCCTATACATTCTGAATGAATTATTTCAGTGATACATAGCCTACCTCATAACTTTATGATGCTTGAGAAAGAATAAACAGTTAAAACTTCATGACGTTCTAATGCTTTTGTTCCAAAATAAGGCCCATGATTAGGATGTAGGGAGATATGTATGTGTGCTTCCTGGGGTGGGCATTTCTAGTTACTAGACCGTCTCCATTTTTAGCATTTGGCCTTCTCATACTTTCATAAATATGCCATTAACAACAGAGCAATAATATGATTGTACAGATCGAATATTTGCACCCTAGAGTACAAATATTGGGTCCTGGTGACTTCAACGGACTCTTCCAAATTGTACGAATTTATCAATGTATCAGATAAACCAAGTTTCACAATTATCAACAAAAAATGTTAGGCCAAATAATGTGGCTAATGAACAGTGGTACAATTTTGCCTGCATTCACCAAAAGAGTGAAAAGGCCTCCTCTGGGAGGCCGAGGCGGCCTTCTTGATCAGAAGATCGAGACGACAAGACCATCCTGGCCAACACAGTGAAACCCAGTCTCTACAAAAATATAAAAAAATAGCTGGGCATGGTGGCGCAGGTCTGTAATCCCAACTACTTGGGAGGCTGAAGCAGGAGAATTGCTTGAACCAGGGAGGAAGAGGTTGCAGTGAGCGGAGATAGCCCCACTGCAATCCAGCCTGGCGCTTGGAGACAGAACGATACTGTCTCAAAAAAATAATAAATAAATAAATAACAGAGCAATAATATGATTGTACAGATGGAATAACAGATTTGCCTGCATTCACTGAAAGAGTGCGAATATTGGGTCCTGGTGACTTCAACGGACTCTTCTAAATTGTACGAATTTATCAATGTATCAGATAAACCCAATTTCAGAATTATCAAGACAAAGTGTTAGACCAAATAATGTGGCTAATGAACAGTGGTACAATTTCTAGCCTGAGGTTTAAAATGGACTTAAAATTACCGTCTTTAAACTGAACTCAAAGAATGCAAAAGCGGCAAGTTCAGAAAAGAAAAGGCAAGAACAGAACTTTACGTCCATGTGGAAACCTCAGGCTAGAAATCCTACCACTCTTAATTAGCCACATTACTTGGTGGGGGGCCAGGGATCTGCATTCAGTCACACACTGGCAGCCATGATGGCACCTGGGAGGGAGGGAAGGAAGCCGTGTGTCCTGCCTGGCCTGTGAGGTGTGTGGTGGGATGACTGTGTGTATGGGACTCTCCAGCTTTTACCCGAGATCACCACTGGATTATTACCAGCAGATAGAGGAGGTGGGACCCTGACTAGCACCCGCTCTGCAGTGGATTTGGCTCTCGGCACTCCAAGGCCGGGAGCTGGATGCCCTGCACTGGCAGCATGACTCAGAATGCACGACAGGCACAGCGTGCCCAGGAGGACGTTCCTGGGCCACTGGCTGCCTCAGAGTCCAGCCCCCTCCAAGCTCCTGGACCCCACACCATAAACCACGAGCTCTCTGCCCACTGTGGTGGCTCCGGAGAGCACCCACATCTGCCAGCTTGAGCACAGAGCCTGTTCCAAGAGCCCCAGGCTCAGTCACGGAGGCCCTGGGCAGTGGCACTGAGTGCCGAGGCTCACAGAGAAGGGAGTTGAGAGAGACAGCAGCATGAGGACAGAAAAAAGAAAGAGAAAGTCTGCAGCTCCAGAAGGGAGGGGCCGGGAGCCCGGCTCTTAGGTCCCAGGTTTGTCCCCTGTGTGGAGCTGGTGCAGCGGGGCAGACACACCATTCACGCAGCAGGCAGCGAGGCGTGTGCCCGCCGTGGCTGACGCTCCTCAGAGGTCACTGATAGTGATTCTGAAAGACAGCATGAAACCAACATGACAGCTCCCACGCATGGGTGCGGCAGGCCTGGAGGGGACACATGCAAACATCCAGGTGTGCACAGACGCGCCGTGGGGCCACATGGCCCGCATGCACACGCTAACACACGTGCCCACAGATACCACAAACGACACACCTCCTTGCCCTCCACCTCGTGGTGCCCAGCACCCACACTGGCCGGCACATGCAACACGGGTCATGGGTGTGCAGCTACTCGGCACACTGAAGCACACACATGGGCAGAGTCACAGCACAGAAGCTCACCCACACACAGAGGCATTTGCACCAGCTGGCTGCCCACGCGTGCCTGGCATGCTCAGAGGACCACCCATGCTGCTCATGGAGACAGGACTTGCTCACTAACGTCCAGCTGTCATTTCTCCACCTACAAGCCTTCCACCGCTCCTTAAGACCTACAGGATAGAGCCCCAACAAGTCAAACTCTGGACTCTGAAGGTTCACCCTAGGCCTCGCCCTCCCCATAGAGCTCCTCCTCATTCTGTCTCTTTCCCTGCTTTGGCCAGTGGCTGTCCTCCATGCGGCCCACACACCTCTGCCCACACGGCAGCTCTTTACCCAGATACCCTCCCATTCCTCGCCCTGTAAGCCTATCTCAGTCATGCCCCAGACCGCACGGAAGTCACGCCACCTTGAAGAAACTTTCCCAGACTGCTCTTTTCCCCAAGGCAGGGCCATGATTTGCATAACATTTCACATGTGTTACCAAGACTGGAGTCGGAGCAGGAGTGAAACCCTGCCTCAGAACAAACAGTGAGGTATGGTGAGTCTCAGGAGAGGGCTCCATACACCAATGGTTTTCGACCTGGCTGCACCTGGAGTGCTTGGCATCACCTGGAGGCTTGACAACATTCTGATGCCCAAGCCCCACCCTAGGGATTCTGAGCCACTTGGTTGGGGGACAGCCTGGGCACTAGGAGTTTTCTGAACTCACCCGATGATGGCAACGTGTAGCCAGGGCTGAGAATTACTGCCCTTTGCTGTCCCATGTTGCATCTGCCTTGATTTCCCCATATTCTCCCAGGCTCTGGGAGAACTACAGGAATGGAGAACTAGCCGTCCCACCCAGCTGCTTTCCTCCCAGGCTGGGGAATTTTTATTCTTGTGGGAAATGCCTGTATTTCTATTGCCCATTTTCTGTTGAAAATCATTTGTTTTATTCTAAGTTAAAAGATTTCTTAATAGGCTAAGGATACAAACATTTTTGATCTGTCATTGGAGTTGCAAAAACTCTCCCAGTAAGTAATTGGTCATTTCACTTTCTCTCTCTCTCTCGTTTTGTTTTTACAGTATACAAAATGTGCTTACTAGGAGTCTGCTTTATATCCATTGAAAGCAAGAAGTAATACAGTAAAACTTTGCCTGGCTAGAGGCTTTGAAAGAATGGAGTCCTCTGGTTTAATTCTATTAACTTGGAAGTCTGAAGGTGAAAAAAATTCAAAACTTAAATTTCCAGTTTAAGTCGAATGCAATTTGAAAATATTGACAATGATTTCACTTTTCTTCTCTAGTAAGTTTGAACATTCTGATCTATTTAGTGTTTTATTACAGAACTCCTCCTGTGCCTGATATTTACATTGTGCGGATACTTCTTTAAAACTTTAGATGTAAGAGGATGTAAATGGTTTTACATGAGATCAGGCTGGATGAGAACTGATATTTATAAATACACTCTTTAGACTAAATCTCTTCTGCCCCTTGTTTTCTGATTGAACTCATAAAAAGAAAACACATTGGATGGAGGGTGGGAGCAGTAAAGAGATTTCTGTTTTTTAATTGAATGTCATTATTTCATATCAAGACAGAACATAGAGCATCCCTGTCTTTGGACCTACAGAAGGAAACAGGTTTTCTACCTGCTGCATGCCAGAGGTTGTTGAACACCTGGAGGGATGACTGCAGCACAGATTGCCAAGCCCTACTCTAGAGTTTCTGATTCATCAGGCCCAGGGTGGGGCCTGAGAACTTGCATTTCTAAGAAGTTCTCAGGTACTGCGGGTGCTGCTAGTCCTGAGATTGCGTTATTGAGAACCACTCTTGTTTACTAACTGTAAATTGTAGAACTCTAGAAAAAAGCTTAGTTTGGTCTGGGATAAAAAGCACTGATGATGAGGAAGAGGAAGAGGAAAGACATTTGGGCAAATTTGCACCGTCGATCCTTGACTCATGGTGCAATACTGTTTTTTTTGGTTTTTGTTTTTGTTTTTTGTTTTTTTGAGATGGAGTTTCACTCTTGTTACCCAGGCTGGAGTGCAATGGCGCGATCTTGGCTCACCGCAACCTCCGCCTCCTGGGTTCAGGCAATTCTCCTGCCTCAGCCTCCTGAGTAGCTGGGATTACAGGCACGCGCCACCATGCCCAGCTAATTTTTGTATTTTTAGTAGAGACGGGGTTTCACTATGTTGACCAGGATGGTCTCGATCTCTTGACCTCGTGATCCACCCGCCTCGGCCTCCCAAAGTGCTGGGATTACAGGTTTGAGCCACCGCACCCGGCCCCCCTTTTTTTTTTTAAGATGGGGTTTCACCATGATGGGCAGGCTGGTCTTGAACTCCTGACCTCAGGTGATTCACCCACCTCAGCCACAGTGCAATACTCTTTCCCCTCTCTGAGAGCCCCGAGTCCTGAACAGAAGATGGAAGGAAGGTGTGTATATGTGTGTGTACACACGTGTTGGTGTAGATGTATATCTAATGAATTTGTGTGGCTATGTGCATGTTTCTGTGTGTATACATGTGTGTGTCCACATGCATGTTTGTGTATGTGGGTGTGCATACAGTGGTGCACACCTATGATGCCAGTCACTCAGGGGGCAGACAGGGGAGGATCACTTGAATCCAGGAATTTGAGAAGTGTCCAGAGGGTAGGGTGACCACATGTTCTGGTTTGCAAGGCGCAGCTTAAGGTTATGTCTGCTGTCCCAGTGCAGTTATTATAATGTCCCTTTCACTCCCTGAAATGTCTGTAGTTGGGTAAGTCACGTGATCACCCTACCAAAGAGAGGAAAATTAGCCAGAAGACCCATGTGTCTATTTCAAACGGATGTAGGCTGATCCTCAGCGGAGCAGTGTGCACCACCTCTGCCTCACCCTACCCAGCTCTGCCCTTGTCTTCTGGAAGGCTGGAGCCGAACCCTCGGCTCTTGCGCTGCTCTGCTGCCACCTGCAGGTCACATGGGGCAACTGCTTCTCCCCATCCCACTACCCACCACCGGCCTCCCCACCGGGGCCTGGACAGCCTTGGACTTGGCCAAAAGACATTCAGACCACCGAAGCCTGGACCAGGCAGCGAAACTGATGTTACAGAATCAGACGGGCCTAGCTTAAACCAACAAAGCCAAGTTCCTCCTCTTCTTACCCAATCTTGTCCTGTCTCATTCTGTAGACAGGAAATGAAGGCCTAATTCAGAATTTTCTTTGGGTAGGATTGTGGCGCACACAGCTGGAGCCTCCTGGGTGCCACTCCCCACATCTCTTTCTTTCCCTTAATACGTTAGGATAGTGGGGAAGCAGGACAACTTAAGCGTACTAAGCTCCTACTATGTATCAGGCACAGAGTGTGCACTTTTCTCTCCAGCCTCGCAATTGATGGGAAATAGGTGATTATAAAACAGGGATATAGGATTGGAGTGGGCCAGTGATGTGCTCAGTCTCAGCTGAAAACTGGAACCTAGAACTCGTTGGGTCTCCAGCTTGAGCAATAGTTGCAAAATACAAAGAGCACCAAGGAAATCTAATATTGATCCATATAAGACTGTATTGTTGGGTTGAATGTGGTGGCTCACGCCTGTAATCCCAGCACTTTGGGAGACCGAGGCAGGTGGATCACAAGGTCAAGAATAGGAGACCATCCTGGCCAACACAGAAAACCCGTCTCTACTAAAAATACAAAAAAATTAGCTGGGCGTGGTGGCACATGCCTGTGGTCCCAGCTACTCGGAAGACTGAGGTGGAAGAACTGCTTGAACCCAGGAGGCGGAGGTTGCAGTGAGCCGAGATTGCGCTGCTGCACTCCAGCCTGGTGACAGAGCAAGACTCCGTCTTAAAAAAAAAAAAAAAAAAAAAAAAAAAAGACTGCATTGTTTTTGGAGTTATGTCTTTATAAAATAAAAATCATATTGTGAATCATTTACACCCTGGTGAGTGTCATCTAAGATACCCTTTTCTTCTCAGAACTTTTAGCTGAAGTTGGTTATGAGAGAGGATGGGGAGGCGGGAAAAGGGTCGGAGCGAGCACTCTTGGACTGCACTGTTTCTTGTGATGTCCTGGCACAGTGTGAATGTCAATCTAAGTGGAGAGCTCTAGGCATGTTCCTCTGTATTCCCTTTGTCACTAATACCGATTCCCCAGGCAGAGCCCCAGGAGGGCTGGACTGAAGGACCTGGAGGTAATAGAAAATGTTTGGCTTTGGATTTCAGGTCAAGTTCTGCTGGTGACTTGCTGTGTAAGATCAGACAAGTCAGTTCACCTTGCTGCACTTCAGTGATCTCATTTGTAAAAGCCTAGTTTGGACAGGATTAATGATTTTCTTTAGGTTTTGCAATTTTTTTTGTTGTTTTAACATTATGTTCTTCCTCCATTTTTACTCAAGTATAATTGATAAAAATTGTGTGTATTTACAGCATTCAATGTGATGTTTTGATATATGCATATTTTGTGAGGTGACTAAACAGTTAATTAACATTTCCATCACCTCACATACTTATTTTGCATGTGGTAAGATCTATAATAGTTAGATCTTACCAGATCTAGTTAGACTAGAGGTGAGAAAGAGTAAGGGGGACAGGATAGCCAAAAATCGGCTAACAGGTTAACAGATATTGAGTACATGACTGAGTGTAATGGTTTACACACTAGTGTGATCCTAGCACTCTGGGACGCTGAGATGGGAGGATCACTTGAGGCCAGGAGTTCAAGACCAGCCTGGGAAACATAGGAGATGTCTACAAAAACTTAAAAAATTAGCTAGGCATGGTGGTACATACCTGTGGTCCCAGCTACTCAAGGCCAAACTGAAGGACAAAATAAATCAACCACAACTTTTCACATTTTGTGACTGTGACCAAGGACTGAATTATATCGTATTGTATCAATGTTACGCTTCCTGATTTTGACCATTGTATTATGGTTACATAAAATAATGTTCTGGAAATAACACTGAAATATTTGGGGGTAAATGGGCACATCTCCAACTTAACCTCAAGTGGAACAGAAAAAAAGTTGTGTGTATATACATATATATATAAAGAATATGATAAAGCAATTGGGGCAAAATGTGAACTGGTAAACCTGGGTATTCTTTGTACTATTCTTGCAACTTCTCTGCTTGAAATTATACACATATTAAGTTGCAAAACACATTAAAAATGTCTGCTTTATCTGCTTGACCGAAGTAGATATGTAAGAATCACTCCAAGGCTACAGCTTTGCCCCTTCCTGGCTGTCTTGAGACAGGTTCTCACTTTGTCACCTAGATTGTATTGGAAGTAGCATGATCTCAGCTCATTGCAACCTCCACCTCCAAAGCTTAGGCCACCTGCCGTCCACCCCCCGAGTAGCTGGACTACACTTGTACACCACCATGCCCAGCTAATTTTCTACCCTTTTTTTTTTCCTTCGGTAGAAAAGTCTTGCTATGTTGCCCAAGCTGGCCTCCAACTCAAGCAATCCCTCCCGCCCGTCTCCTGAAGTGCTGGGATTACAGGTGTGAGCCACCGTGCCCTGCCCGTTATCTTGGACACATGTCCAGCTAAGCTTGGCCTTGCAACAGCTCCTTCTCTCACTGGAGAAACACAAAGCCCACAACGTTCCTCATATCCAAGGGCATGAACCAAGGGCGGCCCAGCTTCTGTGACTCTCTCACACACACACACAGCCCACTATGTTTCTCATATGTAAGGGCATGAACCGACCAAGGGCAGCCCAGCTTCTGATGCATGCACGCGCACATGCAGACGCAGTTTAACTCACGGCCTCCAGAGTCCATGCGCTGAGTCCAGGGTAGTCTATACAGGCTGCAGCGGGTGAGCTCCGCCTCGGGTTAGGCTGAAGTATCTGTTATCACTGATCTTCCCACATATTTGTTGAGATCTTATATTCTAGGCACTTAACATTGAACAGACACAAAGACACCATGCATCATACCTCCCACTGACACAAAGTCCTACCCTAATACACGTGGTAATCCCGTTGTTACCTTCGCGAGGAGGGCAAGTTGGCCCAAATTGTGTGCACCCAGGAGGAGAAGATCAAAGACCTAGGCAAGCAGGGTGGAGCTGTCAGCAAAGCAGCTTTCCAGGCTCACACTGCAGACCACTCCCCACAGTTCCAGGCTTGCCCTTGCTCCCTTACTAAAAACTCCGGTGAACCACTCTTCATAGACCAGATGAAGGAGCACTCAAGTCCCAGGCAAGTGCCAGCTGATGAGTCACCTTGAGAGCTCGTGCCTTTTCCCACACACAACTGCAAAGATGACACAGGCAAGGCTGTTGTGCCAGGTTTATTGAAAATAATACAGCATTGATTCAAACAGGGCCCCGAGGCGTTTTGAAATTCATCCCAACTGTAGGCTGAGTGACCTGCAGGTTGGATAGACTGCCAAAATCCTGGAACGACAAAATGGATTCAGTGTGAGCAGTTACTGGTGAGATGCGAGTGGACCCCAGAAGAAACAGACAGCCTTCTTGACCCTAGAGCCACAGCACTCTCAAGGGGTCTAGGAGACCTGAAGGATCATTTACTCTAAGAACCACCAGGGACCTCAATGCTTCAACACACACCTGACCATGTGGCACCCCCACTTACAACTCCATCTATGACTTTTACCCAACATACCACTCCATTTTTCCTCCATGTTTTCACAACCCCTTCCTGTCAATCACTCTAAAACACCATTTCTCAATCTTGGCAATGTAGACATCCTGGGATGGGCATTCTTTGTTATGGGGGCTGTCGTGTGCACTGCAGTAAGTTTAGCAAGTTCCTTGGCCTCTACCCATTAGAATTTAGCAGGTATGCCCTTGCTATGACAACCAAAAATGTATCTGGACATTGCCAAATGCCTTTTAAGGCAGAATTCTATCCCTTTGAGAATACACAGTGCTACTTTCCAGGACCAGCCCCAGGTAAGACCTATCACCAATCTAATCAAATTGGGGAGGGGAGGGGGGAGAAGTACACAAGGCACCAAGCAGAAGGGAGGGAGGCAAGAGCAGACCCTGCCCCCACACAAGCTCAGGCTGGTGGGCGGGGCAAGAAGCCAAAGGGTCCAACTTATTTGTAGAACTTTCCTATTTGGTTCTCAAAAACCCATTTTAGTTTCAACAAAAAAGCTGCATTCAGCACAGTGGTTATTTCAGGAGGAAGAGATCCACAGCGGGCTGTAGCTGTACTGGTGATGTTTTTCTGAAGCTGGGAAGTTATAGGGAAGTTCATTTTGCTATTATCTCTTTATCTCTTTTAATGTTTCAAAAATTTAATGACCATAAAAATAGGAAAAATGAAGTTGTTCAAAATCAGCAACCACCCACTGTATTTTGAAGCCCATGCTTTCACCCAAGTATGCAAAAGGACTAAAACAAGCTACAGAAGAAACATCCAAGTGCAACGAAGATACTCGTGAACTACGTTAAGTAGCGCCTTGTAAGTATCTGGAAATGGACCGCAGCTCATTTCTGAGTGGTGAGCATGGAGACCCCAAAGAATGCTACTTCAAAAGAAAAGCAGGCAGAATAAGGACACAGAATAAGGGCTGACACAAGGTGGGGGGTGGGGCACGGCCAGGGGGCAACATAAGCCAGCCATAAAACCAAGAACAGAAGCAGCTGAGAGGGAAAGGGCGTCCTGGAAGCCACTGCATTTCAGAATTACAATCTTGTGGTGAGCAAACTCAATGCAAACAACTTTTGCTATACCCACTATGAAAGCAGTCCAGTTTACTGGCTAGAAGTTTAGATGAGATTTCCAACTTTGCTGCCACTTACTAGCCAGGTGCCCTTGGATAATAAGAACTACTGAATGGTTTTTGACCAGGGAAATACCATTTTAGGAATCCAGCAAACACTTACCAAAAGCTTCAGCATTTCCTTAGTGTCAGGATCTACTTCAATGATCTCCTGATCCAGGGCTGAGACCTAGAAGGGAACGAGGTAGGCTGAAAATACCAATCTATGAGGTCATCGCTCACCTCTCCTTTCCCCAGGCTCTTAAACATGGGAGAGGGGGCAAACAAGGATATAGCATTCCTCTCAGGAGGTGAGCAGTCTTACAGTATTATAGACCCCAACGACCGGTTCTTCTGCTCTTACCTTCCTATGCCCACATTACATCTACTCAGTATTCAGAACATTAAGTCTGTGTTTACATCAAAGAATACTATACTAGGGGCAAAGAATCAGAACAGGTGACACAACAGCAGTCATCAAATCAACATTAAGGGCTCTCAATGAACTACAGAATAGACTTAACTGGTTGGAAAGAGTAGAATGGAGAATAAAAAACTGACAGGAGGCCTATGGGCACCTACAGCTGATTATAGAATGTATGGATAAAAGGTCTCAGATTCAGCTGAAGTCCCTTTGGAAGCCAGGAACCCACAGCTTTATCATTTGAGGATTAGCCAGAGGCCCAAATATCCACAAAGTTTACCTCAGGAACATAATTGTCTCTCCTTTCTCTCTCCTCCTCCTGCAGTTTGATGGAGATACCTCTTACTGGGCCTCTCTGAATCCGCTTCATCAGATGCGTGACATAGCTACAAAGCACACATGGCCAAAGAGAACAGTGAGAAGATGAATCAGTTCCCAGCTAGTACCCAGCATGTGTGGATTTAAGTACCCACTTTAATTCTTTTCCAGTGAGAAGGGAGAGGACTCACTATCCTGGGACCTCCTACACATAGAACCCCCAATGGCCTGAGCATTCCTTCCCTTTGGTTTCTCACTCTATTCAAACTCTCCTTCATCGTGATCAAGACCGCCCTCCACCATAGTTTCACTACCCTTCACGACTTCATTTTTTTTCTTACAATTTCAAATTCACATAACTAAGCAATTAATACATTGACTTTGGCACTATTCTTCGGATCCATATTCCTATAAATCTCTGGAACAGTAAGTGCAACTGTAAAGAACGCATTAAAAGTTGACACCTAGCCGGGCGCAGTGGCTCATGCCTGTTAATCCCAGCACTTTGGGAGGCCGAGGCAGGCGGATCACCTGAGGCCAGTAGTTCCAGATCAGCCTGGCCAACACAGCGAAACCCCGTCTCTACTAAAAGTACCAAAATTAGCCGGGGGTGGTGGCGCGCGCCTGTAATCCCAGCTACTCGGGAGGATGAGGCAGGAGAATCACTTGAACCCGGGAAGTGGAGGTTGCAGTGAGCCCAGATCGCGCCACTGCACTCCGGCCTGTACGACAGAGCAAGACTCTGTCTCAAAAAAAAAAAAACAAAAAAAGCTGACACCTAAAAGCAACGTAGCTTCAAGGAAAGAGGTCTGACGATGGCTACCTTCGACCCAGTGTCACCGCGGCCAGTCATGACACAAGCCTAACTTGACAACAGAAATCCTGCACACGCCAAGTTCCAGCCCTTCTCCGGGGCACTAGGGAGGCTCAGGCTAATGAAACCACCACGGCACAGTCTCTTCCCGAGTCGGAGGGCGGCAGAGCACACAAACAGGCCGCGGGAGCCCCAACTCACCCTGCTATCTTGTTGCGGAGCTTCTTGCTAGGGATAATGGCGATCTCCTCGCACACGCGCTTGTTCGTGTGGAAGTCGTTGCCCAGGCGCGTGTAGTACTTTTCTATGATGACCCGGGCCGCCTTCTTCACGGTTTTGGTGCGAACGCGGCCCTGCGGGTGGAGAGGACAGGATCACTCACGAGCCATCGCAACCTTCTGGGAAGAGTGCGACGCCGAGCCCCAGCGGGAGTGGTTGGAGGCTGCCGGGGGCGCTGAGCCGGAGAGGGCCCGCTTGGGCAGTGCGGGCGCCAGGCTCAGTGCGGAAGCCGCCGGCCCGCTGCGCTCCAGCCTGACAGGGTCCGGCGCCCGCCCGGCCCAGGGCCTCTTTTTGTGGGCTGGGACCGCGGGAAACTGCAGATGGAGGACGATTGAAGAGGATGGCGGCCTCGGGCCAAAACACCTACCATGTCGGCGGGTCCTCAGTGAAAGAGGAAACCGGAAGCACAAGCGAGGCCTATTTAAGCTTAGGCCAGAGAGCCGCTTCCGCCGGGCCCCGGGCGAGCTGAACCTACTTGGGAGCCCACAGCGGCCCCTGGCGGAGCGGAGCGGAGCGGGAGCGGCGGCGGCGCGCCCCTCCGGAGGGCGGGTTATCTGTCCCGCCCCCGACGGCTCCTCCCTTTCCGCTCCTCGCCCCCGCTTGGTTGACCTGTTCGTTTCTCTCCCCCATCTGATTTCTAATCGTACGGCCTGTGTGATGTGCTTTATCCGAGGAGCGGTCCATCTCTTCCACACATGCCAGGGAGAGGAGAGGCATCCGGTCCTCGGGAGGACCGAGAAAGGAAGGCGATCCAGGGTCGTGGAACAATGAGGAAGTCAGGGATGGCGGCCACCCAGACCTCCAGCCAGTCCCCAGGCCAAAGACTTCTAAGACCTAACCGGGACACACGGTGCGCCTGGAAGAGGCATATCTCATTTCCAGGTCTTTGCTCAAATGTCGCCTTATCAGAGGACTTTCCCTTCAAACTTAGTTATCATAACTCCCTCACTATTCCCGCTCTTGTATTTCCTAGCACTTGGCATGTGACTCGGCTTAGTTTTCTAATCTAGGGGTGAGCTCCATGACAGTAAGGGTCGTCTTGTTTAGCCAATTCCCAGTGCTTGAATAGCGCCTAGCAGGTAGCAATCTCTCCAATATTGAAATGAAGGGCCCAAGTCACCTGCAGAGCTCTCAACACTTCAGGCACCTTCTCCACCCACCGTCTTCAGGCTGTTCCTGCCATACCCATCCCCAAACCAGGGCCTTCGGAAGCCACCAGCGCAAGCTGCCCTGATGAATCGCAGCCTAGTTAGGGCCCTGCCCCCTTCTTCCAACTCTGCTCCCTGGGCTGACCTAGGCCCCACACCTCAAAGGCTGCTGGCCAGGCTGGATGAGTTAAGCAGCCCAGGGCTGTGCCTCATTCCTCAACGCACCTTGGATACTCCAGTCAGACTCTCAACTGATTGAGGATGGAACCTGAAGAACAGGAAGCCCTCACCCCAAAAGTAGCACTGGGACAAAAGAAAAGGCCAGAATCTCAGAACTGCAGGAGCAAACTTCCAGTCAAGCTGCTATCAGGCCCAAAGTGAAAGATCAGGCTTTTTCTGGTGAGATGGGGTCTTGCTCTGTCGCCCAGGCTAGAGTACTATGGTGCCGTCTCGGCTCACTGCAACCTTGGTCTCCCGAGTTCAAGTGGTTCTCCTGCCTCAGCCTCCCGAGTAGCTGGGATTACAGGTGAGCGCCACCACGCCTGGCAACATTTTTTTTTTTTTTAAGTAGAGACAGGGTTTCGCCATGTTGGCCAGGCTGGTCTCCAACTCCTGACCCTCAGGTGATCTGCCAGCCTCAATGGCCAGCCTTTTTGAGACACGGTCTTGCTCAGTTGCCCAGGATTTAGTGAAGTGATATGCTAAGAGTTTGCTGCTGCCTCAATTTCCTGTGCTCACATGATCCTCCTGCCTCAGTCTCCCCAGTAGGTGGAACTACAGGCACACACCATGTCGTTAGTTTTTTTGTAGAGATGGGGTCTTCTTATGTTGTCCAGGCTGGTCTCAAACCCCCAGGGCTCAAGCGATCCTCCTGCTGCAGCTTCCCACAGTGCTGAGATTATAAGCATGAGCCACTGTGCCCAGTCTAGCCTCTCCTTTAGTGAGGAGACTCCCCCACCCTTCCCAATAGTTTTTGCGCCTCTTTCAGAAGAGACAGCTTCAGTATGCAGGGTTCCCTCTACCTCAACCTAAACTGGAGTTTCCCAAAGAATTAGTCCAACAAGTTGGGCCTAGGCCAACTTGACTGAAGAACAATCAGTAGTACACCCTGTCACAAATCCTAGGAGCTTTGAGAAAGTTCAGTTGATAGGGTTCTCTGAACTGCAAAATCCCAATCACTTCCTCTCAGAAAGGAACTGGGTGATCATTGGTGGGTAGAAGAGGATGTGCAGCCTCCTAAGAATAGGCCAAGGCTTGCAGGAGAAGCTGTGAACAAGTGGCTTCTACTGGCACGTGAGCAGCTGCACCTCCAGCATTCTCCAAGCTGGGTCTGGAGGCTGCGAGGACCCCCGAGAAGCTAAGATGTGAGGACTTTTTGTATTTGGGCTAGAAGCACCCACCCACTGGAGAGGCATCTCCAAAGTGTAACTGACCATGGAAAGGACCAAGTAGTACTCACAAGGCAGGTCTCCCACATGGTCACACCGTTATCCTGCTCCAGGATCCCATCAAAGAAAATCCAAGGAAACAAGCTGTGGCTGTGCCATTACCCTCCTATTCCTCTGTCAGCCCCTTGCTCCCAGACCTCAAACAGAGACAAAACCAGAACTCTGCTGCAACGTGTTTATTATGTGCCAAAAAAACTACACCACAGCTTACTCCACACATCTGTAGGAGAGTGCAGTCTTGCCTGCATATACTACAATGAGGTAGAGACTTCACACACAGCTTCACAAAACCCACAGAGTAGCTGGGATATGCAACAATGCAACATCAGCTCAGCAGGAGGGAGGGGTTATGACACTGGTTCTTTGGCACACAGCTTCCCTAGGAGGGGCAAGTAGTTTTTGTTTTTTCTATTTAAAAAAAAAAAAAAAGAAAGAAAAAAAGTCAAGTTTTCAAATTCCAGTAGGATTTCAATCAACTGCAACAGTTATCTCATATGTTCCTCAAATTAAAGATATAAAGGAAGGGTACTTGCCCCCCTAAGAGAAAGGGCTCCTGTGAGCCTTCATCTGCCCCCACCAAAAAGCAGCCCTTTTTAGCTCAGTTACAAAAGAAAAAAGTCCTGTGACTTTGTGATTAAAAACTTCTATCAACCCCCCCCCCAACATAAGTGCAACTTAAGGAGGTGCAATAAACCATTTAAAACTATATACAACAGCCGCTCAAACACCGTTTATCCGGTCCAGTTTCAAATAAAACAAAATTTTTTTTTTCTTGGTTGCAAATACCTTGATTTGCAACTGTGAGAAACAGTGACCAGCAGTCCCCCAGACACAAATTTGCTATAATGTTAAAAGCTGCCAGGAAAGAAAAAATCTCTTGTTCCAAACGACTTAAAAACTGTTTTAAGGAGTGTAAAAAGGAACCGGTAAAAACCCTCGAGCGTAAAATATGAAATATGATTTTGGTTTAAATGAAGAGCAAAGTCTCCTTGTTGTTTACAGTAAAAAACACCAGCTGAACACTCAGTTTATGCCGTTCAGGTGGGGGTTAAATAAATGGAAAGGCACTGTATGGCAACTGCAAGAATGAAACCAATGAGACCTGCGCATCATCACCATCAGTATTGCAAGGAATGTAAAAAAGCGCTTTTAATAAATAAACCTAGGTGTAGGCATCCGTGTCAATACTTTCTGGACACGTAGTTTTTTTTGTTTGTTTGCTTTTCATCGGCAAAATGAGAAACTAAAATCTGGGAAAACTACAGAGTCGCTTGAAGGGTAAGCCAAAGGGTCCTTGCCCTTGGCACGCCCCCAGAAAACAAAACCCGACAAAACTCATTGTGCATTAATTAGTGCAGAAACAAAGACAGATTCAGCAAGTGCAAAGGTGACTACAATTTTCCCTTGTCCTCGGGAAGCCAGCTCCCTGGTCGCCAGTGGCAGGGTGGTGCAGGCTGCTTGCCTGACCTGCCAGCTTTGGGCGCCACAGGCCACTGGGCAAGGCCAGCTCCTCTAGCTGGAATCTCTGTTCTTCTGGTTCCGCATCAGAGGGCTGTGATGGCGCAGGCCCTCCATGCTGTGCCGCCAGTGCCAGCAGCTCCGGCAGAAGTACTTGAAGCAGACCTGGGTTGGGAGAACAAAACAAAGAATGCCATGCCTGTGTCAGCACCAGACACAGGAGCTGTTGCATGAGCTGCTTGCTCTGTTTGGAGAAGGGGTGGGAAACTCCTGATGGCCTCTGTGGGTTAGAAGAGATGGTCCCTAGGAGAACTCTCACCCCAACACAAAAGCCTGATTAACTATGGCAAACCCACCATCCTGCTTACAGGTCCCCTTAAACATGTTGAGCTCCTAGTATGTACAGAGACCATGCTAGTTTCTCTTATCCCTTCTAACCACGACAGCTGCTCTCCTATTCCCCTGCCCTTCTCACTTCCTACAGGGTAGTTGTATCACATGGCTGCTAACATGGAGAATGTATAAAGACACTGACTACAAATTCTAATGCTAGGCAACATGCTGCCTTCTTCCCATCTCCCCTCTTCCTACTAAGTGAGGAGAGGTGACTGGGTTTCTCAGTCTAGTCCCATCTCTTGCTTGTTGTGTAACCTCAGGCAAGCCACTAATCTCTGAGCAATTATCTGACTATGAAGATTATCTGTGAAAGATCCAGATCCATAAAAGCCTGCTAGAAGAGGCTGATCAGAGAGATACTTGTTCTCAGGCTTTACCTAACAATCCAAACTTAATTTCAAACTGTCACTTGAGAGCTTCAGTTTAACCATGTACAGAGACTCCACATCTGAACAATGGCATCACTGCAAAAATTTTAAAAATAAAATTTAAAAAGCACCCACTGAGCATGGATGGGACTAGGTGGTGTCCTAAGACACCCTTACCGTAAGACAAACTTCCCCTAACACCTGGCAAAGGATGATGCTGACTAGCAGCACTAACACCGCTTGGATACTTGCTGGAAACATGGAATCTCAGAATCAACCCGAAACCCACCAAATCAGAATCTGCATTTAAACAAGATCCTCAGGTGATGTGTCTGCAATTAAGGTCTGAGAAGCACTGCCAAACACATCCAGATCCATGCTCCACCACCCAGAAACAGTCAACAGAAAGCGGCCTTGCTGCTTTCTGCCTGTTGCCGACACCTGTGGGAACAGCCCAGATGCAAATATCAAAGTAGTCTAGTAGTTCAGATGTAAAGGAGGAGGCCCTTGAGTAGATAAAAATAAGCTTAGAAGGCCTCAGGGTTAGAGCAGCTGAGCCTGGCTCCTAGGTACTGCTGAACATACCCAGGCAGGCCTCTATCATCTACAAATAGTGGGATACTGCATAGCAACATCCCAGGCAAGAAAAAGGCCAAAGTATAAAGACTCAATTCAACATGTTTTCCTAAAAGTTCTGGGCAAGCCATCCAAAGTGTGTCACTGGTCTGACCCTCAGCAAACCTTACTGCTCCTCCTCTATGCTTTCAGATGCCACAAGTTACCTCAGAACGCCAACATTCCATGTCATGATCTTGGCATAACAGTTTTTAATTGAGGGCAGGGACTTCATAGACATTGGACCCACCTGATCTCGACAGAAGAAAGGACCAGGCTGAGAACTGCAGATATGACACAGAGAATCTTCCAAGTAAGGGTCAATCTGAACCTGCACAAAAGCAAAAGATGATGATGAAATGTGTCTTCTCACCAGGAGGACTGATCGGTTATAGAAGGGCACATTACTGGGCTATACACAGGAATGTGGGATATCTGAATGCAGGGTATCTGCCCTTTTTTTTTTTTTTTTTTTTGAGACAGTCTTTCTTTGTCACCAGGTGCCAGGCTAGAGTACAGTGGCGTAATCTCAGCTCACTGCAACCTCCGCCTCCCAGGTTCAAGCAATTCTCCTGCCTCAGCCTCCCGAGTAGCTAGGACTACAGGCACACGCTACCACGCCCAGCTAATTTTTGTATTTTTTAGTAAAGAAGGGGTTTCACCATGTTGGCCAAGATGGTTTCAATCTCTTGCCCTCGTGATCCACCTGCCTTGGCCTCCCAAAGTGTTGGGATTACAGGAGTGAGCCACCGCACCCGGCCTGATATATGCCTGTTTTAAAGGAGGCTTGGAGAGAATTATGGGCCAGAAGTGCAGAAAGGGATTCTAGAGGACAGACTCATACACCATGCAGAGCCAGGCTGGATGCCTCCAGGATTTGAGCAACCATACATCTTAATGCCTGGTCTTCTCAGCAAACTGTACCTCAGCCCTCTATCAATTAGCAATATAGGCAAGTGTTGAGAGGATTCCTGAAAGGTTGGATAATGGGAAGTCAGGCTACTTAGCAATGTCAGAGAAACACCACAGTGAGGGAGGCACCCTACACACTGAAGAGGCTCAACAGTCGCAGTTCCCTTCCTCCTGAGCCTACAAAGACCAAGTCCACTCCCAAACCCTAACCTCAGTGTTAATTCTCAGGAGTTTGGCTCACTTCCCTCAACACACCCAGCATAAACACAGCTTCAGGTCTCAGGGCCTGCCCTGGGTAGTAATCGCCCAAACCCCTCTTATATATCCCAGAGTAAGAGCATAAACCAGCCAACTGACCTTCTTTGTGAACTTGGTGGTTTTGATCTCGACAAAAGCAGCACTGACTGCTTTCAGGTAACTCCGTTGGTTATTGAAAGTCACACGACCAGATCCTAGGACAAGAGACACAAACTTCCCTTCTAACCAAATTCTGCCAAATGCTACTCTCTTAACATGCAGGAAACCCTTTACTATGCATGTAAGTGCTGTCCAACAGAAACATAATGTGAGCTACTATGTAACTTTATTTCTTGAGACAGTCTCCCTCTCTCACCCAGGCTGGAGTATAATGGCGTGAGCCCACTGCAACCTCTGCATCCCGGGCTCAAACGATTCTCCTGCCTCAGCTTCCCAAGTAACTGGGACTACAGGAATAAGCCACCATGCCTGGCTAATTTTTGTAGTTTTTGTAGAGACAGAGTTTCACCATATTGCCCAGGCTGGTCTCGAACTCCTTCACTCAAGTGATCTGCCCACCTCAGCCTCCCAAAGTGCTGGGATTATAGGCATAAGCCATCATCATGGTCGGCCCTTATGTAATTTTAAATTTTCTAGTAGCCACATTGAAATTTTAAATAGTAGTGACATTAATATTTTATTTAACCCTACATGTTAAAAATATTATTTCCAAATATGACACAAGCCGTGTTTTCAGAACTCAGTAGCCACATTTAGCTGGTGGCTACCATATTCGAGATCATGTTGGCAGGAACCACGCAGGAATAGGGGAAGAATCTGCAGATCAAGATGGGGAAGGGAAGGGACTCCTTCAGTGCAGGTGGAAGCATAGGTAAGGTTGAAGGATTCGGAGTGGAAGCCAAGATGCAGATAGAACACTTCTCTGAAGGGTAAGCCCAGCAGTTGAACTGAACCTCTCCTAGCCTGGAGGCACTCTGGAGACCTATTAGGGGAGCTGGAAGAAGCCCCATCCTGCCAAGTGCCGCCTCTGCCCCTGCAGCTTCTCAAGTCCCTGTTCTTAATCTGCTGCACAGCATTGGTGAGTACACGATGCTCCTTCCTGACCAGATTCAGTGTGGGTGTGAAGACTAAGCATTTGGGGAAGTGGGTTAGCCACATCTTAATCACAGAGTTCAGGCTCTGCTCCACCTCCATACTCCATCACTGAGATTATTTTGCCAGGACTGGTGAATTAACCTCCTTTCTCAGAGGAGTTCATCAAAACCAAGAGGTTAGGCCCACAGACTTCTGAATTGGGAAAGCACAGGCTATGACCATACTCTGTAGCGTGACTCACTCAGAAAGTCCTCCTCCAGCCTGACCTGGTCTCTGCCCTTAGATAATGCCAGAGCTTTTCAAGAACTTTTAATAAAGGAAACCAGGCAAGTTCAGAGAATTGCAGCCTTTTCATGAAACAGTACCTGTTGTCTGTTCCAAACTGGTTTGGCTGTGAACTCTGAGCTTCCAACAAAGTTCCTACCTGGCTCTTACTTCTTATCACCTCCTGTAGTCTCCAATCGCTTTTTCTCTCCCTGCATGGGAGATGGGGGGTAGAGGGATAGATGCAGAGGGGCCAGTACACGTGACCTGACTAGAAGAAGATACTGCTGCTGGTATGTGCTGATCTGCAGAGCCGGGTCAGGCGTCTCTCCCCACTCCCACTGGGAATTATAACAATCTTGGTCTACTCCCAGGGGCCAACCAAGCTTTCGTAGACAGAAGTGGGACACTTACCAATGGGATACTTGTGCTTATCTGTGTCAATCCCGGCATACACCACTCCACCAAATAGGTCGTTCAAGATGGCTGCCAGGGCCTCGGCATTGAGCATCCCATGCAGAGCACCAACAAACACCGTCCTGCTGGGGTCAAGCCTCTGAGACGGGCTCCGGACAAAGTTACTGTCTGCTAATACCCAGGGGATCACCTGCACCTGAAAACCACCCAAAGGTATATCAGCCCGGGCAGAGAACCACAGATACAGAGGCGCTTGTATGGCAAGGCGCATGCTCTGGAGATACTGAAGCTGGCTGCTAAGGCCCTTTCAGGGGTAAAAAGGCATTGTTGCCCAGTCTCAGGCACACAGCCATCCAATCCAGTAAACCACCCTTACTCCACCCTAACTGGAGTTGAATTTTACACTGAGTCCATGTGTCCAGAATGGTAGAAGTGGACACAGTACTCACTCATGCTGGAGAGTAAGCAAAAATGTACCACAAGAGCCCAGCATTCTATTTCAACCTCCAACTGTGTGGTTCCACCAAAGGGCTGTGGACACTGATAAAAAGAGCAGAATCTGAAGTCCTCAAGAAAGGAAGGACTCACAGAGTATTTAAAGGCTAGGATCCTGAAGGACAGAGGGGTGAGAGTGCTTATGATATTTGTATGAGATGGTTACTAGCCCCAACCTAGGCTTCAGAGGGTTTGTACCCAGAGCAGTGGAAATGACTGGAGACAGGTCGGGTAGAAAGTCACATACAAGATTCCTGGAGTCTTGTAGGGCTGGGGCTGACCACGTCCTTTGCCTCTGAATGTCTTGAACGTGAAACAAAACCTGGTAGAGCAGGCAGAAGACTCCAGAATGAAGTAAAGATCTAAAAATATGTCTTGAAGCAAGAGGAGATCTGAGGCAGAAACCAGCAGAGAGGAAAAACAGTAGTTTCTAAGGACAGGTGATTAAAACCTAGACAAGGCCGGTGGCAATGAACAGAGAACAGGCCAAGATCAAGGGGATTCTTTAAGAGAATCGTCTGCAGTAACTCAGACTGCATTAGCAGGATGGGCAAGCAAGGAATCAGGCCTGGTGGGTGTTAGGTCTACACCATCTTGGGATGAGAGGACCTGGCAGAAGATACAAGGGGGGCCAATTTCACTGTAAGATGAAAAAGCCCATTTTGTCCATAAAAGAGTTTGGGATTACAGAAAATCCCAAAGGGGAGTCTCACAGGAAGGTGGTGCTCAGGTAGGACATGAGGCTAGAAATGTAAATCTGGGTCTAAAGTTGAGAGGAGCCACAAAAGTGAGTCATTTAACTGAAGTGGAAAAGAAGATAGGAGGGAGTCAAAGACTGACTATATTGGTGCTGGCAGGGAGGGGAATACAAAAGAAAAGTAAAGGAGAGGAAGGAGAACTGAATCAGCCTATAACCAATGAATCGAAGCACGATTAAATCCCTATAAGGTGATGAGGAGAAAATGGGAGACAGGATGGTGTCAACAGGGGCACTGAGGAAGGGGAGGGGCTCTGTGATATGCATATGGCCATCTCTGGTTGTGAAAGCAGGAGGGGAGGAAGGAGGAGCATGTTAAGTCAGTCCTAGAACATACTAAGGTGGGATGACTGCACAAGCTCCACATAGTTAAGGAAGCAGGTAAGGTAGGGAAGCTGTGGGTCATTGCGGGAAACTGGAAGATGAGCCTGCCCTCTCAAGCAGAACAAGAGCCAGCTTTGTTACATGGATTTATTTTAAATCTAATGTGATCATCCCAATAAAACAGGCATTTGCCATCTTACCCTATAGATTTTTTTAGAGAAATTTTAAGGTTCACAGTAAATTTGAGCAGAAAGTACAGGTATTTTCCAAATACTCTCTACTCCCACACTTGTGTGACTTCCCCACTATCAGGATCCTGCATGAAAGTGGAACATTTGTTAGCACTGGTGCAGCTACACTGACACATCATCACCACCCAAAACCATGGTTTACATCAGGGTTCACTCTTGGTGTTTGTTTTACATTCTATGGTTTGGACCAAAGTATAATGACATGTATCTACCATATACAGAATAGTTTCACTGCCCTAAAAATCCTCTGTGCTATGCCTATTCATCCCTTCCTGCTAAACCCCTGGCAACTACTGATCTTTTTACTAAAATAGGCATTTTAGTTTCCCATTTTATAGAAGAGGAAACAAAGTTTCAGAGATATTAAATAACTAGTTCAGTCTCACAAAAGCTGTGTACTCCCAAATCAGATTTTACCACCACACTGATTGCTGAGCTCAAAACTTGCTTTGAGAAGTGGTTTTCAAACACCATCCACTAGAACCACCAGGGGATCTTTGTTCAGTTGGAGATTCCTAAATTCCACCCAGAATGACTCAGTAAATCTGGAATAAGGCCCAAGAATCTGCAATGAGATCCCCAGGTGACATAAACTCTACATTAGAGACCCATGATGCCAACGACACATAAGGCTGATACTAGAAAAGGCACAGGAAGAAAAAATCTTAGGGGAATAACCACAAAACTAAATAAAGCCCTGAATGAGAATGAAGAAGTGACCCACAGGTGGGTGTGGGCTGAAGAGAAATTCCTTCTGAAGGAAGTCAGAAGGCACAGAAAGGGCAGAACCAGGGAAAAACAGGTGTAGGTTTATCAGTTAAATCAAGTAGAGAAGTTTGCTATTCTCAATCTCATTTCCAAGACAAAAGGTTTAAAACCAAAGTGTCGGCTACAAGAAAGAAGAGTAGAATAAAGGCTGGGAGACAGTTTGATCACCGTGGGCAGGCACACACAACCCATTAAGGCTCAAAGGTTTCTTCTTTTTTGTGTGTAATTGAGAGGATATTGCTATATTTATTGTGGGACAGTAAGAGCCTTCTTGCCTCAGCAGGAATACCTGTCTGCAGCCTGCCTAGCCACCTATCCCAAGAAAATCCAGTGCCTCTATATGCCAAGAACGTTGATCCAGAAAGGACATCATCATGTTAACTCACCTCCTTGCAGCGCATCCTTCGGCTGGACATCTTGAAATAATATTCACTCAGGCCATCTGGGCTCAGCGGGTCATGAGAGCAAGCCTGAAGCAAGGCTCTGACAGACTTCTCTAGTTCGAACACCAGATACACATACCCTATTCCCAATGAGAGAAAAAAAATCACATTACTATCCCACTCCTCAGCCTTGGCTTTGCAGCAGGGAATTTCTTCCAAGAAAGAAGGCCTTGTGTATAAGATACATTTTTGTTTGACTCCTGAAAAGTCTTGTTGAGTCGAAGCATTTGCTGTGCAGATGCCCAGGGTTGTGGGCATCCCTCCCACCCTGGGTAAAGGAAAGGATTGGCAAGCTGGGACAGAGGATTCCACCATTACCAAGCTCTCTATCCCGAGTACACAGCATGTTCAGGTCAGTAGAGCCAAGCCTTCCTGGGGGCAGGAAGGATGGCAGGTATTGCTTTAAACACCTACTTAAACCATTGGTTCAGTTCAATGAAGATGGGGCAGGGTGAAAATAGCACCTGCTCCTTTCTACAGGGAAGGGATCTCATTTCAGACCAGTGAGGAATCAGATGCTTGGTCCTCATTCCTGCCAACTCTAAAGGGACTTCAGAATTAGGTCAGGCAACAATGTAACTGGGCAGGACAGGCAGGCAAGGGAAAGCTTTTCAAACGCCTTATTTTGAGAGGAAAGGTGCTGCTAGGGTTCAGGTTTAGAGAGAAGTGTACAAGGAAGGGGTTTCAGAGGCAGCTCCCACTGCTGTGTAAGTCTGGACAGATGGAACATTAGTTCAGAAGAAACAGAGGGACTTGTTAGGTTGAAGAAAAGAGCTGACAGCTGACAGGTCTGTGCCCTGGAGTGCCCACCATGTGGCCAGCATGCAGCTGTGACATCCCAGCACCCCTAGGTGCAGTTATGTACTAGGGAAGGGAAAAAAAAGCTCCTACCATGTCTTTATTACCTTTAGGCATATTACCTTTGGGAGGACACCGGGGGTGCTTGCCATCCTTACCAGGCCACTCCACACTCAAAGAGCCAAAAACACGGAAGGTGTTAACTAATCCAGCTGCAAAGAGACAGAAAAGAATGGCAGAAGCTGAGGAACCATCCTCCCCAGTAAAGACACAAACACAGAATCACCAGCATTCTCCTTCCTGGCTCATCCCCCATGACAAACAACTCAGAAATGAATGCCGATCTCCAGTGACAACTGTAAACTCCAGAGAGAAGCACTATGGGGATCTATGAAATGTACCTCTCCCCTCAGACGCTCATGTAATATTGTACTCTGAGTTCTCAGTCAGAGATTCAGCCCCTGGCCTCATTCCAAGTTTCATGCTCCTGAAAGACATGCCCCACCCTTCAACTCTCGAGGCAGAAAGTTAGAGACAGCTCACCTTCTGTAATATCCCAAGGAACACCTCCTAGAAACACCTTGCAAGAGTAGATGGGGTTCTTATAGTTCCGGGGAGGAAGCTGGCCACTCCAGGTACAGGTGGCTTCATTCACAGCTTTGGTAGAAGACAAGGAGGGAAACAGGGAGGGGTTAAAGAATCAACAAAGTCACCACCCTTCCGTAAGGTGAACTTGTCCAGCAAGAACCTGTTGGCTGGGCGCAGTGGCTCATGCCTATAATCCCGGCACTTTGGGAGGCTAACGTGGGCGAATCACTTGAGGTCGGGAGTTCGAGACCACCCTGGCCAATATGGTGAAACCCCATCCCTACTAAAAGTACAAAAAAATTAGGTGGGTGTGGTAGCTCGTGCCTGTAGTCCCAGCTACTTGGGAGGCTGAGGCAGGAAAATTGCTTGAACCCAGGAGGCAGAGGTTGTAGTGAGCTGAGATCATGCTACTTCACTCCAGCCTGGATGACAGAGCCTTTTATTCTGAAAAGCAAGAAACCTATGTCTCACCAATCCACTCAATCAAGTATGATAATCCTATTTTGCTAATTCTGTCCTCACTAAAATTGAAAGGAATACCAACCCAGATGTTTAGGGTAAAAATTCATACCCCATGTTATTTTTAAATATACAACTAATATGCTAACCACAAAGCAGTTTTATCTTGTTATTGCTTACAGTACTAGTTCATAATCACTTGAAAGTAAACAGAGCAATACAACATCCTACAGGCTTACTGGTACAAATGGGCCTTCTCCCCAGTGTTCAAATGATAAACATTCTATTCTGTTTTCTTGTCTTGGCTCTGAATTCAATTACAGAAGTTAGGACACTGCCAATAAAAACCAGCATTAGCAACCCAATAAGACAAGAGTATCACAACTGTTCCAAGCCAGACTCATCTTTAGAGCACCCAAACAATGGGCCTTCCTTGATGCCAACATGGTAAGGTAATGAATTAGCCCCGAACCCCTAAGCTTTCTATTTATGTCAACCACAAGTTTTTCCAAACCTATTGTGATGTTTCTCTGACTCGAAGGCCACATTAAGAAACCCTTCTTGGCTGGGTGTGGTGGTTCACCCCCATAATCCCAGCACTTTGGGAGGCCAAGACAGGATTATCACTTAAATTCAGGAGCTGGAAGACCAGCCTGGGCAACAAACTGAGACCCTGCCTCCACACACACATTTTTTAATTAGCCAGGTACAGGAGTGTGTACCTGTAGATCCAGATACCGAGGTAGATCCCTTGAGCGCAGCAGTTTGAGGCTACAATGAGCTATAATTTCACAACTGTGCTCTAGCCTGGGTGAGAGAGAGACCTTGCCTCTTTTTTTAAGACAAGGTTTTGAGCCGGGTGCGGTGGCTCAAGCCTGTAATCCCAGCACTTTGGGAGGCCGAGGCGGGTGGATCACGAGGTCAAGAGATCGAGACCACCCTGGTCAACATGGTGAAACCCCGTCTCTACTAAAAATACAAAAAAATTAGCTGGGCATGGCGGCGCATGCCTGTAATCCCAGCTACTCAGGAGGCTGAGGCAGGAGAATTGCCTGAACCCAGGAGGCGGAGGTTGCAGTGAGCCGAGATCGCGCCATTGCACTCCCGCCTGGGTAACAAGAGCGAAACTCCATCTCAAAAAAGAAAAAAAAAAAAAAAAAAGAAAAAAAAAAGAAAGACAGAGTTTTACCATGTTGGTCAGGCTGGTCTTAAACTCCCGACCTCAGGTGATCTGCCCGCCTTGGCCTCCAAAGTGCTTGGATTATAGGCCTGAGTCACTACACCTGGCCAACCTCGTCTCTTAAAAACAAACAAAAACTCCTACTTGCTGAATAGGTTAGGAACTATCTTCTGTTTGCTCCTATTTCTAGATGATGGTTCTTGGTGACCAATTTAGCTTTTTATCAGTTTTCAATCCTGTCCCCACTGTACCTTTCCAAATCAGAAACTGACCTTAGTGGGGACTGGCTAGTTCTTGCCATTTCACCCTCCTCTTTCAGCAAAGAGGCAGACAGCCAATGAAAGGAACTATCATTTTCATTTAGGACAAAGATATGGAAGGATATTTCCTAAAAGAAACAGGCCCCAACGTGTTGCTACATAGCAAGAAATTGGGGAATGTCACCAATCTTTTATGACAAAAACAAAATATAATGGTCTCCTCCAAAAGCGTGGTAACATCATTTCATAGGAAACCAATGGTACCAGAGAAAGTACAAAGAGGGGCTGCCAGAATCATTAGGTGAACAGGGCAGTAGCACTATCAGAGGAGAATGAGACCCAGCCCAACTCTGTGAGCAGACAGACAGAGACACTGAAGCCTATGGAAACAAATGGAATGGAAAAACTAACATTAACTTAGTCATCAAATTCAGGAACTCAGAAGAGCCAGTGCTTACTGAACATCTCCCTGAAGCATTAGTAGACAAAGATGAAAAACAAATTTAATACATATTTAAGATTATTTATTTTTTAAACTTCTTTAAATATATGGAGATGGGTCTTGCTATGTTTCCCAGGCTGGGCAACTCCTGGGCTCAAGCCATCCTGCTGCCTCTGCTTAAGTGCTGAGCCACCCAGGCCAGCCTAAGATAATTTAAATGTCAGAACCTTAAGGATTCCTAGGAGACCAGGAAATCTGGTGACATCCCTTACCTTAGAGGTTGACAAATAAGACCTCTCCCTCCCCAGTGTATCCCTGAGTGTACCAATCAGAAAGCCTCAGGGAAGACAGCTCCAGCATGACTTGTGTCTGACTGTCTTTGAATTAGAATGAGGAGAGGGTAGACAAAATTCTGGACATCGCTTCCAGAGTTTCTCTTGAGGACATCCACCCGTGGAAGAGGAAAAAGCAAGAGTAGCATACAGCCAGTCTCCACGGAAGGGCACAAGTGGGAGGCAGAGCCAGCCTCTTGTGCTGTGGCACATGCGTGTGCCAGATTATCTGCTTCTTTCCTCTCCTCTCAGCCTCAAGAAATTCCTGAGTTTGTTCCCATTAGTACTTACTCCACAGAAATGTAATTATTTGCAGATCTGGGGACTTCACCATGCAACCAAGCCTCCTCTAGAAGGTTCACAAGTGTGTGAACTAAGGTCACTTCCTCTCTGCTCCCAGAATGAGGCCTCAGGCCCCACACATGCTCAAGGCACACTCACCTGCAGCTTGTCGGTGCAGCCTGGCCTCTCTCTCTATGCTGAAGGGGTCTTTGGGAGCTTCAAGGAGGTCCCAGGATGGCCACACAGAAGCTCCTGGCCATCGCTTTGAAGCACTGGTTGGGGAGGGAGTGACTGCAGCAAGAGCAGCTTGCTCTTGGTCCATCCGAGACCCTACCCCCATCTTTAAAGGGTCTCTGGGACCACCCCCTGTCAGAGACAGGAAGGGCAGGGGTGGGGAAATGCGAAGGCTTGACTAGGGGAGGAAAAAGGAAGATACGGTTTTAAAGGATAGTTTCATTATAAAGTAATAATCACATTATAGAAATTATTAAAAATACCCACGACATTTAGCATTTGATATATATTCTTTTAGACTTTCTTCCTTAGCAATTTTGGTTAGTTGTAGTTATACTATAATTTAAACAAATTCTCCTTTTCTCCTCATTCAACCTTTTTTTTCCCCCATATTTCCGGTCTTTATAACCATTTAAAATGCATTTATCATATTCTATTTAGGGAACAAGGTACATCTCACTGACCCATACTCCTCCTGTTACATATATACTTTCCATACTCCTCCTGTTACATATATACTTTCCAAGTTTTCAGAACCAGAAATAAAAATTAAGATATACCTTCTTCATATTTTGTGTTTTAGTCAGTCAGATTTCTAGAAAGTCAAATGCCAAAAGTGCTATCTATGAGGGCTCTGTGTTATATCATCAATGTATGAGAATACTATACACTTGTGTCAAAGCTTTCAAAATTCTAATTTACATGTGTGAAATGATACATTATCAAAATAACTCGTTGACAGAATATTTTTAAATCCCCAAATATTAATCAGTCATGAGATAAATTTCCAAAACTGAGTCCAATCTAAGTAACACAGACCTCCAGCACTGTATCTGACCCCATTTTACAGAAAAGGTAACTGCAGCCCAGAGAAGCAAAGGGACCCACTTGTGACTGCCCTTTTAGAAATGCAGCCCAAACAGATAAAACCAGTGGGCAGGCAGTGAGAACACCAATGCCAACTTCCATATTCTAGGACAGGCTGACAGGCAATCACAACCAGTGTTGCCAGTCCTGGGTATGGGAAGAGAAGAGAGTGAGAAAATAAGCCATTCTATTCACTGCACATTCAGCTCAGGGCATGTGGCAACAAAAACGCTTACAAGGCATCTGAAACTATATTCTTATTTTGGGGTAATTTCTCACTGCCAATCCCACCTGTATTTACTTTTACTATCCCCTATCTATATAATCTGTACTACTCCATCTATAATATCCCCTACCTATTCTAATCCATTTGCCAACTCTACTTAGCATGAAGGCCACACACATACATGGCTATAGGTAAGGAACATGAAATGCAAATATTAAGGCAATATTTCACAGATTCATCATGGCATAAATTGAAAGCTGGCATGGGTCAGTGGAAAAAATATAGAAGCTACAGTCAGTCAGATCTGAATTAAAATCCTACCTCTGCTAAGTACTTAAAAATTTTTTAAGTTACTACTTAATTTTGAGATATCATACATCAAAGTACATAAATGACACTGTTAAAGGCTAAAGAAAGTATCCCATGTAGGTAAAGAAACAGAACACTGCCAGGGCCCTCAAATTTCCTTTTAAAATGAAGTGTTTCTCAGTGCTCTCGGAGTAACTAGTAAAATGAAAGTCCTGAGCTCAGGTCCGAAAATGTATTGCTCGATGGGTCTTCAAAGCATTCTTTATCCTGTTAAGGATGAGAAACTCTACAAATGTCCACAATGGGCTCCACTCCTCCCCTCATCCCACCTCCCAGCCTACATTCCAGGGGACAGGCATCCCACAGACATTGTACCCCTTTTCCCCTTGGAGACACACAGGCAACTCCACCCACAACCCCTCTTTCCCAAATGAGTTACATACAATCAAATCTGAGAGATGATCTGATCCAGAGCTGAAGCCACTGGTGTCTGAGTCAGAGGGACTGCTAGATCGAGAGTCCAGGATAGGCCGGGTGTCCAGGCGTGATCCTCTAACAGAGGGTGCTGGAAACTTGTCCAAGTCAGACCCAAGGGGATCCAGAGGCAGGAAGCTCAAGGGGGGTTTTCCTAGGACATTTCCCAGTGGGTTATGCAGCATGCTCAGTACTAGGAGGACAAAAAAAGGAAGCCCATGACCTCTTAGTTTTCTTTGCAGCCAACAGCCTCTTTCTTTTCCCACAGCCACCCAACAAGAGACACCAAAGGCAAGACCACTAAAAGCATGCCAACAAAACAGAATATAACGAACAGATATGTATCTGGCTCTGAGACGTAGCCACAAGGGACTGTTAGAGGAAGTTACAGGCTGACTGAAGACCAGAGTTCCTGCTATTACAGTAGCAGCAAAACTGCTGGGTTCTGCTACACAGGCTTAAAGGTCAATGCCAGCATTTGGGAAACTGTCACTGGGAACCCTGGTCATGGCTATTAATACCTGAATATATCTACAGCACAGTTAAAAATCCCAAACCACACTTCATCTTTACTCCTTGTCAATTTGTTTATTAGAATAATTCCCACCTTTCTGATGCTATATAGCTAAAATATAGAATTTCAGGCCACATCCCAGAAATCTGGTATAGCATAAGCATACCACCTGATGTGAGAGGTTCACTTACACAAACTTCTAGCATATGCAGATTCTCTTCTATGCACCCTTGAACTTGAAATGTTCAGGATGGAAGCAGAATGGCGTGGTTAAGCCCATTCTTTGAGTTAAGACAAACTTGAGATGAAATCCTGTGTCTGACACCGCTTGTATATGGCTATGAGCTCTGGGAAGCTCACTTAGCCTCCCTGATCCTCCATTTTCTCACTGGCATCTAGGGTGGAGTACCAACTATTTCATAACATTGTTAGGACAGTTCAATAATTAGACAGCAGATGGAAAGAGCTAACCAGAGTAGCACCCAGCACACAATAAATATTTAAATATGAAACATAAAAAAACAGCAACATTTTCCACACTTGGCCTTGGAGAACCTAAGGTAAAGCACACCCTCCATCCATGAGGATGAGGAACAAGAGGGCTTTGCCATGGAGCTATGGTGCTGTATCTAGGGAAGAAGCCTTAATTTAATGGGTTTTTCTTTTATTTGAAAAATGAGAACATTCACCTCAAAATGGATGAGGCAAAACCAAAATAATATGTGTAAATGCTCAGTAACTAGCTGTGATTGGTCCTACTACAGCCCTGACTAGCAATGAAATTAAACATGTCACCCAGAGCTGGTTTTCTCCCAGGCCTCTAAGTCAGTCTGAATGCTTCTCTGGAAATGGGAGTCCCAAGAAGCAGGAATAAATCTCTCAAGTCTGAAATCAAAGTGAATGCATGCTTTCAGGGTGCAAGACACACATGCCATTGATGGACCATATGCACAAGATCCCAAACGTGTGTTAATATGGGACCAGAGCAGTCCACTCTCCTTTAGTATATGACCTCCCCTTTTGGATAAGATATGGTAAGTGTATCCTTAATATTTAATGCAGGGTAGATATATTTATCTAGTTATTATTTTATTATGGTAAAAATATCTTTAATTTTTAAAGAGACTGTCATAATGTTTTCCAAAGTAGATGTACTATACCATTTTACATTCCCACCAGCAGTAATGAAAGTTTCAGTCTCTCTACAACCGGGTCAACACCTGGTTTGGTCAGTCTTTTTGTTTCTAGCTAGTCGTATATGCATCTTGTGGGATGCAGGTAGGGTAGAGTCACACCACATCCAGCAAGGAGTTGCTTTAGCATTTTGTTTTCAAGTAAACATTCCTAACTTTGAAATTGCCGTTTGAAGCAGTTTTCAAAGCTCTAGCATTTAACTGTATGCTGGAACTAAGGGTCTCAAAATGCTTGGATTCTGATAACCATCAGAAATAATCTTTGACAAACTTCTCAAATAATCATTGGGTCAGGCATGGTGGCTCACACCTGTAATCCCAGTACTTTGGGAGGCTGAGGTGAGTGGATCACCTGAGGTCAGGAGTTTGTAACTAGTCTGGCTAACATGGTGAAACCCTGTCTCTACTAAAAATACAAAAATTAGCCAGGCGTGGTGGCACACACCTATAATCCCAGCTACTCAGGAAGCTGAGGCACGAGAATTGCTTGAACCCGGAAGGCAGAGATTACAGTGAGCCGAGATCGCACCATTGCACTCCAGCCTGGGAGACAGAGCAAGACTGTTAAAAAAAAAAAAAAAAAGTCATTGACAAACTCCTGCCTGAAAGAAATCCAAAAGCAAAGCCTGTAGAGTCCATGCCCTCAGAAGGCAAAATATATGAAGATTTTATTCAAGGTTTCTCCCTAATGCTGCAAAGCCTGGCGAAGAGGGACTGTGAAAAATCAACAGATTATATGCACGGGTCTTAAAAGTGTTACCTATTACCTGGAGGGCCTCATCCTTTTCCATATTTCACAAAAACAAGTTACGGAGATGAACAATGAGGTAACAATTCAAATCATAAAGAACCTTTACACCCAGGTTAAAGAGTTTTTATTTTATCTTATTGTCATTTGTTTTTTTTTTGAGACAGGGCCTAGCTCTGTCACCCAGGCTGGAGTGCAGTGGCTCACTTCAACTTCAGTCTTCCTGGGGGCTCAAGTAGTCTTCCCACCTCAGCCTCCAGAAGAGCTGGGACTCCAGCCATGTGGTACCTACCACATCCGGCTGATTAAAAAAAATTTTTTTAGTAGAGACAAGGTCGCACTATGTTGCCCAGGCTGTTCCTGAACTCCTGAGCTCAAGCAATCCTCGTGCCTCAGTCTCACAAAGTCCTGGGATTACAAGTGTGAAACACTGCAACCAGCTGATTTTATCTTAAGGGCAACTGAAAGACACTGAAAAGGTGGTCTGCAGAACTACTGTGGGGATGGCAAAGAAGGCTGACCAGGGAAACTAAGGAAGAGTACCAGTAGGAACCAGTGCCCAGCAGAGAGGAAACCTAAGTTGGACTTAAAGGATTTTCTCCAGCAGAGTTCAGGTACCTGGATGGACACTGGACTGATACAGAGCTATGATTTTGTTCCCCCAAGAGGGTATGAAAGAAGAAATGGGACAAGAGAGTTGATAACAGCAACAAAGGAAATGAACAATGGGTCGTGCATTATAGGCTAAAGGCAGAACAAAGTCAATAGACTGGGAACAAATAAATGGAAAACCAGAGATTTCAATAGGCTGAGAGCTGTAAGAAGAATGAAGATGGCACACAAGACAAGTAGAAGAGGTGGGACAGTGAAGATTAAGAGTTCTGAGGATGGCAAGGTCCAGAGGTGGCTGACTTAGAATGTGTTAAGTTTGAAATATTAGTTAAGTCATTCATGTCAACACTAAAGAGACCTATAGTGATAAATGGGCCTGGAGTTAAACAAACACAGAGATTTTCAGAGACCTGGGATAAGGAGTAGGCTCTACGTGGCATAGCAGCATCCTAAAGGAAAAGTCTTCAGCTAAAGCAGAAGCCGGAGGGAGGATTCACCAGTGACAAGAAGGACAGTTTGTTAACCCTGGAAAAGAGAAGTTTCAAGTGGCTCAACAGAGAGCTCTGAGAGTTAAGGGAGAAACAGCATAAAGCAGTCTGCCAGAAAAAAATAGTCAAGAGGGGATGCTGCCCCAAAGGCTTGCATCTGAAAACACCAAAGATGACAAAGTATGGGCTCTGGTAACTGTCCTCACCCAAGGTTTTTTTTAAAAACGTATGTTGGATAGAGTCAAAAAAGCAATGTGGTAAAAGCACTACAGACCCCTTTTCTCATTCACATCAATTTGTATTCACTATTGTGTTGGTACATCTGTTTCACCAGCCACAAACTCATCTACCTCCACTAACTTGAAAATTCTCTAGTGTGTCTATAAAGGTATCTTGAGGCTTTGTCAAATTCCTGTACCAAAGCTAGGAATTATCTCTGTAGTGATCCTTTAATCTGACAATAAACCTACCAAAGCAGAAAACAGCATGACAACCCATGTTGGTCCCTAACAAACTCTACTTCCTTAAGTGCTCACAGTTCATGGTGGTTCATCTCTTCTACAAATCTGGACCAGGTTCACTTAAGCTATTACCAACTTAGTGAACTTCTGGCATGCGCCAAGCACTGTGTTAGAAGCATTTTAGGTAAACAGTCTTCACCAAATCCTAAGTAGATATTACTGCATCCTAACAAAAGGAAACCAAAACTTGGGGCAGTCAAGTTTGTAAAAGTTAACAAATAAATGACGGAGTGAGACTGGATTCTTTTCCACTCCAAGTACTATTCACTAGTTTTTTTGTTGTTGTTGCTGTTTGTTTGTTTTTTTAATCTTTAGGACTTCACATCTGTTTGTCTTCACGTTCCTGGCACCTTTCCTTTGTCTGAATCCTTTAAGACCGTAACTACAAACTAGTGATGTCACCTACCAAAAGTTCCTGCTTTAGGACCTAGAATATTTGAGTCTTAAATCTTACCTAGGGCCTCGACACCACAGGAACTCATTAAAAATGCATTTTGGGTCCCACCCGAGACCTGACTCAGAATCTCCATTCTTAAAAGATCCCCAGGAGATTTGTGTACACATTAAGTTTGAGAAGCACTGATCCAGGCAAACCTGAGGCCTGCTACTTCGAATTCCTCATCACACCCAAACACCTTTCATATATAATTATTTCCTCTGACTTAAAGACTAGAGGTTATGGCCTACTGCAGTGGTTCACACCTGTAATACCACCAACTTGGGGGACTGAGACAGGAGGATTGCTTGAGGCCAGGAGTTCAAGACCAGCCTGGGCAGGCCTAGCTCTTAAAAAAAAAAAAAAAAATTCAGCCAGGCATTATGGCATGTACCTATAGTCCCAGTTACTCAAGAGGCTTAGGCAGGAAGATCACTTGAGCCCAGAAGGTTGAGGCTGCAGTGAGCCATGATTGTGCCACTGCACTCCAGCCTGGGCAACAGGACAAAATCCTGTTTCGGGGGGCGGGGAGGAGGAAAGACTGGAGTTTATAATTAAAATACAGTTCTCTCACTAAGATGGTAAATATTTAAGAGAAAAAAAAGGCATCAGATAAAGAAATCAACATAGCTATATAGGACATTTACTTAACAGTTCCTTCTCTCTAAAAACACTGGGTGGGAGTGGAGGACAACACAGAGAGGCAAGACAGGCACAGTAACCATGACCAAATAAGAATATTTTTAAAAAGGCCGGGCGCGGTGGCTCACGCCTGTAATCCCAGCACTTTGGGAGGCCGAGGCAGGTGGATCACGAGGTCAAGAGATCGAGACCATCTTGGTCAACATGGTGAAACCCCCTCTCTACTCAAAATACAAAAAATTAGCTGGGCATGGTGGCACGTGCCTGTAATCCCAGCTACTCAGTAGGCTGAGGCAGGAGAATTGCCTGAACCCAGGAGGCAGAGGTTGCGGTGAGCCGAGATCGTGCCATTGCACTCCAGCCTGGGTAACAAGAGCGAAACTCTGTCTCAAAAAAAAAAAAAAGAATATTAAAAAAAAAGAGTGGTAAGGGTTATCACAGTTTCAGGAAAAGTGATGGCCACAACAAGCTGATCACTGTGAAAAACATTCAAGACAACCAAGGGACTTTGTAAGCTCATACTGAGCAAAACACCCAAAGGAGCTAGGGGTTCCTTAGAGCAGAAAGAGAAAAATGTTATTAAGGATTTAAGGACATTACTGGGTCACTTGACAAAACTGGAATAGGAAGGACAGTTTAACCAAAGTAGTATATCAACTTTAACTTGACTGAAGTTAACTGTTTCCTTATGTATGCATGTAAGATCATCTCTATTCTTTTTTCTTGAGCAAGGGTCTGCCTCTGTAACCCAGGCTCTAGTGCAGGTAAACAATTACAGCTCACTGCAGTCTCAGCCTCCCACCTCAGGCTCCCAAGTAGCCAGGGACATGCCACCATGTCTGGCTAGTTTTTTTTTCTCTTTTTGGAGAGACAGGATTTCACTATGTTGCCCAGGCTGGTCTTGAACTCCTGGGCTCAAGCAATCCTCCTGCCTCAGCCTCCCAAAGTGCACAGAGCCACTGTGCCCAGCCTATTTTTACAACTTCTATAAATTTGAAATTATTTCCATTTTTTTAAATGACAGGAAAGTAAACAAGTCAATTCCCATTTGGCTTTCTTTGCCCCTTTCAAGGTAACTTATCTAATCAGCAAAGGGAAATCAAGAACAAGCACTAGGAACTAGGATCCCAGAGGGTAAGACAGTAATTGAGTACTTTTGGAGTCTCTGCCTATTAGAAGAAATAATCTGCTTTTAAATATGCTTTTTAAAGTCTCAAAAAATTTGCAAAGATATTTGCAGGCCCACATGTATAAGAATTTGTGCCTTTTCAACCAAGCATATCAAGAACCAGCTTTACCACCCTACTCGAATAGCAATTAGCTCAATACCTGGCAAAAAGCAGGTAAACAATGATAGCAGAATTCTACAGAAAGATAGAGGGTACTGTATTCCACAGAGCCAGTATGCTCCCTGAGGCTCTACCCTTTTCCAATAAGAATACAATTTAAGGACACAATGTTGACTTGAGTATAATACAGATTTAGGGGACTAAACCTTAACTCATCCCTACCCAGCCCATCACCAAAACAGAGGTTTAGAGAACCACAGTAACTCACCACATCACATTTGTGACAGTACTTCTTCCCTGGGTCTCAATTTCTTCAAAGAGAAAAAGGCTGAAGAAAACTGCTCTGATTGAGCAGGGGCAGGGTGGAAATCACCCTATCCTGATCAATCCTCCCCAGACTCTCCTGGGATCTTCAGGGCCACTGAAATACATTCCTATATTCAAGTACAAGGGCAAGGAAGAGTGTCTCACTGAATTATATGCCAACCACATAGAAAAACAGGGAAAGGACTTGGATTGATGGCTCAGAAGGGGGCAATGCCATCCTAGAGAATAGGATCAGCGTGCCCCAGAATTAACATGTGGGATGTTAGCATCTCCATGCATCAGTTTCCTGCAAATATTAAATCAGAAGGGATATACTCTAAGTTTGACTAGTAGACACTGAGAAGACAAGAGGCCTAGAACTTGCCAGCTGGTTTGATATTTCCTTCAACCCACAGACCAAGTGAATTTTGTCAAAACTGCCACCCATCGTCAAGATGCCCTAGAGTGACCGAACTGTACCTCCATAGGGCCTGGCCAGGCAGTTTTCTGAGTATCTACAGATCAAAGGAAGGAAAGAAGCAATTACACTGGGTTCTTAGGGGAGTAGGGGGGAGTTCATTTCAAGAAAGGAAGCCTGTCTTGCTCCCAGCTCACGAGACCATACTTGCCATATGTAGGGTTGCTGAGTAAGCAGCACCGATTTCCACCAGCTGGGAATCAGGAGGAAAGGAACAAAACAGCTAGCATTGGACTGTTCCCTTTTACATTCAAAGCCATGAGTATACCTAACTGGAAAGGTACTCTCTTTAAGCCACAGAAACTAAAATCCAGTGGAAATGACAGGTCCCTTATAATGCAAGTCAGTGTCTCATCTCAAAATCCACTCTCCATCATGGGACACACAACTTCCTAAGTCCAAATGTCAAGTATTAACCTCGATGGATTAGAGGAATGGGAGGGGTGGTGAGAAGTCCTAGAGTCAACCCCCAATAATGGCCAAGGCCCTGACCTCTTTGCTCTGTTCTCTCCTGGCCTCTAGAATGCAAGGGATCATGGAAGTCTGAGGTATACCAAGTACCTCCAGCTCTGGTGTCCATGTGTCCAGCAAATCTCCATCTTCTAGAAGTGGGTAAGACATTGTGCTCTTCCTAGAACAGAAGTACCCATCCCCACTCACATGCTGGCAGGAATCAGCATCAGCCACAGATATCGCTCAGAGAAGTCACGGGGAGGAGAGGACCTGGCAGAGCGTTCCAGTTCATTAATGCTACCTCAGAGTATAAGAGACCAAATCAGCAGTAATATTTTTAGACTGATTGTTAACTTTCTCTCCTTTTACCCTTCTATGCCATCTCCTGTCGGTTTTACAGCTGAGTCACTGTTCGAATTTTCGGAAGCCTTCCCCAAGAGTACAAAGGCACCTAGAGTGTGATGGCAGTATTTGCAATGGTAACAAGGGCTTGGCACTGTATGTCTGCATTATAAGACCATCTGAGGTTGAGCTTAGCTGAAGCAGAGACTAGCCCCAAAACATGATAGTCAAATGCTTGTTACCTAATGGGAGTAGTCTAATGGGGAAAATCCAGACCAGGAGCCATTATTTCTAGCCTGTGATATAAGACCATATTCCTGAAACTCTTTTTCCCTATCGCCATCCTTGGTTCTAGGATGCTTGCTCAGGATCTCTCTCAGGGCACAGGAAGCGGGGAGAGAAGCATTCATTCTAGATATGAAAACAGAACACTCCGTCTGTGACTCCAAATCTGCAACTCTATACCACATCTCAACCGTGGCGGTAATGAGAGTGCGGACTCCCCCTGCTGACTGTGGATCCCACAAGTTCAAGTTAAGTGACAAACACAGCCCTTCTCCCCAGTGTAACACCCAGTCCTAATCACCAGGAAAGTTCCATTACCTGCAGAAAAGACATATTCATGTCCCTTGTAAGGTCAGCACACATCCTGCCCCTGTTACCAAATCAAGCCCCTGTCAATCTCTTTCTCACATTGGAGGCCTCTCTAGCCACACTGCTTCTGAGGTCCTCCCTCCTCTCTGCACCGAAAGCTTTCCCAGACTACTTGACTCCACAATAGAACTCATGCTCCACTGTATGATGAAAACTTTGTATAAATACATTGCCATGCCCTAGAAGTTACAGGGCCCAAGATACTGATCTTTGAAGAATCTGTCCATCTAGCTAAATCAACACAAGCAGGAGGCAGAATAATAGGAGAGACCTTGTCTGATCTGCAGTTAAAAAACACCCAGGATAGCTCTCAGCCTTAGCGCCATTTTTTTTGGAAACCTCTGCGCCATGAGAGCCAAGTGGAGGAAGAAACGAATGTGCAGGCTGAAGCGCAAAAGAAGAAAGATGAGGCAGAAGTCCAAGTAAACCGCTAGTTTGTTGCACCGTGGAGGCCACAGGAGCAGAAACATGGAATGCCAGACGCTGGGGATGCTGGTACAAGTTGTGGGACTGCATGCTACTGTCTAGAGCTTGTCTCAATGGATCTAGAACTTCATCGCCATCTGATCGTCGATCACCTCTGAGACCCACCTTGCTCATAACCAAAACTGCCCATGTTGGTCCTTTGCCCTGGACCTGTGACATTCTGGACTATTTCTGTGTTTACTTGTGGCCGAGTGTAACAACCATAAAATAAATCACCTCTTCTGCTGTCTTAGCTGAAGAATTAAAAAAACAAAACAAAACAAAACAAAAAAACAAAAAAACACCCAGGATAAACACACTGGCTCAGCACTCATCATTCATTCAAAAAATACGTATTATCCATTAACCAGGCACTGTTCTACTGCTGGGAATACAGTAATGGAAAATTGGGAGTTGAGGCAATTTGTAAGAGACGTTGGTTGGGCTGAGGAAGTCCATGTTCTACACAGGACAGACCTAATCCCGTTCTGATTGTCGCCTCAGAATTAGTGTTTCGAAGAAGCTTCAGGTGCGAACTGCTGAAGACTCCCTCCTCATCTTAGGCTGATCTAGCCTGCAGACCAATGGGGAGAGTGCAAGTGACACAGCAAAGGGAACATTCCATTCACTTATTAGCAGTTAGGGTAGAAAATGAGAGTCTGGGCCAGGCACAGTGGCTCACGCCTGTAATCCTAGCACTTTGGGAGGCTGAGGTGGGTGGATCACGAGGTCAGGAGTTAAAGACCAGCCTGGCCAAGATGGTGAAACCCCGTATCTACTTAAAAAAAAAATTAGCCGGGCATGGTGGCGGGCGCCTGTAATCCCAGCTACTCGGGAGGCTGAGGCAGAGAATGGCTCGAAGCCAGGAGGCGGAGACTGCAGTGAGCTGAGATCACACCACCGCACTCCAGCCTGGGCAACAGAGCAAGACTCCATCTCAAAAACAAATGATAAAAACAGAGCGTGAATGGGTTAGTGCTCAAGGGACTTCTAAAGACGAGTGAGAAAAAACAGACAATGCCCTCTGACACTGATATCTTTAGAATGCATATATGGTCTGCCCACTGGGCTTCTGCACTAAACATCATTAAGAGAGTCCTTATTTCCAGGTCCCCCAAAGTAGTCTCAGCCACCTCACTCTTCTGCTGAATAATTCTGCACATAGAAGAGTTACAAAGGGTAAGGCAGGAAGACATATACAGCGGGTGGTGGAGCTGATGAGCTAAGACTCAGGGACTGAAAGGGAACTAGAACTGTCTACCATAGGCCCTTACCTTCAGAGATCTCATGAAGGGAGCACACCACCTCTACCTGAATAGCCTGTGTAGTATATGGTTATTTTACGTTTTCTCACTCAATATTGTTAGGGTTCTACTAACAGGACCACAGGTTTAACAGGAAGCATATGAGTTTTATAACCAGAGACCTGGGTTAGAATTCTGAGTCTTCCAGTAGTTGTGCCACTTTGGGCACTTCGTAACCTCTGTGAGCCTATTTCCTCATCTCTGCAAGTATTAAAATCATGTGATATACTTAGCACAAAAAGTAGTCGATAAATGGTGGTTGTCAGTCATTCTATCCCCCAGTCTGGGATACTGAGGACAGCTTCTATAGCCCTGCTGTTCCATTACAGATCTTAAGACATTGCAAGCAGGATAAGGGCAGCCCTGGACATGTACCACTGGGGTATGAGAAAAATGCACTTATAATACTCATCTAGCCCTGAAAGCCTTCCTCCCCAGGAAGGGGGGTGGTGCCAAATGGTAGGCACCATCTAGAAGAGAAGGACCCCACAAAGTGTTACATCCAAGCTCATGCAGGCCTTGCAGGTACAATTTCAAAAACAGGTTATTCCAGGGTCTTCTTGCAGGACTACGAGGCCAAGAACATCTAGACAGCAGAAGTACTCTGGCTCCTGGAGAATGGTATCCATGTACCAGCCTCAAGCTGAGAATCCGATTAAAGGTTGTTACAATGAAGACAATCCTTAGACGAAAAAATGGAAGCCCCTATCATAGCAGCTATCATATAGCACTTGGTATACTTTCTCATTTGTTTTCCTTTGACAGCCATGGAGATTCTTAAAGGTAATAATTTTATCTTATTCACTGTTGTACTTCCAGTGCTGCACACAACAAATGCTCAATGTTTCCCGAAAGAATTTGGCCAAAAGCCCTACTATCTCCAACCTTGCTGATTACTTAAGAGTGGTAGAAGATGGTCAGATGTGATGCCATAGCTGCCTACCTTGGGCCATGTATCACCAAGCACAGCTCAAGGAATAAGCTCGCATCTTGGTCTCTACACAGAGGCAACAGTGTAACAGGATGTCGGCAAGGATAACCCCCAAATGCCCAAAGCTGTTGAAAGCCTCCTCCCTCACTGAAGTAACTGAGCTAGCTGGTTTTCAGATGGAAAGGCAGTGTAGGCACTGGAATGTGGGCTGCATGTTCCCGCATTGCTGGTGAGGGTGCACGATCTGGCACTGCAGCTGGCTGGTGGGAGGGCTGCATCCTACTTCAGGAGGCGGTACCCTCATGTGGGCTTTCCAAGAAGGCCCAGAGCCCAGGGAAAGAAGAGTGATGGCTGTCACCACAGCTCCAAAACCAAAAGCAACATGACGATTAGGGATGGGTGTGTCCTCAACCCTCAGAAAGAAGACATACCCACACAGCCAGATCATGCTGCTGGGGTAACTCTGGTTCTCGTCCTTATGAATTCTGAGGCTCAGGCTGCAGTCCCTCCCTGGTCCACAAAATCATGTAGTTATTTATCACTAAAGTGCTTGGGATGGAAAGTGGAAAAGAAAAACCATTTCTATTTCAGACACAAACAGCTACAAGCACAGGCCTTTCAGGTGGTGGGGAAGCTGTGGATATTATGACTAGATCCAAGCTACTTTTAACGGCTGAATTTCACAGCAACTTTCAAACCAAGCTAAGCCTTCAGGAAGAGCACTGCAGCTTAGAGAACCAGAGCAAAAGAAGGGCTACGCTTCAACCTGTTACCAGTGAAAGACAGTGCCTTGGTCAAACACTGATCACCCATAAACAGGTACCTATCTCCTATGTGAGCTCTTGTATCTCTTGCTCCAATACAGCAGAAGTGAGAACAGGAGAGACTGGCTTCATAGGCCACCAAGGTTGGCTTCAAGAATACACAAAAAAACGTATCATGGTGTCCAAGCCAAGGTCCCCAGGCATAGGAAACCAAACAGTGACACCATACTTCCTTGCCTAGGGGAACAGGGCAGTTACTGACTTTTCTGGAAAAATCTGAGTCAGCAGAAGGCCAGTACTTCAAGAAACCCTATCTTAACCCAGAAATAGTTACTTAAGGTTAAGCTCTATATCCCCATCCACATCCACATCCGACAATTTCAATACCCCTCCCCTAAATGGGGTTTTACCAAAACAACTAGGCATTAAAATGCCTAACAGACACAACGAGCCCAGGCTCTGCAAAGCATTCTAAAAAAAGACTTGCGCCAAACAGGGTGGAGGCCACAGAAATCAACAAGACGGTACTTTGCTGCCATGGCTGCCGGTTCCTGGACCAGGAAGGGGAAGGGAAGGATAGCAGGCTTGGTGTTTCCCAGTGTCAGCACCAACAACAAATGGCTGCACCCACTCCTTACTGCCCCTTACCACCTTTTCATCTTCCTAGAATATCTGCTGCCAATACCTCTTTATTATGATACAATTTATGTGAAGCAAAATATGTAGGTTGTAAGTATACCTGTAGTATCTAAGTTCCCATTTCTTCCTGAATACTCCAAGACTTGCCCCTCCTCCTTGTACCACAAGAGGGAAATAAACAGGTAACGGAAGGTCTGAGCAGAAGCAGTTCAAGGGGGGCTGCCAAAAAGTCCCTTTAGTTTGTCCCCATTGAATCCTACCAAGAAGACAAGGGATCCTAAAGGGGAGTGGCTCTTCTTTTATCCAGCTGGTCACTCTCAACACAAAGAAAAGAAAAAAAGGCTCTGTAGCTGGGAGTTACCCCACCCCACTTACCCTGCCTACCCCTTTCCAGGATTAATGCTCTTAACCTTACGTTAAGTCAATTCCAATATCCCAGCACATTATCCAGCCTCATCTGAGGTTAAAATCCTTTCTTTGCCATGATTCAGAGACCACCCACCCTTCATATAACTCCCTAGTTTTTAAAGCCACTGAGTAATTCTGGTCATCCAGTAATCAGCCCTTAACTCCCCTCCCCCACCTAAAAGTGTTTTGCTTCATCATCTCCAAGACAGGCCTGGGCACCAGGGGGTTAGCCGGATCTTTTCTGCATAAGGCCATCACCTTGGGGACCCTCCTCAGGGGCACTCCAGGTGCAGGCTAACAACTCCAGGGGATTTATCAGGGTAAGTGGAAGAGGCATGCCTGCTTTTACGTGGAGCCATCTGTCCTGCCACACTTACAGCTAGCATTTCCATCTCTTGCAAAACAGCTCCATGTTGTATGTGTGTATGGTGGGGAGTGATGCAAAGGGGAACAGAACAACTGTTGCTGTGGATATCTTCGTTCACCACCCCCAATGCACCCCTTTCCCTCAGCCAACTCATTCTCTGGCACTCACCCGAGTGTGTGCTGCTCTGGGCTGAGGAATCTGAGTCCTGGGTGCTCCAGGGTCGGTCCCAGCCCGTCAGACTGAGGGACTGCAGGCCAAGGCACAAGTCATTTGCATCTGGGAGGCCACGGGAAGATTCTTGCGCAGAGGTTGGAAAAAGCATCCTGCTTGTGACTGTTTCTTCAGAGTCCTGGAAGTCTGCGTTGGACAGGAGCACAGCAGAAATCTCAGAGTTAAGGGCTGTTTTCCCCAATATTACCAACAGTAAATATTATTAATAATAGTTTCCCCAGGCTCGCGGGCCAGACATCCAAGCTGGCTGGATGCTGCAGCCGCTGCCTCTGCACTTTTGGGGGCGTTGGAACAAGAGCAGTTGCCATACAGGCCCCCTCCCCACACACACCCCCTATCCCGTCTGCATTACAGACTGGGCCAGCATGTGATCAGGCTGCTGATGCTTCCCGCTGCCAGTGACATCAGCCGGCTGAGCCGTGCAATAGAGAGCGGCATCATCCCTCACAGAACGGGGGAGGAGCAGGAGGGGACAACAGGGAGGAGACTTGCCTCCCAGGGAAAGACAGCACAACAGCTACTTGGAATAGTCCCGGTGCAGTGCCGGTAAGTATGGGTTGCAAGGCAGCGCCCTCCGATCTCCAGCAATGGTGGCCAAGCAGCCCTCAGGCACGACTGAAGTCCTCTCTGCTGACAGCAAAGCCAAAGCAGCCGACTGCCTGCTTGTGTGGCTCTGCCCTCCTGCCCCTCCCTTTCCCTCCCTCTGCTCTCCACCCCCAAACCCAAAAACACTCTAGTCCTGGACTCTCTCCAGCTGCTGGCTCAAGCCCTGGCTTTGCAGCCCAACGCAAAGCTTCACAATCCTGCTAGCAAAAATCTGTGTGCTCCAAGTGGCCCCTGAGCAGCACCCTGACACAGCAGTGTTTACCACTGAGGAACAAGATAACCTTCAGAAAAACAATGTACACTTGGACCCTGGGGAACAACACCTGGTGTTCCAGGCTTGTCTAGAACAGCTTATCACAGAGAAAGGGGGTCAGTTTTGGCAGAGGATGGGAGTCACTGGGCTTTTCCAGGTACACCTCACAGGACATGGCCACAACCCGTATGCCAGAGTGAGACCTGCCCTGATTAGGATAATCCCTGTGCCCAGACTCCCTCACCCCAATAAGATGGGTATTAGTCGTAAGCAGATATAGTGGCCCAGCTCCACTCCTCCCTGCCCTCCTGCAACTGCAGGCACAGACTGAGGAAACACTCTCAAAGCAGCATCTGACAAACCAAAACAAGAGAAACAGTCTCTAAAATATTGTTATGCCCTATTAGAAACACCAAACTCTGAAGCTTAATCACCCAGCTCTGTCAATATTGCTTCTCTTGTCCTTTTAAGAGCCCTGAGCACAATATTGGGCAGCAGTGAGGCCACTGATGCCTCTAATGCCCAGGCCCTCTCTCAGAGGTGCTGCACAAGACCAGTGCTTTATTTTTGTGGCCACTCACAGCCCCAGCAACAAAGTCTAAGAAAGTTCAGCTTCTGGAGCGTCCACCATTTCCTCTTTGCCGTGTCCTTCCACATCAGTCCTTTTCCACCATGAGCCCCGGGTCACTGTGCTTCTTCCTCACACAGGAGGGTAGGGCAACAGGCCCAGATTCAGTAGACAGGCTTCTCACACCTGGGACTCAGCTGGTAGCACTCCACCTGCTTGTTCTTCCCTGTTGCAAGGAGAAGCAAACAGATACAGGAAGCATTTCCACCTGGGACCTCCCATGACAGGGTCAAGAGGATACTGCTGCCATAGGAATAGCTGTTCAGAGCTTCCTGTAGTACACCCTGTGTCCATAGGCACTCAGGTATAGCCTAGAGGGGGAAATTATCAGTCTCCTTCCATTGGAGATTTTTTTTTTTTAAGCTTTGCTGCTGTGTCATCCATCCACGGTATTCCTGCTGGCTGTAGATACTCTGCTTGTTCCCTATCTGTGTTTGTCAAAGCCTTGTTCATCACTGCAAAGGTCAAGCAAGAATTGCCCATATTGGTGCTGTCCCTACCCCTGACTACTCCCCCTCTTGCTTCTCTACATTCACCCTTCCCTCAGCTAAGCATATACTTCAGACTTCACCCATATGTATTAGTTACCAAAGCATAATGCTTCCTTCATCCATACTTACGTATCTATTGCCCCCTAAATGAAGTATCTATATAATCCTCTCTACCCCAAACTGAGGGCATCTATGTCTAGAAGCAGCCATTCTCTACCCGTTAAAATCAGGGTAACTGTGCAGATGATTACCCTCATCCCTCACTCAGAGAGAATCAACTATGCTCTTGCTATTCAAAATATAGTGTGATAGACCAGCAATGTGAGCAGCACCAGGAGTTTGTTATAAATACTGAGTCTCAGGCCCCACCCACGACCGATGGAACTGAGATTTGCATTTTAACAAGATTCCCAGTTAATATATATGTATGCAAAGAAAGTTTGAGCAGTTGGGTGTATGGTAGCTCATGCCTATAATCCCAGCACTTTGGGAAGACTGCCTGAGCCCATGAGTTCAAGGCATCAGTGAGCCATGATTGTACCACTGTACTCCAGCCTGGGTGACAAAGCAGTCCCCATCTCAAAAAGTTTGAAAAGTACTGATGTATACAACTAACACAGTCTTCCCATCCCAAGCTGAAAGACCCCAGGCCTGAGTAACAGGTCTGTTAAACCTGAGGACCAAATGGCTACATACATCCAAGAGCCTGGAGTTCTACACACAGTGTAACTCTACCCTCAGCCACACAAACCCCACAACCACAGACCTCACTTTCCTCCTTATCCACACCTCCAGATAAAGGTTTTCACTACCATTGTAGGATTCCTTCACTAGATCCTCATCAATGGAGGCCATACCTGTTAAAACCGTTAGTGTGGCAGGCTGAAAAAAACTTTAGACGACTAACAGACCTTGCTCTGCTCACTAGGTCTGCCACTGTGTCCTTCTGAGCATCTTTCTGAGCATTTTTCATCTTTTTAAGAGGCAACAGTAGCTACCTTTTAGGCATTTTGTGAGGATTAAAGAAAATACTTGAGGCCAGGCATGGCGGCTCAGTCTGTAATCCCAGCACTTCGGGAGGCTGAAGTGAGCAGATCACTTAAGGTCAGGAGTTCGAGACCAGTCTGGGCAACATGGTAAAACCTCATCTCTACTAAAAATACAAAAAACATTAGGTGGGCATGGGGCACAGGCCTGTAGTCCCAGCTGCTCGGGAGGCTGAGGCAGGAGAATTGCTTGGGCCTGGGAGGCGGAGAGGTTGCAAGATCATGCCACTGCACTCCAGCCTGGGTGACGGAAGGAGGGAGGGAGGGAGGGAGGGAGGGAGGGAGGGAGGGAGAGAGGAAGGAAGGAAGGAAGGAAGGAAGAAGAAAATCATAAACCATGTTCATGTACTGGAAGACTCAATAGTGCTAAAAAGTGATACCCACTAAATTAATATACAGATGTTTCTCAACTACAGTGGGGTTATGGTCTGACAAACCCATTTTAAGTTGAAAACACTGTAAATTGAAAATGCATTTAAATACATCTAATTTATAGCTTAGCCTAGCCTACCTTAACTGTGCTCAGAAAACTGTCACTAGCCTGGGGTCTTTCAGCTTGGGGTGGGAAGACTGTGTTAGTTGTATACATCAGTACTTTTCAAACTTTTTGAGATGGGGACTGCTTTGTTGCCCAGGCTGGAGTACAGTGGTGCAATCATAGCTCACTGTCACTAGTTGGGCAAAATCATTTAACAGAAAACCTGTTTTATAATAAAGTGATGAACATCTCATGTAATTTATTGAATACTGTAATGAAAATGAAAACCAGAATGGTTATATGGATACTCAAAAAGTACAGTTTCAACTGAATGCATATCACTTTCGCACCATCATCATGTCAAAAAACATACACTGAACATCCTAAGTCTGGGACCATCTGCACAGAGTAATCCCAATATACCAGACTTCGAACAATTCATTAGGGAAAACCTTTTTTAAAATGTTGCTGGAACACCACATGGGGAGGAGGGAATAAACTCTAACCTATATACAAACATTAATTTAATAGGTATCTGAGACAATACCTAAGTATAACTATAAAGCTTCTCTAAGAATTATTTTTGTAATTTGGTAGAGGAGAGAGGAAGTGCACAGAAACAAGGTTTTCTTTATGTAGAGCACAGAAAACAATGATCACGAAGAAAGTTGATAAGCTGAACTTACCAAAATCAAAAACTTCTTCTCAAGACACCATTAAGAAAATAATCAGGCAAGCAAGAAAATGTGAGGAAATACCCACGAATGTATCTGACAAATCATTAAAGAAATCTTAACTGTAAAGTAACAAAGTCCCAATTGTTAAAAGGCACAAAATCTGAAAAGCATTTCAAAAAGATTCTATAAATGGCAAATAAGAACTTCAAAAATTGCTCGACATCATTAGTCAAAGAAATCCAAGTTAAAACCATAGTGAGATACTACTGCACAACTACTAGGTGGCTAAAATTAAAGAGACTGTACCACATCTTGCCAACATTTGATATCAATCAAAGCTTCATTACCGTAAATGGTACATCTACCTTGTACCTATGAAATCTCTTATATATTTTCTTCCTTTTCAATGCAAGAAATGGTACATTCACTTTGAGAATAGGTTTGCCCATTTCTTAAACAACTAAACACATATTATCCTATGATCTGGAAATTATACTCCTAGGAATTCAACTAAAAGGAATAAAAGTCTGTCTATAAAAACACCTGTGCAAGCATACTAATAGCAGCTTTATTCATAATCGCTCAAACCTGGATTCAGTCCATGTGAGAATCAACAGAACAAAATGTGGTATATGCATATACCATACTATTACTCAGCAATAAAAAGGAAACTGATACAGGCAACAATATGGTTAAATCTTAATTAAGGTGAGTGAAAAAAGTCATACATAAGTTACGTATGTATGTAATTCCACTTATTTCAATTTTTAGAATAGACAAAACTAATATATGGTGAAAAAAATCAGGTGGTTCCCTCTGGCAGGAAGCAGCAGGGTAGATTAGGAAGGGGTACAAGGGAACGAGCTGAGGTGACGCTAACAGTTTTGATGAGAGTGGGGATACATCAGTCAGAATGGATCTAATGACACATTTAGGATTTGTGGACTTTACTGCATATAAGTTTTACCTCAAAAAGTTATAAACAACTGTAGTTAACAATATGCATGTTGAAGGATTTTGAGGTAAACTGTACCAATGTCCACAATTTACTTTAATGAAGTGAATTATAAAAGTAAAATGTACTGATAAGTGGTTAGGGGGCTAACTAAATGAATGGAGACGTGGTAAGGCAAATATGATAAAATGTTCATTGTATGAGTGGTTAAGTATTATAGGTGTTCACTTTATATTTCTTTCAGCTTTTCTGTATCCTTGAAAATGTTAATAAAATGTTGAGAAAAAAACAAAGTCAGACTTTTTCTGAAAGAAAGTCTGGCTGAACTAATTGGTTTGACAATAAGAACTGATCCCAGGCTGGGCGTGGCTCACACCTACAGTCCCAGCACTTTGAAAGGCCAAGTCAGATGAACAGCTAAGTCAACAAGTTCGAGACCCGCCTAGGCAACATGGCAAAACCCCCATCTCTAATAAAAATACAAAAAAATTAGCCAAGCATGGTGTTGTGCACCTGCAGTCAGCTAGCTGGGTGGCTGAGGTGGGAGGATTGCTTGAGCCTAGGAGGCAGAGTATGCAGACTAAGCTGAGATCACGCCATTGCACTCCAGCCTGGGTGACAGAGTGAGATCCTGTCTCCAAAAAAAACAGAACTCATTTTCTATAAATAAAGTTAAATCTATAGGCCCATGGTTTTGACAAAACATACTTAAAGCAAATGGTAAAATAAAATCATTTAAAAAGAGCATATTGGCAAAAGTGTGCTTTGTTCTGTTTTTGTAGCTGAGGCTATAGGCACATCACTAAGTCCAACTTTTTTTTTTTTATTTTATTTTTTTTAAGAGACAGGGTCTCACCATGTTGCCCAGGCTAGTCTCGAACTCCTGTGCTCAAGGGATCCTCCCACCTCAGCCTCTCAAAGTGCTACCATTACAGGTGTGAGCCATTGTCCTGATTACAAAGGTGTATTTTTAACCTAACTTAAAATTCTTAAATTTCCTACAAATATTGCACAAAACTATTGTAAGTTTTCTCAATCCTTTAAGTATATTAAGATGTATCTAAGTGAAGGACAAAGAGACGTAGTTAGTAGTAATGTCAAATCTGTTTTTTTGTTTTGTTTTGTTTTGATTTTGAGATGAACTTTTAGAAACAGAATTTTGCTCTGTCAGGCTGGAATGCAGTGGAATAAACAAAGCTCACTGCAGACTAGACTTCCAGGCTTAAGTGACTCTCCTACCTCAAACCTCTCAAGTAGCTGGGACTGCAGGTGCATGCCACCATATCTGGCTTTGTTTGTTTGGTATATTTTTGTAGAGACAGGGTCTTGCTATGTTGCCCAACATAAAAGCCATTCTCAGACTCTTGAGCTCAAATGATCTGCCTGCTCCAGCCTCCCAAAGTGCTGGGATTACAGGCGTGAGCCACTGCACTCAGCCTCATCTGAAATCTTGATAAAGCATTCTTGATACAGTTCCAAGAAACTCAATAATTCCATGTCTGGTATGACTAGGTAACAAATCTTCACAGATTAGCTGGTTTCCAGTTCTTTCTTTTGAATAAACACGAAGGAGGAGTAGAATTCAACTATCAGCAAGTAGATGACTAAAAATAATGATACATGACTAATTTTTTGCACAAAACAAAGAGATCAAAGGATTGTAAAAACTAGTTCACTGCCCAATTACTTATTTTATGTGAACAAGTTTACTCAGGGCACAAACCTATGGAAACAAAATGTATACATACAGTGTTAAAAATCCCAAATTGGATGGGCACAGTGGCTCACACCTATAATCCCAGCACTTTGGGAGGTCAAGGCAGGTGGATCACTGGAGGTCAGGAGCTCGACACCAGCCATGGTGAAACCCCATCTCTACTAAAAATACAAAAATAGCTGGGCGTGGTGTTATGCACCTGTAGTCCCGGCTAGTCAAGAGGCTGAGGCAGGAGACTCGCTTGAGCCAGAGAGGCGGAGGTTGCAGTCAGTCAGCCAAGATCATGCCACTACACTCCAGCTTGGGTGACAGAGCAAGACTCTGTATCCAAAAAAAAAAAGAAAAAGAAAAAAGAAAAGAGAAAAGAAAATCCCAAGTCATTCCAGCAGTAAGTCAGTCACCCAAAATTACTTTTCTGTTGTTGTTATTTGTTTTGAGACAGTCTCACTCTGTCATCCAGACTGGACAAGATCTCGGCTTATTGCAACCTCTACCTCCCAGGCCTCAGACAATTCTCCTGCTTCAGCCTCCCCAGTAGCTGGGATTACACACAGATGCCACAATGCCCAGCTGATTTTTGTATTTTGAGTAGAGACAGGGTTTCACCATGTTGGCCAGGCTGGTCTTGAACTCCTGACCTCAGGTGATCCACCTGCCTCAGCCACCCAAAGTGCTGGGATTACAGGCATGAGCCACTGTGCTCGGTCTTAAAATTATATGTGTGTGGTTTTTTTTTTTTTTTCCTTTTTTTTTTTTTTTTTTTTGAGACGGAGTTTCGCTCTTGTTACCCAGGCTGGAGTGCAATGGCGCGATCTCGGCTCACCGCAACCTCCGCCTCCTGGGTTCAGGCAATTCTCCTGCCTCAGCCTCCTGAGTAGCTGGGATTACAGGCACGCACCACCATGCCCAGCTAATTTTTTGTATTTTTAGTAGAGACGGGGTTTCACCATGTTGACCAGGATGGTCTCGATCTCTTGACCTCGTGATCCACCCACCTTGGCCTCCCAAAGTGCTGGGATTACAGGCTTGAGCCACCGCGCCCAGCCTTTTTTCCTTTTTTTAAATAAAAAAAGGAAAAAAAAAAAAAAAGAGGAAAGCGAGAATGCAGTCCCCCACTACCACAAATTATGCAGCTGAGTTTCCCATATTTGGGGAAATTGCAGGGGTCAGCACATCTGGAGTGCAATGAATAAGCCTCACCCTGGGAAAACCACCTTCGTGATCATGGTATCTCCCCACCAGGTATTTATAAAATTACATGAGTTTTTAAAAGGTCTCAATTTGGGCCAGGCGCAGTGACTCACGCCTGTAATCCCAGCACTTTGGAAAGCCGAGGCTGGTGGATCACAGGGTCAAGAGATCAAGACCATCCTGGCCAATGTGGCGAAACCCCACCTCTACTAAAAAGGTCTCAATTTATATTTATGTCATTAAAAAACATTTTCAGACTAGGTGTGGTGGCTCACATCTGTAATCCCAACACTTTAGGGGGCTAAAGCAGGAAGATCACTTTAGCCCAGGAGTTCAAGACCAGCCTGGGCAATACAGGGAGACCCCGTATGTACAAAAAATAAGAAAAATAGCAGGGCATGGTGGCGTGCTTCTGTGGTCCCAGCTACTTAGGAGGCTGAGGCTGCAATGAGTCCTGATTGTGCCACTGCACTCTGGCTCAGGTGACAGATACCTTGTCTTAAAACAACAACAACAACAATAAAAGCAAGCACTTCCAATAAACAGTTATTAAAGAATAAAACTTTATCAAGATTTGTAACATTTAAATTGTCTTAATTGCCCTACCAATTGTCATAGCAATCCAGTATACTTACCATCTTTGAGATACAGGAAATAATTTAAAATTTCAGTTTACATACTTTTGTTGTTACCGAGAAGTATGATGTGTGATAAACAAGACTCTCAAGCATAAAATATTACATTAGGATAAAACTCAGTGGGAGATGTGGACTACAAATAATAGTAGAAAACAAATAATAGAAAAGTTTCCCACTATTTAAAAGAACTGGTTTACATATTTTAAAATAGATTAGTAGGTGTCAAATCTATGATTGTAAATCTGTTTCCACTTATTAAAAAAATGTACATACCAAGTTAAGTATGCAAGGGGTACACTGTACTAAAAATTTTACTGTGGTAAAATACACATGAAATTTACCATTCTAATCATTTTTGCACATACAATTCAGAGGCATTAGTATATTCACATTTTTGTGCAACCATTACCACTATTCACCTCGAGAGCTTTTTTTACCCTAAGCTAAAACTTTGTACCATTAGACACCAATTCCCCACTACCCTCTCCTCCTAGACCCTGGTTACCATTGTTTTACTTTGTCTCTATAAATTTGACTATCATAGGGACCTCGTAAGTGGAATCATACAGTATTTGTCCTTTGTATCAGGCTTATTTTACTTAGCATAACACCTTCAAGGTTCATCCACGTTGTGGTACGTCCCCCTACCCTGTTTTTTTTTTTTTTTTTTTTTTTGAGACAGGGTATCCTTCTGCCACCCAGGCTAGGATGCAGTGGCACAATAATGGCTCACTGCAGCCTTGGTCTTCCCAGCATCAAGTAATCCTCCCACCTCAGCCTCTCAAGTAGCTGGGACCACAGGTGCATGTCACCAGCCTGCCTAAATTTTTAGAGATGAGGGTCTCCTTATGCTGCCCAGGCTGTTGTTGAACTCCTGGGATCAAGCGATCCACCTGCTTAGGCCTCCCAAAGTGTTGGAACTATAGGGATGAGCCACTGCCCTGCATTCATTCATTCATTCATTCATTGACAGGATTTTGCTACGATGCCCAGGCTGGCCCCAGACTCCTGCCTCACTCTATCCTGCCTCACCCTCTCAAGTAGCTGGGACTATGGGTGTGCATCACTGCGCCAGGTTTCCTTTTTAAAGCTGCTAATATTTCAATGTTCATAACATTTTGTTTATCCATCCATCCAATTCATCCACTGATGGACATTTGGGTTGTTTCCTCTTTCACCTTTTGACTAGTGTGAACAGTACTGTTATGAACCCTAACATAAAAATATACGTTCAAGTCCTCGCTTTCAATTCTTTTCTGTGTATACCTTGAAGGAGAATTGCTGGATCATATGGTAATTCTATGTTTAATTATTTTGGAAGCACCACACTATTTTCCCCAGCAGCAGCACCATTTTACATTTTCACCAGTAATGCACATATGTTCTAATTTCTCCATATCCTTGCCTACAATTTATATTTAGTTTTAATAATGGCCATGCTAATAGTGTATAAACCAGTATATCATTGTGGCATATGTTTTTTAAAAAATTAGGTTGTACACAAATTTTGGAAGATTCCTGTTGCCTAATTCATGAATCCCCAATGTTTTAAAAAAATCTCCCCAATACCAGGTTTTTTTTAAATTGCTTTTGTTGAATTGCCATCCAAGTGGTCCTAAAGGCAATGGCATCTTCTTGCAGGATTCCACCTCCCTGGTTACAGTAATGGTCCCACAAGTAAGCATTTGACTCAAGCTAAGCAAGAATTACCCAACCCCATGACTACAGAGACCAGTCCACATATGGGCATGACTTAAGCCAAACTAGCTGGGTATCTTTCCTTGAGATTTTTCTAACTGTAGATAGTGGAAGAACCATTCTTCAGGATTGTCCATGATGCCAAAGGATGTAAGCATATACTCCTTCTCAGAACAGGCAACTCTGTAAAAGGAGATAATGAAACTCACACTGGAAAACGAGCAGAGGAAAGACAGAAATAGACAAAACTGGAGGCCACAAATTCAGTATCCCCAGCTTTCCAGTGATTCCTTCCTATTCAGTGAGCTTTATATCAACAGCCTTCCAACATATACCACATTTTACTAAAGTAAGTTCTAACTGGGTGTTTGATTGTTTACAAACCAGAGTGTTCTGTGTAATTCAGGTCCTTTAGCAAGGATACACCAAACAAGTAACTACAGCATGCAGGATAAAAATCTCTGGTACAAAGCCGGGCGCGGTGGCTCAAGTCTGTAATCCCAGCACTTTGGGAGGCTGAGGCGGGTGGATCACGAGGTCAGGAGATCGAGACCATCCTGGTCAACACGGTGAAACCCCGTCTCTACTAAAAATACAAAAAATAAGCTGGGTATGGTGGCGCGTGCCTGTAATCCCAGCTACTCAGGAGGCTGAGGCAGGAGAACTGCCTGAACCCAGGAGGCGGAGGTTGCGGTGAGCCAAGATCGTGCCATTGCACTCCAGCCTGGGTAGCAAGAGCGAAACTCCGTCTAAAAAAAAAAAAAAAAAATCTCTGGTACAAAAGCCCTTAATGTCCTGGCACCAGATGAGAAAGTCAGCCACAAAAGCAAGCAGGAAAGCAGTTTATACCACCTTGTGAAATTCCTTGCCACACACCGCCCCCCACTTTTTTTTTTTTTTAACTAGAAAGCACACAAGGCTCAGAGATGGCCGTAAACAACAAAGCTACTAAAAGGCAGAAGTGAGATATTTGTTCATCTCAAATCCAGGGAGCAACCTGCTCCCCCGACCTCTCTCCCACCATGAGACACTTTCTAGACCCAGATCTGCACTCATACATAACCTACTCAGACCTGTCTTATCAGTAAGTTAGCAAAGTATCCCTTTTCTGCACTCAGGTCCCACGGAGCTGTGTACTAAACCCGTCCCTTCAGTTATTTAAAACAGAAGGGCAGTGCATTTTCATATAGAGTAAATTAGTACATTTCCGGAGAGAAATGTACTAATTAGTACATTTCCGGAGAGAAATCTGACGAAAATATTGAAAGCTTCAAAAGATAGTTATTCTTTGATAAATAAATTCTACTTTTAGAAATGTATTCTATGTCCAATAATCACGGATGTAGGCAAAAGCTTTAACTTCAAGTACTTCTTACTGGTATATGAAATAGACACCTATTTAAACAAACTCCAAAATATGAAGACTGAATGCCAGAGGTTAACCTTTTTTTGTATCTTGAACCATTTGGCGGTCTGCTAAAACCTACAGAAACATTCTAAGAAAAATGTTTCAAAACATATAAAATAGTAATAATATTGAAATAATGTCAAGATATATACAATGACTGGAAAGGAATCAATATGAATTGTCTGATCATCCTATGGATACCAAATTATTAGGTCCTGCTACTATTGTGATTTGTTGCCTAAACTTACAGTTGAAAGAAATGCTATGTTTCAGCTAAACATCACTGAATATAAAAATACAAGTTTTTACCTGTCTAAATTATTGGACCCCCCGAATTCTATCCATGTATCCAGGTTAAGAATCCCACAGTGCAGGCCAGGCGCGATGGCTCATGCCTGTAATACCAGTACTTTGGGAGGCAGGGAGGGCAAATCATCTGAGGTCAAGAGCTTGAGACCAGCCTGGCCAACATAGTGAAACCCCGTCTCTACTAAAAATGCAAAAATTAGTCAGGGGTGATGGCGGACACCTGTAATCCCACCTACTCTGGAGGCTGAGGCAGGAGAATTGTTTGACCCTGGGAGGCAGAGGTTGCAGTGAGCCAAGATGGTGCCACGGCATTCCAGCCTGGGTGAGAGAGAGATTCTATCTCAAAAAAAAAAAAAAAAAAAAAAAAATCCCATAATGCATCTATCTACACAGTAAAGTGCTACGTAACCTTGAAAAAAGATATAAAAATTAACACAGATAAAAGATAAACAGGTAGTGTGTTCAAAAAGACTGATTAAATACATGATTGAACAAAAACTGGAGAGATATGCCAAAATGTTAACAATAGTCACTTCTGGGTAGTAAGATGACACGATTTTTCCCCCCAATTTGTCTTTTTTTTTTTTTAACAGAGAACATATTGTAACAAGAAAAAAAATGCAAGCTATTAAACTGGGCAAGGTAACTTAACATTCCCTAAATAAATGAGTATTTTTTGCAGCTAAAAGCCCATATTATATTTCAAATTTGACATCAGGAATTAAATGAAATGAAAAAAGGATCATTTAAACAAGCAACAAAACATTAAAAATAAGGACTTTGGAGTCCATTTAGTGCAAGCCCTTTATTTCACAGTAGAAAGACCCTTTCCACAGTGCTAATTCCAGAAGCCTTAAGAGCTCATCTCTGCATAGTTCCCTCTACCCCCATAAAGGTACTCATTTATTCAGACAAAATGATGCAACATATCTACATTTGGAAACTAGAACACATTTTCCAAAGTGGAAGTAATCCAGACTCTGATCAAGAAACAACCAACAGTTAAGCTTTCAGTGGCAAAGCCTGGACATTCCAGCAGATGGGGATGGTACTATGCAGAAGACGACTTTCAAAATTTGAATGAAAATCATATTCTCTATTTTTCAAGGGAGAAAAAGAGCAGAAAACTTGTTTTTGAAGTCCAAAAGGAGCTAGGCAACGTACAACTATCACCATATTCCTCAAAACAACACCATGGAGAAAAGGCATTACATCCATTTTACAAGCACTGAAGTCACAGAAAAGAAGAGGTGAAGCAATCTGACCAAGATCACACAGCTAAGCACTCAGATCCCATTCAAAACCCAAGCCCTTACCCCACCATGCCCTTTATACAATTATATTGTAAAATTCCATTTTATTTTTTAAAGTATTGGCCAGGTGCAGTGGCTCATGACTATAATTCCAGCACTTTGGGAGACTGAGGTGCGCAGATTACCTGAGGTCAGGAATTCGAGACCAGCATGACCAACATGGAGAAACCCCATCTCTACTAAAAACAGAACATTAGCCAGGTGTGGTGGTGCATGCCTGTGATCCCAGCTACTCAGGAGGCTGAGGCAGGAGAATCACTTGAATCCAGGAGGCGGAGGTTTTGGTGAGCCAATATTGAGCCACTGCATTCCAGCTTGGGCCACATGAGCAAAACTCCATCTCAGAAAGGTATACAAACACAAGCAAAAAGTAAACAACGATCACTGTCATATCTCCGTAGCATTCCTTGTCCTCAATCCTACTCTTTTCTCTGAACAGTTTGAGATACTCCTTTTATACCATTTTCGATGCATTTGTGAACACTGTTACCAACACTGGTACTACTCAACTTTAAGTTCTGCCAATATGATAGATTAAAATATACGCTACTTAATAAATGAGAATCTTGAGTGTCAGGTACTAGCCAGGCAAACAGGATATGATAAGAAAAAAAGAAAAACAGCTACAGCTCTTGTCTTCTTGGGCTTACTAGTGTAGCGGTAGAAAAAAACTGAGAATGGTTTAAGTGATAAAGTGTAATTGTGAGTGAAGTGCTAGGAAGCAAAGAGAAATCAGTAAACAGAATAAGGTGGTTTCTGGATTAACGGGGGAGCACTAGTTAGAATTTCCTTGGGTAAGTATGCTTTTCGGATATTTGTTAATATCATTTGCAAAGTTAATCTAATTTAATTAGAAGGTTGAAACATTTTTTTCAGACAGAAAAAAAAAAAGCCAGTAGCTACCAATTTTCAGTTTATATCTTTGCCCTCTTTAAGAGTGAGTTCTTATCCTGTGGTTTTTCCTTTACATCAGTAAGCCTGTACTTATTGTCCTCTAGAAAGAGAAATACGCTAAAAGAAAGAATACTCTAAAAATAATTTTGTTATACTTTTCTAAGCACTACACTTGATGTGCTTTAAACTCTGGATTGTTTACAGAGGCCTCTCGTTTTAAATGTTATTTTCCTTTAAAAAAAAAAAAAAGATTACCTGAAATAAATCTGATCTCTCCTTTGCATTTCTGTTTGGAACAAAAAGTTACCTAAGCTACATTTTGTCCAGTAGTAAAAACTAACTTCAATCAATCTGCATGAAAAGACCACTTACAGTTAGTTTGTATTTCTGTGTTCATTGGGAAAGAATGTAAGGAAGTTGTAGGTTCAGGCTGGTTTCACAGCTATTCTAAATTTAGATTCACACACACCAAGCACAAACACTCCCCTCTATACTTAGGGACATTGAATTGCACAGGTGTAAATTCAAGATGATTACTATTCCTAGCCTTCATTAACATTTTAAAAAGTTAAAGTTGCTACTAAGGATGTGTGCTGCCCTAAGCCTGGCTTAAAGCATTTTCCCCAAGGGATTTTATTCATTAGGAACTAGTAGACAATGAATTAACACACTACAAACCTTTAACTTTGCAACAAGGAAAGAACTGCAATTCGCTCTTGTTACCCAGGCTGGAGTGCAATGGCGCGATCTCGGCTCACCGCAACCTCCGCCTCCTGGGTTCAGGCAATTCTCCTGCCTCAGCCTCCTGAGTAGCTGGGATTACAGGCACGTGCCACCATGCCCAGCTAATTTTTTGTATTTTTAGTAGAGACGGGGTTTCACCATGTTGACCAGGATGGTCTCGATCTCTCGACCTCGTGATCCACCCGCCTCGGCCTCCCAAAGTGCCGGGATTACAGGCTTGGGCCACCGCGCCCGGCCTGCAATTGTCTTTTAAGACAGTTTCAAGTTTCCACCCCGTAGCTGTGAGAAAGATATCAGGAAATTCAAAATAGTAAAAAGATTTAAAAGACTAACAGAAAAAGTAATTATTCTACTTATAAAGAAAATGGAAATTAAAATGAGAATTCTGCTTACCAAACCTGAAAAATTACAGTTACAATATTCAACGGTATGGTAATCTTTTTCTTCTCTATGTATATGGTAAGGCAGGACTCTCCAACTGCTGAGGGAACAACAGAAGGATAGTATCCCTGTCAAGAATTCACCCGTCAAGAATTTTTAAAATATAAAAACTCTTCAAGTTGGTAATTCTATTATAAGAATCTCTCTAAAAACTCATAAATGCTAAGAAATATTTACCTACAAAGATACCTATCACAATGCAATCAACTGTAAAAATTCCCTCAAAATGGACTCCAAACTTAGCCATTAAAATACATACCTCAGCATATGACAAAGGAGAATGCTAAGTGGTTGGGGAAAGAGAGTAAGTTGTATATAAGGCAAAATTACAGCTGCACGAAGGTATTAAGAAATATGGAGAAAAACTGAAAGTCATCAAAAACAATTGAATAAGCACGTATAACTAATGGCATTAAAAAATTTTTATAGCAAACTACTCAAAAACATTTCAGATAATTTTAAGGAATTAAAATCTGGGTATGGCTGACAAAGAAATTCACGATACATATTTAAAGTAGTACATTTAAAGATGAGCTGTCTTCTTTTAAGAAAATAATTCAGCAAAAAAACTTCTGGGATGCTATTTGGTCATATGTTTTAAGAGTATGTTTATACCTAAGTACAAACATTCAGAAGTAGTTCAGTACTTCTAAGATTCTACTATAAGGACAATGGTCAATTTTTGTTTGTTTTGAGACAGGGTCTGGCTCTGTTGCACAGGCTGGAATGCAATTGTGTGATCTCGACTCATTTCTCTACCGATATGCATTCAGGCTGTTTCCAGTTGTTTTTATTTCTTCTACAAATAAAGCAGTGAACACCCATCAACATTCATCTTTACTTACTTGGGCAAGCATACTTGATAAATGCATACACTTCACAATCTAGCATATTTAAAATTGATAGGTATCGGTCGCAATTGACCCAAGAGCCACACCAGTTTAAATTCCCAACTATATGAGAACTATTTCTTTGCACTCTTGCCAAAGTTTACTTTTTATGAACATGACAGGTAAACAAAGAATCCATTGTTTAAGTCAATGACGGGATTCTGAGCTGAAGGACACGGAGTCTACCATATGTTCTTAAGACTGAGTATTTTTTCATGTTAATTGTCCCCCTTCCCCCGTCATGTTCCTCATCTTAGAAAACAGATCCACATTAATGTGCCAGACAAAATTTGATTCCTTTCTTTCTCATTCCCTACAATCAAGTCTTGTTAAACCTAAACCTTAAAATTTACACAAAATCTGTCTACTTAATTTGTCTCCGTTATTACCATACCAGTCCAAGCCAACACACTTCTCACCTGAACTATTGCAATAGCTTCCTGCTGTCACTTGTGCTTTGTCACTCAACACTTCCAACCCACTGGAAAGCCCTGTACCCCTTAAAAATCCTAAGTTCAGGTCCACACCAAGGCCCTGCTGTTTGCTCTGCTTATGATACTCCTGCTCTGTGGCCTTAAACCAGTTTCTCTGCATGGTTGGCTACTTGTTATTCAGTCTTCAGCTTAAATGTTACTTTCTGAGAGAGAGACCTCAATTGCACGTGGGCCAGCAGTTTAATCACTAACTCCCCATCCTAATTCCTTACCATATCCCCTTGCTTAGTTTTCGTATTACTGAATATAATTTAAAATTGTGGCCTGGCATGGTAGCTCACGCCTATAATCCCAGCACTTTGGGAGGCTGAGGCGGGTGGATTACTTGAAGTCAGGAGTTTGGGACCAGCCTGGCCAACATGGTGAAAACTTGTCTCTGCTAAAAATAAAAATTAGTTGAGTGTAGTGGCACACACCCATAGTTTCAGCTACTTGGGAGGCTGAGGCAGGAGAATCGCCTGAACCCTGGAAGTGGAGGTTGCAGTGAGCTGAGACTGCACCACTGTACTCTAGCCTGGGCAACAGAGCAAGACTCCATTTCAAAAAGAAAGAGATAAAGAGAAAGAAAGAGAAAGAGAAAAGAAAGGAAAAAGGAGAGAGAAAGTGAGTGAAGAGGGAGAGAGAAAGAGAAAAACGGAAGGAAGGAGGGAGGGAGGGAATAAATAAACTGTATTACAGTCGACCCTCCCTACCTGTGGGTTCCACATCTGTGGATTCAACAAACCGCGTATCAAAAAAAAAAAAAATTTTTTTTTTTTTGAGTCGGAGTTTCGCTCTTGTTACCCAGGCTGGAGTGCAATGGCGCGATCTCGGCTCACCGCAACCTCCGCCTCCCGGGTTCAGGCAATTCTCCTGCCTCAGCCTCCTGAGTAGCTGGGATTACAGGCACGCGCCAACATGACCAGCTAAGTTTTTGTATTTTTAGTAGAGACGGAGTTTCACCATGTTGACCAGGATGGTCTCGATCTCTTGACCTCGTGATCCACCCACCTTGGCCTCCCAAAGTGCTGGGATTACAGGCGTGAGCCACCGCGCCAGGCCAAAAATATTTTTTTAAAAATATATATATTTTTTAAAATATATATACAGGAAGACATGCGGGTTCTTTGCAAATACTGTACCATTTTACATCAGGGACTTCAGCATCTGTGGATCTGGGTATGTACAGGAGGTCCTGGATCCTCTAGAAATAACCAGGGAAAACTTTTGTTTCTACTCCACTATAGGTCTGTAGTTAGAAATGCAAAAATCGGTCACTGCAAGGCGCCGGGCGACACGTTGTCTCGGTTTTCGGCGGGCTTACCAGGGACGAAAATGTCTATGGCCAGCGATTTCTACCTGCACTACTACGTAGGGCACAAGGGCAAGTTTGGGCACGAGTTTCTGGAGTTCGAATTTCGGCCAGACGGAAAGCTTAGATATGCCAACAGCAGCAATTACAAAAATGATGTCATGATCAGAAAAGAGGCTTATGTGCACAAGAGTGTAATGGAAGAACTGAAGAGAATTATTGATGACAGTGAAATTACAAAAGAAGATGATGCTTTGTGGCCTCCCCCTGACAGGGTTGGCTGACAGGAGCTTGAAATTGTCATTGGAGATGAGCACATATCTTTTACCACATCAAAAATAGGTTCTCTTATTGATGTAAATCAGTCAAAGGATCCTGAAGGCCTTGGAGTATTTTACTATTTGGTACAAGACTTGAAATGTTTAGTTTTCAGTCTCATTGGATTACACTTCAAGATTAAACCAATTTAAATTCCAAAAAAAAAAAAAAAAAAAGAAATGCAAAAATCGTAGCTTTTCTACAGGACAGAAGACACAGTATTTGCCCTGTTCACATCTGTATCCACAACACCTAGAACAGTTTATACTGTTCACATCTGTATCCACAACACCTAGAACAGTTTATTAGATGTTGACTAAAAGAAGTGCAGAACAGTCTTTTCATATGCGTCCCCCCACCAACTTTTAAGAAGATAAAGTTGTTAGTCTCATTAATTCCTAAGAAAACTCTTTAAGAAAGTTAACCTACAGTTACCCATCACACAGATTTTTTTCCTCCTTGGTCACATATTCACCTAATTATATAATTCAATGATTTTTAATACATTCAGAATTCTGGAATCATTACAATTTTAGTGTACTCCATCATCCCCAAAAGAAACCTGTATCCTTTCAGACGAGATCAGGCACACTCAGGGTGGTATGGCTGTAGACAGAAACCTGTATCCTTTCAACAGTTGCTCTCTGGGAGTTTTTTGTTTTTTTAAACATTTAAGTTCAGTGGTACATGTGCAGGTTTGCTACATGGGTAAACTCATGTCACAGGAATTTGTTGTACAGATTATTTTACCACCCAGGTATTATGTCCAGTACCCAATGCTTTTTTTTCTGAACCTCTCTCTTCTCCAACCCACCACACTCAAATAGACCCCAGTGTCTATTATTACCCTCTGTGTCTGTATGTCACCATTTAGCTCCCACTTGTAAGAACATGATATTTTGATTTTTCAATCCTGTGTTAGTTTGCTAAGAATTATGACCTCTAGCTCTATCTATGTTCCTATCAAGGGCATGATCTCCTCCTCCTTCATGGCTGTGTTGTATTCCATGGTGTGTATGTACCACATTTTCTTTATCCAGTCTACTATTGATGGGCATTTAGGTTGATTGCATGTCTCTACTATGGTGAACAGTGCTGCAATATTGTTCACAATATATGTGTGCATGTGTTTTTATGGTAGAACAATTTATATTCCTTTGGGTATATACCCAGTAATGGGATTGCTGGGTTGAACGCTGGTTCTGTTTTTAACTCTTTTGAGGAATCACTACACTGTTTTTCCACAATGACTGAACTAATATATATTCCCCATCACCACCTTCTGGTGTGAGTGAGATGGTATCTTAATGTGGCTTTGATTTTCATTTCTGTTTTTTGTTTTGTTTTGAGACAAAGTCTCGCCCTGTCACCCAGGATGGAGTGCAGTGGCATGATCTCGGCTAATTGCAACCTCTGCCTCTCAGGTTCAAATGATTCTCATGCCTCAGCCTCCCACGTAGCTAGGATTACAGGAGCCTGCCACCATGCCCAGCTAATTTTTGTAGTTTTTAGTAGAGATGGGGCTTCACCATGTTGGCCAGGCTGGTCTTAACTCCTGACCTCAGGTGATCTGCCCACCTCAGCCTCTCAAAGTCCTGGAATTACAGGCATAAGTCACTGCGCCCAGCTTGAGTTTCACCTAATTATCAGTAATAAAGCTTTTTTTCCATATGCTTATTGTCCACATGTATGTCTTCTTTTAAAAGGTGTCTGTTCATGTCCTTTTTAGGACACTATCATTTCCCTCCAACCTCTCCCACCCCTAGGCAACCATGAATCTATTTTCTGTCTCTGCAGATTTACCTATTCTGGATATTTCACATAAATTAGATCATACAATGTTTAAAAAAATTTTTTCACTTATCATGTTTTTAAATTCATAATTGTTTTAGCATATATCAGAACTACTTTTTTGTGTGTGACAGGGTCTCACTCTGTCACCCAGGCTAGAGTACAGTGGCATTATCTTGGCTCACTGCAACCTCTACCTCCCAGGTTTAAACCATTCTCCCACTTCAGCCTACTACAGTAGTGTGCCACCACGCCTGGCTAATTTTCATATTTTTTGTAGAGATGGGGTTTTGCCATGTTTTCCAGGCTGGTCTTGAACTCTGGCTCAAGCGATCTGCCCGCCTCAGCCTCCCAAAGCGCTTGGATTACAGGCATGAGCCACCACGCCTGGACAGAACTTCATTTCTTTTTATTGCCAAATAACATTTTATTGAATGGAAATATGGGTATACCTTGGAGATATTGTAGGTTCAGTCCCAGACCACCTCAAAATGAATATTCCAATAAAGTTAGTTTCACAACCTTTTTGGTTTCCCAGTGCATATGAAAGTTATTTTTAGGCCATGTATGGTGGCTCATGCCTGTAATCTCAGCACTTTGGGAGGCCAAGGTGGGTGGATCGCTTGAGCTCATGAGTTTGAGACCAGCCTAGGCAACAAGGTGACAGAACCAGACCTGGTCTCAAAAAAAAAAAAAAAAAAAAAAAGTTATTTTTATACTATGGTCTATTAAATGTATATATCATAATTTTAAAACACTTTATTGCTGAAGAATCCTAACAATTATCAGAGACTTCAGTGAGTCAATGCTGGCGGAGGGTCTTGCCTCAATGTGCATGGCTGCTGACTTATAAGGGTGGTGGGTTGCTGAAGGCTGGGTTAGCTGTGGCAATTTCTTAAAATAAGACAACCATGATGTTTGCTGCATAGTTGGATTTTTCCTTTCATGAAAGATTTCTTTGTATCATGTGATGCTGTTTGACAGCATTTTACCCACCACAGGAGAACTTTCTTTTTTTTTTTTTTTTTTTTTTTTTTTTTTTTTTTTTTTTTTTTTTTTTTTTTTGGAGACGGAGTTTCGCTCTTGTTACCCAGGCTGGAGTGCAATGGCGCGATCTCGGCTCACCGCAACCTCCGCCTCCTGGGTTCAAGCAATTCTCCTGCCTCAGCCTCCTGAGTAGCTGGGATTACAGGCACACACCACCATGCCCAGCTAATTTTTTGTATTTTTAGTAGAGACGGGGTTTCACCTTGTTGACCAGGATGGTCTCGATCTCTCGACCTCGTGATCCACCCGCCTCGGCCTCCCAAAGTGCTGGGATTACAGGCTTGAGCCACCGCGCCCGGTCAAGGAGAACTTTCAAAATTTGAATCAAACCTCTCAAACTCTGCTTCTGCTTTATCAACTAAGTTTATGTGAAATTCTAAGTCCTTTGTTGTCTTATCACCAAAAATGTTCATACCATCTGCACCAGGAGTAGATTCTATCAAGAAACCATTCATCTGTAAGAAGCTATTTTCATCTGTTCAAGTTTTATGAGATTACAGCCAATTCAGTCACACCTTCAGGCTCCGCTTTTCATTCTACTTCTCTTGCTATTTCCACACCTATGTAGCTACTTCTTCCTCTAAAGTATTGAACCCCGAAAGTCATCCATGAAGTTTGGAATCAACTTCTTCCAAACTCCTGTTCATGTTTATCTTTTGACCTTCTTCCATTAATCGAAAATGTTCTTAACAGCTTCTAGAAAAACGAATCCTTTCCAGAAAGTTTTCTCAGATCCATCAAAGGAATCACTATCGATGGCAGCTCTAGCTTTATGAAATGTATTTCTTAAACAATAAGACTTGAAAGTCAAAATTATTCTTTGATCCACAGGCTGCAGAACTGATCTTGTGTTAGCAGGCATGAAATCATTAACCTCCTTGTACATCTCAGAGCTTCAGTGACATTGTTACTCGAGCTCTGATGGAGCACTGTTAATGAGTACTAATATTATGAAAGGAATCCCTTTTTTTCTGAGCAGTTAAGTCTCAACAGTGGGCTTTAAACATTCAGTTAGCCATACTGCAAACAGATGTGCTGCCATAACTTTATTGTTCCATTTATAGAACACAGGTAGAGTAGATTTAGCATGTTTCTTAATGGTCCTAGAATATTCAGAATGGTCAGTAAGCACAACTTAAAGAGGCCAGCTTCATTAGCCTGTAACAAGAGAATTAGCCTGTTCTTAAAAGCTTTGAAGCCAGAAACAGACTCTTCCTCTTTAGCTAGGAAAGTCCTAGATGACATCTTCTAAAAGAAGGCTGTGTTCATCTACATTGAGAATCTGTTGTTGAGTGTAGCCATCTTACCACTTATCTTAGCTAGATCTTCTGAATAACTTGCTGCAGCTTCTCCATCAGTACTTGCTGCTTCATCTTGCACATTTATGTTACAGAGACAGATGGATGGACGGGACGGATGGATGGAAGGATGGAAAGGAGGAAGGGAGGGAGGGAGGAAAAAGAAAAACCTCATGAACCAACCTCTGCTAGCTTCCAAATTTTCTTATGCAGCTTCCTTACCTCTCTCAGTCTCCACAGAAGAGAAGAGTGTTAGAGATTTCCTCTGGATTAGGCTTTGGCTTAAGGGAATGTTGTAGCTGATCTGATCTTCTACCCAGACCACTCAAACTTTCCCATATCAGCAAAAAGCCTGTCTCATTTTCTTATTATTCATGTGCTTACTGGAGTAGCCCTTTTAGTTTACTGCAGGAACTTGTGATTTGCATTCACAACTTCACTATTTGGATCAAGAGGCCTAACTTTCAGCCTACCATGGCTTTTGACATGCCTTCCTCACTAAGCTTAATCATTTCCAGTCTTTCATTTAAACTAAGAGACATGTGACTCTTCCCTTCACTTGAACACTTAGAGACCATTGTAGGGTTATTAATTGGCCTAATTTCAATTTTGTTGTGTCTCAGGGAATAGGGAGGCCCAAGAAAAGTGGGAGAGACAGGAGAATGGTCGACTGGTAGAGCAGTCACAGCACACACATTTATCAATTAAGTTCAGCATGTTACATGGGAATCATTTGTGGCACGCCAAAACAATTACAACAGTGGCAAAGCAATAGTTCAAAAAAAAAAAGATGAAAATATTGGGAGAATTACCAGAATGTAGCACAGAAACATGAAGTAAGCACATACTTTTTGAAAAATGGCACCAACAGATTTGTCCAACACAGAATTACCACAAACCTTACATTTGTGTAAAATGGTGTATCTGTGAGGTGTGATAAAAATAAAACACAGTAATATGAGGTATGCCAATACTACATTCTGTTCATCCATTCACCACCGGTTAATAGACATTTAGGTTGTTTCCACATTTGGGATATTATGAACAACATACCGAAGAAGGGAATTTAATAGGACAGTCTATTCCATATTAGGCTGGGACCCCCCCCCCAAATTAACAAATACAAGTTTTTGTATGAACATGCATTTTCATTTCAGTACATACCTGGGAGTAAATTTCTGGGTCACATGGTGATTTTTTTATTTAACCTTCAGTAACTGCCAAATTGTTTTCCAAAGCAGCTGCAACATTTCTCATTAGCAATATATGAGAGTTTCACTTTTTCTACATCCTAATCAACAATTGTTACTGCCTTCTTGCTACAGGTATCCTACCAGGTGTAAAGAGGCTCCACTGTTCAAAGATTAGACAATCTAAACAAAAAAGGGTAACTGCAATGGATCAAGACTCATCAAACACATTAAATCCATGAGTTCACAATGATACTAAAAAACAACTTAGTGGTCAACTTTGGAGAATGCCAGAGAATCAGCTCAATATTATGAAGGAAAGTAAAGAAAAATAATCAAGCATTTAATTGTGCTTGATTATTTGAAGAAATATTCTCTTCTAGTTTATCAAATAGTTGATGAAATTAAGTTTATTTTTTATAAAAGCATATCAACTAATAAACTAAAAACTGAGAGAATTAGAAAACTGCAATTTGGCAACCCCTTATGTATGTATCTAGGTAGTGACCACCTAGATTTCACTAGACAGAAGTACTCAATATCACCTGCTAAGTATTCTTGCTAAGAAAGTCAAACCTAAGTCTGCTGAAGTCTCTAGCTATAATCACCAACCAATTAATAGAAAACACAGGTGGCCGAGAGATATGTTAAGGACTGCCATGAGAATGCAGTCAGTAAAATCTATACTGCAGATAATTCCAGAGAACACATGACCTACTTTTCTCAAAAAATAAATTACAGCAGGAGGCAGATGGAGAAAGTAACTCCAGACTAAAAGCAATGTGAGACATAAACAATCACAACCCTAACAATCACAGAATCACAATCCTATTCCTGAAAGATTCAAAAAACTATTAGGCCTAATTTTCACTAAAGCTCACAAAAAATATAGCAGTTAATACAAGCAAGTGTGTGGTGAAACTTGGACTGATTCATACTCTTGATGGCATAACATTCTGACTGAATTCACTTGCAAATAAACTTTTTACATGAGAGGATTTAACTTGCAAATAAAAGTATTAATAAGCTTTTAATCTGAGGAAAAAAAACAAAATATAGAAAACATATGTACTAAAAAGTTCATTTAAATGTTCATAACAGGCCAGGCACTGCATCTCACACTTGTAATCCTAGCACTTTGGGAGACCGAGGCAGGTAGATTGCTTGAGGCCAGGACTTGGAACTCCTGGCCAACATGGCAAAACCCCATCTCTACTAAAAATACAAAAAATAGCTGGGCATGGTGGCACACTCCACCCTAGCCGAGGCATGAGAATCACTTGAACCCAGGAGGCAGAGGTTACAGTGAGCTGAGATTGTGCCTCTACACCCCAACCTGAGCGACAGAGGGAGACACTGTTTCAAAAAAAAAAAAAATGTTGATTACAATATTATTTATAGCAAGAAGGTACCCAGGAAGCATGATGTTTTATTTACATGGCAAGGAAAGGATAAGAACTGTTAGGTAGTTTTGATACATCCTCTTGACATATTTAAGTCATTAACATGGAAGATAATCTACCAACAAACAAAAATACTCATGTCAGGCTTAAGATACCAGGATGAACACATATTATAGCTTCCCCTTCATTCTCCAATGCTAAAATGCCAATTTTAAAGAAACTTTAACCATATTAGAAAACAAAAAAAGATATCCTTGGTGTGCCAAAATCATGAAGAATCCTGAAAATAAGAAATATAAAGCTGGACACCGTGGCTCACACCTGTAATCCCAGTGCTTGGGAGGCTGAGGGAGGTGGATTGCTTGAGCCCAGAAGTTCAAGATCAGACTGGACAACACAGGGAGACCTCAACTCTACAAAAAAAAAAAAAATTTAATGGGGTATAGTGGCACATGCTTATAGTCCCAGCTACTTGGGAAGCTGAGGTTGGAGAATCAACTGGGCCTGGGAGGTCGAGGCTGCAGTGAGCAGTGATCACACCATGTGACTCCAGCCTACATGGTAAGAATGAGACCCTGTCTCAAAAAAACAATAACCAAGAAAATACAACAAGCAAGACAGATGGATTCAAACTGGGAGGAGGAAACATTGAAAGAAGACTGTTACAAAACAGGAGAGCTGCTCTGGATATTGCACAGCTTAAGAGGTGTATAAAAGGAGTTACTTACAGGACTATTGACAATGACTGAGTTGGAAGGGCCCAGTAGAAGCAGACAGGCTGATTCTACTACTTCACCTGAGAACCAGGAACCTGATGATATCCAGGAGGGATGATGAGACTACATATCCAAAAGTTTTGCTACTATTACATCTCTCCCTTGTAACTTCCCATCCTGAGAGCAGGCTAGAATAAACCTACACATCATTTGCACAAAAGGTTTCTCGGGCATTTCAAAAACAAACATCATTTAAGCTAGGAGTGGTGGCTCACGCCTGTAATCCCAACACTTTTGGAGGCTGAAGTGGGTGGATCACCTGAGGTCAGGAATTCGAGACCAGCCTGGCCAACATGTCAACTCTCATCTCTACTGAAACTACAAAAATCAGCCAAGTACGGTGGTACACATATGTAATCCAAGCTACTAGGGAGGCTGAGATATAAGAACTGCTTGAACATGGGAGGTGAAGGTTGCAGTGAGCGGAGATCATGCCAGTGCTCTCCAGACTGAGCAACAGAGAAAAACTCCTTTGTCAAAAAAACAAAACAGGCTGGGCACAGTGGCTCACGCCTATAATCCCAGCACTTTGGGGAAGCCAAGGCGGGTGGATCGTCTGAGGTCAGGAGTTTGAGACCAGCCTGACCAACATGGTGAAACCCCATCTCTACTAAAAATGCAAAAATTAGCTGGGCATGGTGGCAGGTACCTGTAATCCCAACTACTCAAGAGGCTGAGGTAGGAGAATCGCTTGAACTGCAGAGGGTGCAGTGAGCCAAGATCACACCACTGCACTCCAGCCTGGGTGACAGAGTGAGACTCTGTCCCAATAAAAAACCAAAACAAACAAAAACCCAAAGGCCATTTAAAAATACAAATTACAACCAATATTGACCAAATATTTTCAGAAAACCAATAGATTGAATGTGGCAGCAACCTTAACATAAACCTACTACCTTTCCCACAATGTATATACCTACTGTGTAACCATAAAAATTAAAGGTAAAAAAAAATTAACTCATATCTTAAGGAAATGAAGGATAATAAAGCCAAAAGCATAAGATTTTAAGACAAAAATTCCCCCAAAGATACCAGATGATTGCTGGAGACCTTGGAAGTTAAAATTTGATTATTTTAATAAAGCTGACAAATAGTCTGACTGGTATAATGTTCACAAATGAAAAACTTAATTAGGTGGAAAGAAAAAGTTCTCTCAAATTATGCAGGAGAATAAAAATGTTGAAAAATATAAGAAGATTGGAAAAACTCATCACTACCACTCAACTGGACATGTTCCTAGTGTCTAGTACTAGAGGAGAATTGAATAAGTACTAGTACTAGAGGAGAATTGAAATAAAGCTTAAATCAGAATTTTAAACTATTTGAGTTCCATTTCCAATAAAGGCTGGCAAAGTTATTCAAACTAACCTTCTTTCTGGAAAAAAAAAATGCTAACAATAAATAGGGACATCATCTTAAAAGCACCTGAAATCTTACAGAACAGAACTGCTAATCCAAATTCTTTTTTTTTTTTTTTTTTTTTTTTTTTGAGTCGGAGTCTTGCTCTGTCGCCAGGCTAGAGTGCAGTGGCACAATCTCGGCTCACTGTAACCTCCGCCTCCTGGGTTCAAGCGATTCTTCCGCCTCAGCCTCCTGAGAAACTGGGACAACAGGTGTGTGCCACCACACCCGGCTAATTTTTGTATTTTTAGTAGAGACAGGGTTTCATAATGGTGAGAATGGTCTTGATCTCTTGACCTCATGATCCGCCCGCCTCGGCCTCCCAAAGTGCTGAGATTACAGGCGTGAGCCACTGCGCCAGGCCTAATCCAAATTCTTTAAAACAAAAACACAGCCGGGCGCGGTGGCTCAAGCCTGTAATCCCAGCACTTTGGGAGGCCGAGGCGGGTGGATCACAAGGTCCAGAGATCGAGACCATCCTGGTCAACATGGTGAAACCCCGTCTCTACTAAAAATACAAAAAATTAGCTGGGCGTGGTGGGTGCCTGTAATCCCAGCTACTTAGGAGGCTGAGGCAGGAGAATTGCCTGAACCCAGGAGGTGGAGGTTGCGGTGAGCCGAGATCGCGCCATTGCACTCCAGCCTGGGTAACAAGAGCGAAAACTCCTCCTCAAAAAAAAAAACAAAAAACAAAAACAAAAACAAACAACAACAACAAACAAACAAACAAAAAAACAGGCAAGCACTCCCCTACCTCAAAAAAGCACAATACCAGAACACCAAAGTCATTTTTAGTCTATGATGGAATCTCTTTGCCCACCTCAGCGAAGTTGGGTTTTGTTTCTATAGTCCCAAGAGGCAAAGGAAAAGAAGTCAAGGTTCAAAACACATTCAAGAAGGGAATTTAATAAGACAGCCTATCCACATTAAGCTGGGACCCCCCCACCAAGTTACCTACAACCAGAATAAAACCAGGGCCCCAAATCTCCTGCCCTGATCTCTAAAATTTAAAACCTCAAAGATGGAGTTTAACAACTAAATGATGTACAATAGGGCAAAAGCAGTAAACTAGAATACAGAATGAAAATTTATACAATAAGGGAGACACAAAAAAGTAGAGAATACCAAAGAGACCATGGATAGAATGACAAAGTAGAATAAATATTTAACTACAGACTCCCAGAAGAGGAGAAAAATGAGGCACAGGAAATATATGAGAAGATAATGGTGGTAAAGTGAGTAATCAAAGATACCAGTCTGTACACATAAGAAATCTAAAAACCCAAGGAAGAAAAATAAAAAGATAACCATATTTAAACTAAGAGTGAAACATCAGAAAACAAAGGGATAATTAAAACAAACAAGGAACAAAACAGAGAAAAAGGTTGCAAAAGAATGACTGACTTTTCAAAACCACTGAGGCCTGAACATGTTCAGTATATAGAGTGAAATGATAAATGCCAATTAAGAACTGCATAACCAGGAAATAGATCCTAAGAAACAAACATGAAAAATATATTTTCAAGAAAGATAAAGCTCACTCACTCCCAGCAGACTCAAAATAAAAATGTTCACCTTTAACACTAAATATGCTCCTTGAGCACAGTTAACCCACATGGAAGCACAAAAATTCAGGAAAAAAACAACAATGAAAAGAAGACACAACTAAGTCTAAGTAAATACTGACTATGTAAGATGCTTTGTTCTGGGATTCAAATATATACACAATTAAAATGTATAGTAGCAACAGCACAAAAGCAGTGGAGACAGAATAACAAGTTCTGCAAGGTCTTTGTATTTTCTATGAGTGATGAAAGCACTAATTTGTTAGATGCTAGTAAGTCAATGATAACCTGTTGTAATGCCTGGAGTAGCCACAAAAAGATCAGTAAATATGTTTACCACTTGTCAGACAAGGAGGCCATGGAAGAAAGAAAAAGGAATAGAACATGAATAACAAAGAAGACTCAGTAAAGATGATAGGTTTGAGCACAACAATAGTTAAACTATGTGGTTCTGGGGGGGGGGGTTGGGTGGGTTCTTCATCCTCTCTCATAAACTACATTTTTTTTTTTTTAAGAAGCCAGAACTTGTCACTTTTTTTCTTTTTCTTTAGACAGAGTTTTGCTCTATTGTCCAAGCTGGAGTGCAGTGGTACAATCTCAGCTCACTGCAATGTCCACCTCCCAGGTTCAAGCAATTCTCCTCCCTCAGCCTCCTAAGTGGCTGGGGTTGCAGGCAGGCACCGTAACATCCAGCTAATTTTTGTATTTTTAGTAGAGATGGGGTTTCGTCACATTGGTCAGGCTGGTCTGAAACTCCTGACCTCAGGTGATCCACCTGCCTTGGCCTCCCAAAGTGCTGGGATTACAGGTGTGAGCCACAGTGCCTGGCCGTAGAACTTGTCACTTCTAATATGAGGTCTTTTTAATTTAAAAACAAAAATACAGATTTTTACAGTGGGCACAGTGGCTCATGCCTGTAATCTCAGCACTTTGGGAGATCAAGACAGGTGGATCACCTGAAGTCAGGAGTCAGAGACCAGCCTAGCCAGCATGATGAAAACCCATCTCTACTAAAAATACAAAAATTAGCTGGGCATGGTGGCAGGTACCTGTAGTCCAAGCTACTCAAGAGGCTGAGACAGGAAAATCACTTGAACCCGAGAGGCAGAAGTTGCAGTGAACCGAGATTCCGAATTGCACTCCAGCCTGGGCGACAGAGCAAGACTCCATCTCAAATAATAATAATAAATAAAACTAAAATAAAACCAATGACCAGGGTAATAGTGAAATGGCAGAGTAAGAAGCTCTGAAAATTCTTTCTACATAAAACCATTGAGAACACTAGCAAAAAACTGTCACAATAAACTGTCAGACCCAAATTAAACCAAAGCTTGCAGAAATCTGGGTATTTGTTTAAAAAATAAAACCAGATGAATCTTGGTAAGAACAACATTCTTTGTGGCCTTTTAACTTGCACTATTCCCATACCTTCCTCCCTAGCTCTACTATAACCCTGAAAACCAGAAACCTGCAATCACAGTGAAAACTAGCAGCCTGGAAGCCACTGAAGGGACAAAACAGTTGAAGCTCAAGCCCTATCCTCAAAGAACTGTCATTACTTGACCTTTTAGACAGTTACACATAAGGCCCCACTTACCCGGTTGTCTTTATTTGACCTGCCTCAGAGTTCACCAAGTACAATCAGCCATTTCCTAGGAAAAGTTTGTTTAAAAAAAATCAGAGGCAATTATTAAATATCCCAGGTGCCTGAGGCAGTAGGTAACAGTTTTGGAACTCAACAGGCTAACCAAAAAAAGCTTAAAAGGCTGGGGAATGAAATATGAGGCTTTATTAAAGACTCTATTTTTAAAAAAAGTAAAAAGAAAAATAAATTCTGTAGTGTGGAGAGCTAAACAAAAAAAAAAAAAAAAGAAGAAGAAGAAGAAGAAGAAGAAAAGTAAAAACTCCATATATTTCTGGGAATCTAGGCTATCCTGCATGTTTTAAAGAATCCTTAGAAGGCCCTGAACTCTCACTTCTGGTTAACCTTGAGGCTCTGTACAAACAGGAAGTGAAGACTACTGCAGAGTTATAAACTGTCTGGCTCAGTGTGGAGGGCATACTGGGCCCCTTGTCAAAGACTGGGAAACTTACTGGTTCTAAGCACGTAAGGCAATTTCTGTCCATCATCAGATAAACAAGTAGAGATTTCAGTGGCCACATATGAAAAAAATCCAAAGTTTACAGAATTAGCTGAGAAAAGCCACGAAATGAACAACAAACAAGAACTCTTCAGCCTGTGGAGGAGGAATAACCCAATTTCTACATTTGCCACATTATTTCCAATGTCCATTTCTCAAGACAAAAGTTGTAAGACATTCAAGGAAACAAGTATGGCCCACTCATGAGGAAAAAATCGTTAGAAATTCTCCCTGACAAAGACCACATATTACATGTATTAGACAAAGACTACTTATTTTAAATATGTTTGAAGAGCTAAAGGATATCATATCTGGCTGTGCATAGTGGCTCTGTAATCCCAGCACTTTGGGAGGCCAAGGAAAGAAGGATAACTTGAGGCCAGGAGTTCAAGAAAGCCTGGGTAACACAGTAAGATTCCACTGCTACAAAAAACAAAACAGAAACAAGAAACCGTATCTAAGGAACTAAAGGAAAGTATGAGAATGTCTCACCAAATAGTGAATATCACTAAAGAGACAGAAATTACATCTAAAAAAGAACCAGTTAGAAACTCTGGAGCTGAAAGGTACAATAACTGAAATGAAAAATTCACTACAGGACTCAACAGCAGACTTGAAAAAGAACGAGGAAGGTTGAAGATAGAGACAATGACATTACCCAGTCTGAGGAAGAGAAAGAACAGAGCCTCAAGGATATCTGGGATACAGTTAAGTATACCAAGATACACATTATTAGAAGTCCCAAAGGAGATGAGGAAAACAGACCAAAAGAATATGTGAAGAAATAATGGCAGAAAACACTGATGAAAAACATCAACCAACATATTCAAAAAATCCAATAAACTACAAGTAGGATAAGCTCAAAGAGACCTACACCAAAACACATTAAACTGTCAAAAGCCAAAAACAGAATGGGGAAAGCTACAACAGAGGAATAATCACCAAATATCACATACAAGGAATTTTCAATAACATTAATAGCTGATTTCTTACCAGAAACTATGGAGCCAGAAGGCAGTGAGATGACATATTGAGAGAGTTTAAAAAAAGAAACTCAACCTAGAATTTTATATCAGCAACATGATACTTCAAAAATGGAGAAATTAAGACATTCCCAGATAAAAAGAGTTTGTTACTAGCAGACAACAAATATTAAAGGGAGTCCTTCCTGGTGAAGTGAAAGAATGCTACAGTTACTTTAATCCACATAAAGTAGTAAGACCAAAAAAGGTAACTACATAGGTAAATATAAAAGACAGTATTTTTTGTCTAAATTTTTTTTCTCCTATCATACTTAGAAGATAACTGAACTGGGGTGGGATAAAAAGGTACTGGTCAAAGGGCACAAAGTTTTGATTAGGATGAAAATGTTCTGAAGGCCATTGTACAGAATAATGGTAACTGTAGTATAGTTGCATGCAACTATAAATATGTTGTATAGTTGTACTTGCTGAGAGAGATTTTAGATGTTCTCACCACAAAAATGTAAGTATGTGAGGTGATGAATATATTAGCAAAATCATTTCACAATTTATACATATATACTGCCATAAAGTTCTCATTTGTCAATTATATCTTACAGCTAGGAAGATAACAGATAGCTAAATAAAGTAATAATTATAAATCTATATTGATAGGCATACCATCTGTAAAGACATATTTGAATTACATTAACAGCACAAAAGGAGGAGAAAATGAAGTCATACTGGAGCAAAGTTTCTGTGTACTATTCAAAACAAAATCAGTATTATTGGACCTAGATTGTTAACATAAATTAAGATGCTAGTTCCAGCTGGGCATGATGGCTCACGGCTGTAATCCCAGCACTCTGGGAGGCCAAGGCAGGCAGATCACTGAGTTCAGGAGTTTGAGACCAGCCTGGCCAACATGGTGAAACCCCATTTCTACTAAAAATACAAAAAAAAAAAATTAGCCACGTGTGGTGACAGGCACCTGTAATCCCAGCTACTCAAGAGGCTGAGGCAGGAGAATTGCTCGAACCCAGGAGCCATAGGTTGCAGCGAGTCGAGATGGCACCACTTCACTCCAGCCTGGGTGACAGAGTAAGACTCTGTCTCAAAAATAGAAAAAAAAAAAAAAAAAAAAAAAAGCTAGTTTTTATTATATCCGCTAAGAAAATTAACTTAAAAATACACAGTAAAAGAGACTAGGTACAATGGTTTATGCCTGCAATCCCAGCACTTTGAGAAGCCATGGTGGGAAGATAACTTAAGGCCAGGAGTTTGAGACCAGCCTGAGTGACAGAGCAAGAATTTCTCTCTTAAAAAAGAAAAAAGAAACATATGTATCACAAGGAAATTAATAGGTCATGGGATTTTATACCAGAAAATATCTTATTTAACACAAAAGAAGGTAGTAATGGAAGAACTGGGGAAAAAGACAAAACATAGGGAAAACAAATAGAAAAATGGCAGGTGTATATTTTATCAGCAATTACATTAAATGTAGATGGATCGAACTCACAAATGACAGAGACTGACAGAATGAATTTTTTAAAAGCATGATCCAAACATATACTATAAAACAAGAGACACACTTTAAGATTCAAAGACACAAATAGGGCTGGGCACGGTGGCTCATGCCTGTAATCCCAGCATTTTGGGAGGCTGAGGCAGGTGGATCGTCTGAGGTCAGGAGTTCAAGACCAGCCTGGCCAACATGAGGAAACCCCGTCTCTACTAAAAGTACAAAAATTACCGAGGGGTGGTGGTGTATACCTGTGGTCCCAGCTACCAGGGAGGCTGAAACAGGAGAATTGCTTGAACCAGGAGGCAGAGGTTGCAGTGAGCCAAGATCACACCACTGCACTCTAGCCTGGGAACAGAGTGAGACTCCAGTCTCAAAAAAAAAAAAAAAAAAAAGGTAAATAAATAAATAAATAAAAGCAAAGCCACAAAAGACACAAATAGGTTGAAAGTAAAAGGATGGAAAAAAGCATACCCTGCTAATAGTAACCAAATCAGAGCCAGAGTAACTGTGCCTGTTAAAAGACAGAACAGACTTTAAAAGAAAAATTGTTACTAGGATAAAGGAGGACATTTTGTAATAATTAAAGGGTTAATCCATCAAAAATTTTAACAATTATCAACACCAATGAACCTAACGCAGACCACCAAAATACATGCAACAAAAACTGACAAAAATGATAGGAAAAACAGATACTTCAACAGTAACAGGTGGAAACGGCAATAGCTCACTTTCAGTTATGTACAGAACAAGATGACAGTATCAGGAAGGAAACTGTATACTTGGACACTATAAGCCAACTAGAACAGACACATATATTTCAATCAAAAAAAGGAGAATATACAATCTTAACTGTATATGGAATATTCTCCCGGAAAGACCATATATACGTTAAGCCATAAAGTCTCAATAAACATGAAATGGCTGAAATCATACAAAGTACATTCTGCAACCACAAAGTAATAGAAGTCAGTAACAGAAGGAAAACTGGAAAATACACAAAATGAAATTAAACAACATACTCTTTATCAATGGATCAAAGAAGAAATCACAAGGGAATGAGAAAATACTTTTTGAGATGAAGAAACACACCATACTAAAACTTATGGCATGCAGTGAAAATAATACTTGGAAAGTTGTAAAATCTTATGTTAAAGATTATGCCAGATGTCGTAGCTCACAACTGTAATCGTGGAACTTTAGGAGGCTGAGGTGGGAGGATCACTTTAGCCCAGGAGTTTGAGAACAGCCCAGGTAACATAGTAAGACCCTGCCTCTAAAAATATATATATATACACAACTTAGGCATGGTGGTGTACACCTGTAGTCGCAACTGCTCAGGAGGCTGAGGTGGGAGGATTGCTTCAGCCTGGAAGTCGAGGCTGCAGTGAATGCCTGAGCAACAGACCAAGAGCCTGTTACAAAATTAAAAATCGATAACCTAACATTCTACCTAAACAAACTAGCAAAAGTAAAATAAACACAAAGCAAGCTAAGGAAGCAACAAAGATTAAAGTCAAAATAAGTAACATCTAGTAAAACTATAGAGGGAAAAAGAAAAAAACAGTTCTTTGAAAACCATCTGCAAAATGGATAAACCTTGAGCTAGATCAACCAAGAAGAAATATAAGTGGGAACAATACTACCACCCTTTCAGAAAGGAAAAAAAAAGACTATAAAGAATTATTACCAATAATTATATGCCTACAAATTATCGAAAACATTAAGTGAAATGAACAAATCCTACAGTCACAAATTACCAAAACTAACTCAAAGTAACAGACAACCTGAATGTATTTGTAATGAATAAAAAGTCTGTATTACAAAATTCCCAGAGAAAAGCCCAGGATAAGCAAGCTTCACCGTTTAATTCTACCAAAAAACTAAAAAGGAATAAATACCAATTATTCACATGAACTCTTCTAAAAAAAACAGACGAGCAGGGAACACTTTACAACTCAGTCATGAATCCAGTATTTCCCTAATACCAAAATCAGACAAACAGTCCACAAGAAAAGAAAATCACAGACCTGTTTATTAATCTAAATGCAGTGGCATTATAAGATGGATTACACACTATGACCAAATAGGATTTTATCCCAAGAAGACAAGGTTGGTTCATCATTAAAAAAAAAAAGAAAAGCAAAATATCATATTAATAGAATAAAAGTAAAAAAAAACAACCCACATGATTATCTCAATAGACACAGGCAAGTACTTGATGAAAATCCAATATCCTTGCATGGTAAAAATATTCAATAAACTAGAAATAGAAACATCCTTGGCCAGGCACAGTGGCTCATATCTGTAATCCAAGCACTCTGGGAAGCCAAGGCAGGTGGATCACCAAAGGTCAAGAATTTGAGTCCAGCCTGACCAACATGGTGAAACCCCGTCTCTACTAAAAATACAAAAATTAGACAGACTTGGTGGGGTGCACCTGTAATCCCTGCTACTCTGGAGGCTGAGGCAGGAGAACTGCTTGAACCCGGGAGGCGGAGGCTGCAGTGAGCCGAGATTGTGCCACTGCACTGCAGCCTGGGTAACAGAGCAAAACTCCAGTCAAAAGAAAGAAACATGCTCAAATTGATAACGGGCTCCTACAAAAACACCCACATCTAACATCATGTTTAATGGTGAAAGACAGTTTTTGGAAATAAGACAAGATGTCTGCTCTCTTCACTTTTCTTCAAAACTGCAAGATTTTAGCCAGCACAACTAGGTAGGAAAATGAAATAGAGGGCATCTAGATGAAAAAACAAAACAAAACAAAACTATAGATGATATACCTAGAAGGCATGATCTTGGATGTAAAAAATCCTAAGAAATCTCACACACATACACACACACACACACACACACACACACACATATCCATGTACAAAAACCAGCTGTATTTCTATACACTAGCAATGAACAACCTGAAAATGAAATTAAGAGAACAGTTTCACTTCCAGTAGCATCAAAAATAAACATGCTTATGAATAAATTGAAAGACTTGTACACTGAAAATTATAAGTAATCATTGAAAAAAATTAAATGAGAGACAACCTTGATTCATGCATTAGAAGACTTAATATTGTTAAGATGGCAATAGTAGGCCAGGCACAGTGGCTCATGCTTATAATCTCAACACTCTGGGAGGCCGAGGTAGGAGGGCCCTTCGAGGCCAGGAGTTCAAGACCAGCCTGGCCAACATAGCAAGGCCCCATCTCTAGAAAAAAATAAAAACAAAAATTAGCCAGCCATGGTGGCACATGCCTGCAGTCCCTGCTACTCAAGAGGCTGAGGCAAGAGGATCACTTGAGATCACATCTCAAACAAAAAACCCCAAAAAACAAAAATACAATGATCTAATAATTTTCATCTCAGTAAGTTTAAAAAACACAGTAAATTAAAACCAAAGAAAGCAATAGGAAAAATAAATAAATAAATGACACATAAAAGCAATGTATAGAATAGGGTGGGATTAAAGCCAAAAGCTTATTTTTTAAAAAAGATTAGTAACACAGACCAAAAAAAGCACATTTAATGTCAAGAAATACTGGAAATTCTAAAACGTTAGAAGAGGCTTTTACATAAACATTTATGCATGAATTTGAAAACTTAAACGAAATGAAGAAATTCCTAGAAAAACAAAATTTAGCAAAACTTAGAAGAAACAGAAAGCTGGGCCGAGCTTGGTGGCTCATGCCTATAATACCAGCATTTTGGGAGGCCAAGATGGGCAGATTGCCTGAGGTCAGGAGTTTGAGACTAGCCTGGCTAATATTGTGAAACCCCATCTCTACTAAAAACACAAAAATTAACCAGGCATGGTAGAGCACCCCTGGCTAATTTAGTCCCAGCTACTCGGGAGGCTGAGGCAGGAGAATCGCTTGAACCCAGAAGGCAGAGGTTGCAGTTAACCAAGATCACGCCACTGCACTTCAGCCTAGGCTATAGAGTGAGACTCCGTTTAAAAAAAAACAAAACAGCCGGGCGCGGTGGCTCAAGCCTGTAATCCCAGCACTTTGGGAGGCCGAGGCGGGTGGATTACGAGGTCGAGAGATCGAGACCATCCTGGTCAATGTGGTGAAACCCCGTCTCTACTAAAAATACAAAAAATTAGCTGGGCATGGTGGCACGTGCCTGTAGTCCCAGCTACTCAGGAGGCTGAGGCAGGAGAATTGCTTGAACCCAGGAGGCGGAGGTTGCGGTGAGCCCAGATGGCGCCATTGCACTCCAGCCTGGGTAACAAGAGCGACACTCTGTCTCAAAAAAACAAAAAACAAAAAACAAACAAAAAAAAAAAACAAAAAAACAAAACAAACAAAAACAAAACAGAAATTTTGATAATTATATTTTAAAAACTGGACTGGGCATGGAGGCTCATACTTGTAATCCTAGCACTTTAGGAGGCCAAGGCTGGGGAGAATCATGAGATCAGGAGTTCAAGACCAGCCTGGCCAAGATGGTGAAACCCCATTCCTACAAAAAGTTCATAAATTGGCCGGGTACAGTGGCCCATGCCTGTAATCCCAGAATTTAGGAGGCTGAGGTGGGTGGATCATGAGGTCAGGTGTTCAAGACCAGCCTGGCCAAGATGCTGAAAGCCCGTCTCTACTACAATTACCAAAAAAAAAAAAAAAATTAGCCAGGTGAGGTAGCAGGTACCTGTAATCCTATCTACCCAGGAGGCTGAGGCAGGAGAATCGCTTGAACTCGGGTGGCGGATGTTGCAGTGAGCTGAGATCATGCCACTGCACTACAGCCTGTCCCTCAAAAAAACAAAAACACACGCCAGGCCCAGGTGGTTTCACCCATGAATTATAAAAAAATTTAAGGAAGAATATAAATTTCACACAAGCTCTTCCCAAGAACAGAGGAAAAAAAAACAAACTTTTCAAGAAACTAACGATTTGCTTCAAGAAGCTAATGACTCTGACACCAGGGATATTTTAAGGAAGAAAATGTACAAGCTTATCTTTTATGTGCATGAATACAAAAATCCTAAAGAAAACATTCACAAACCAAATACAAACAGTATACTAAATAAAATATATTATGAACAACTTAATTCCAGGAATGCAAAGTTGGCTTCACTTTGGTATTCTTTCCTGAATCTTATTCCTACGTCTATACAATAATGGAGAAAAATAAACACATGCAGAAAAAGTGATAAAATTTAATAACCATTTATGATTTTATGATTTTTATCTCTTTTTTTTTGGAGACAGGGTTTCTGTCATCCAGGCTGGAATACAGTGGCACGATCTTGGCTCACTGCAATCTCCGCCTCCTGAGTTCAAATGATCCTCCCACCTCAGCCTCAAGTAAAAAGGGCTACAGGTATATGCCACCACACCAGGCTTTTTGTACTTTTGTAGAGGCAGAGTTTCACTATATTGTCTAGGCTGGTCCTTAAGACCTGGGTTGAAGTGATCCACCCACCTCAACCTCCCAAAGTGCTGGGATTACGAGCATGAGCCACTGTGCCCTGCAGATTTTCTTTTTTAAAAGCCTCTTGGCAAAGTCTGAAAACAACTTTCTTAACCAGATAAAGAACATTCACAAAAACTTCAGCATATTTAATGGAGAAATGCTAAGAATTTCGCTCACAACCCCACCCCCAAGACTGGAAACAAGAAGATAATGGTTATCCTCTCAATATAAAAATATGCAACCAACCAAAAGAGAGCCTGCATAGCCAAGACAGTTCTAAGCAAAACAAAACAAAACAAAACAAAACAAAAACACCTGGAGGCATCATGCTACCTGACTTCAAACTATACTACAAAGCTACAGTAATCAAAACAGCATGGTACTAGTACCAAAAAAGAGATACAGACCAATGGAATGGAACAGAGGCCTCAAAAGCAACACGACACATCTACAACCATCTGATCTTTGACAAATCTGACAAAAACAAGCAATGGGGAAAGGATTCCCTATTTAATACATGGTGTAGGGAAAACTGGCAAGCCATAAGCAGAAAGCTGAAACTGGATCACTTCTTTACACTTTAAACAAAACTTAACTCCAGATGGCTTAAAGATTTAAACGTAAGACCTAACACCATAAAAACCCTAGAAGAAAACTTAGGCAATATCATTCAGGACACAGGCATAGGCAAGGACTTCATGATTAAAACACCAAAAGCAATGGCAACAAAAGCCAAAATAGACAAATGGGATCTAATTAAACTTAAGAGCTTCTGCACAGCAAAAGAAACAATCATTTAGAGTGAACCAGCAACCAAGAGAATGGGAAAAAAATTTTTGCAATCTACCCATCTGACAAAGGGCAAATAACCAGAATCCACAAAGAACTTAAATTTACGAAAAAAAAGCCCAACTCCACCAAAAAGTAGAAGTCTCCTTCCCAAAAGGAGACATTTGCCAGGCACAGTGGCTCATGCCTGTAATCCCAACTCTTTGGGAGGTCAAGTGAGCGGATCACAAGGTCAGGAGTTCAAGACCACCAGCCTAACCACCCAGCTACTTAGGAGGCTGAGACAGGAGAATTGCTTGAACCTGTGAGGTAGAGGTTGCAGTGAGCCGGAATTGTGCCACTGCACTCTGGCCTGGGTGACAGAGTGAGACTCCATCTCAATAAAAATTTAAAAAATTTAAAAAAAGGAGACAGTTATGCAGCCAACAAACATATGAAAAAAAGCTCATCACCACCAGTCATTAGAGAAATGCAAATCAGAGACACCATCTCACACCAGTTAGAATGGTGATCATCAAAAAATCAAGAGACAACAGATGCTGGAGAGGTTGTGGAAAAATATGAACACTTTTACACTGTTGGTGGGAGTGTAAATTAGTTAAACCATGTGGAAGACAAGTGTGGCTATTCCTCAAGGATCTGGAACTAGAAATATCATTTGACCCAGCAATCCCATTACTGGGTATAAACCAAAGGATTATAAATCATTCTATTATAAAGACACATGCAAAACCTAAAATGCAATTAAAAAAATAAATAAATAAATAAAGACACATGTACACGTTCATGTTTATTGCGGCAGTTTGCAATAGCAAAGACTTGGAACCAACCCAAATGCCCATCAAAGACAGACTGGATAAAGAAAATGGGGCACATACACACCATGGAACACTATGCAGCCATAAAAAATGATGAGCCCATGACCTCTGGAGGCACATGGATGAAGCTGGAAAGCATCATTCTCAGCAAACTGACATGGAACAGAAAACCAAACACCGCATGTTCTCACTCATATGTGGGTGCTAAACAATGAGAACACATGGACACAGGGAGGGGAACATCACACACTGGGGCCTTTCAGGGGCTGAGGTGGGGCTAGGGGAGGATAGCAGGTGGTGGAGGGATTGGGGATGGCTAACATTAGGAAAAATACCTAATGTAGATGACAGGGGGATAGATGCAGCAAACAACCATGGCACGTGTATACCTATGTAACAAACCTGCACATTCTACACAGGTACCCCAGAACTTAAAGTATAATTTAAAAAGGAGGGGAGGGGACAAAAAAAATCAAAATAAACAACCATATACAAATATGGTTTTTTACAGACAGGGTCTTGCTCTCAGACTGGAATATAGCAGCATCATCATAGCTCACTGAAGCCTCCAACTCCTGGGCTCAAGGGTTCTTCCCACTTTAACCTCCCAAAGTGCTGGGATTACTGGGATTACAGGCATGAGCCACTGTACCCAGCTGTAATATTCTATTTTTTGACCTAGGTAGTGGTTATGTGGGTGTCTGCTGAATAACTGATTAAAATATACCAGAGTATTATTCCAGTTTCCATATATTCTATATTTAACAATTTGGAAAAGTCCAGCAAACTAGTCCAAGAATTAAATGAAACACAATGATAATCTAAATAATCTGTAAAAATTACTAAAGTCTAAATAAACACTGACTGTGTACACATACACACACACAGAACTGCAAGTAAATTCCTAGATATTATCAGTACCGAATGTTGGGGGAGTACAATTTGAACATAAAATGAGGGCCTTTTTCAGCTTAGGGACCCAGTTTGAGAGATGCATTCATTAAGCAATTGTATAATGTCACATAACATGCACAAGGCCCAACAGTGAGGATTGGAAATCCAAGGATTTCAAAAGATCTTTAAAAAAAAAAAAAAAAAAAAAAAAAAAGCTGTGCAGTGGCTCACGCCTGTAATCCCAGCACTTTGGGAGGCCGAGGCGGGTGGATCATGAGGTCAAGAGATCAAGACCATCCTGGTCAACATGGTGAAACCCCCTCTCTATTCAAAATACAAAAAATTAGCTGGGCATGGTGGCACATGCCTGTAATCCCAGCTACTCAGGAGGCTGAGGCAGGAGAATTGCCTGAACCCAGGAGGCGGAGGTTGAGGTGAGCCGAGATTGCGCTATTGCACTCCAGCCTGGGTAACAAGAGCGAAACTGTCTCAAAAAAAAAAAGAATGTATATGCTTTCAACACCACATGGTGGAACCACAAACACGAAGAGTCAAAAAGGACCTTATATCATCTCACGAACTGGGAGACTACAGAACACGGGAGGCAGGACAGTGTGAGAAAGTTTCTAAAGTGGCAACCAAGCCAACCTTGAATAAAAAGAACTTTTCTAGGAAGACAAAGTCAATTTAGTTGCCAACAATGTAGCAGAAGAGCACTCATTGCATGACTTCATCTAAATCAATGATTTTAATTATGTAATATGCATGGAATGTCAAGAAACATCAGACAGAATGACATAAAGGATACGACCCCTGGGACACAATTTAGAAACTTTCTCTCACCAGATCACATATGCTACATGTATTATTTTAACTTCAGAAAGTATTTTACAATATAAAGAAAACAAAATCAAGTTTGATTTACAGCTATATCAACTGGAATTTTTAAGTATAACAATACTTAGAGTCTACAAGGAATGTGACTGAAAACTCATGAAATCCTACCAGGATTATAAAACATTCATTTTGAAAAAGTACCCAGCAACCTGAAGTATGAAGACAGTATACCAAACTCCGCAATTCATTTCCAGGTATATACTCAAGGAAACTCTTGTGATGTGTGCACAGGAGACATAGAGAAGGATGTTCACCAAAATACTGTTTATAATAGCAAAAATATATATGCCTAAACATTTACCTTAAATATAGCAAAAAATATATACCTAAACACTTAGAGGGATAAATGTTATATTCATGTAAAATATTACTACAAAGCAATTAAAATGTACTGATTTTACTTATAAATATCAATATGTACACATTATAAATATGATACATGGAAAAAAGCAAATACCAGGAAGATAATGTCATATTTTTTGCCTAAAGATTTAAAACATATGACAACTAGGAGGGGCCTGAGGAGTCTTCTTAGGTGCTGGTATTCTATTTCTTGATTTGAGCTTTAGAGCATGAGTGTATTTGTTTTGTGACAATTTATCCAGTTATATACTTTATTTGTACATTTCCTCAGTGCATGTTTTACTTACGTTTTACCTTTTTATAGGTAAAATGATGTTTGTGGACACACACAGAGAAGCACAAAAAAACAGACGGAAAGGAAATACACCAACTTCAGGAGAGCTATCTGTAGGAAAATGAGGGCAAGAGTATACTTAAGTGCGACATTTTTATTTTACTGTCTCAATCGAACATACCAATACCTTAACTGTTACCCTTTGTAAATACAGTTATCTCTGAATGGTAGGATTTAAGTGCATATATTTGCTTTTATAGGGCTTTTGCTTTTAAAAATTTTAACCAGCACAGCCAACATGGTGAAATCCCGTCTCTACTAAAAATACAAAAATTAGCTGGGAGTGGTGGTGGGCACCTGTAATCCCAGATACTTGGGAAGCTGAGGCAGGAGAATCACTTGAACCTGGGAGGCAGAGGTTACAGTGAGCTGAGTTTGACAGTTTCAGTTATTCAACATCCTTGCCAATTCTTGGTAAGGTCAGTCTTTTAGACAGTCTAAGAGTCAAAAAGATTCACTTTTTGGTGTATATTTTGTCAATATATATGATGTATACACATATATATACATACACATATATATACTCTCATATACACACTGACAAATGCACAATACATATGTATGTATGAGAGAGAATACATATATATGTTTTTCAAACATCATCGTTAAGATCAGACTTCCTGGTTCCTACAGGAAATTGGCAGTTGCCTAGATCCAAATCTCTCCACAGAGCCTCCAAAACTCACAGATGAACTAAAGCAATAAAACTAACTCACATCTCAAAACTATGGACTATTTAGGAGACAGGATACCATAAACAATTTGCACATAAGAGGGACTCAAATGTCCAAAACATGGAATATCTACTTCTAGAGCCCACACTAGATAGGGCTGTCAAAGCAGCAAACACACAGAAAATAGCACTAAAAATAAAAAAATAATAATTTTTAAAAACCCTGCTTTACAATAGCCTTAAATACTCATGAAAATCTAACTTAAAGAATGTGCAAGACATCTACAAACACTGAGAAAATTTTTAAAGACCAGATAAACAAAGGGATATGCCAGCTTCTTGAACTGGAAGACTTGTTAACATATCCATCATCCAGAAATTGATTCATAGACAAAATGCAATCCCAATCAAAATCCTAGTATAACTTTGTGTATATGGGGTTCGGGCAGCTTGGACTGATAAGCTGAATCTAAAATTTATATGGAAATGTGAAGATTAAAAAAAAAAAAAGCCAAGAATCCAAAAAGACAAAGTTGAAGGACTTCATTACCAACTATCAATGCCAATTACAAAGCTACAATAATTAAGACAGAAGGACAGATGAACAGATCAATGGAAGAGAAGCAAGTATCCAGAAACAGATCTGCACATATATTACAGACACCTGATTTATGAGAAAGGTGACATAGCAATACAATTTAAAAGAATTTTCTTTCTCCAAAATGATGCTAAGTTGACTGGCTATTCATACAGAACAAAATTAATCTTGCCCCTCTAGCTTATACCATGTACAAAACAAAATTCCAGATGAGTTATAAATCTAAGTGTGAAAGGTAAAACAACTTTTGAAAAGAGACAGTATTATACTACCTTCATGGCCATGGAAAAGGCAAACGTTTCTTAAACAGGCCACAAAGCATTAAGAATAATGGAATAAAGTCAGTAGATTACACTTAATTACAATTTAAGTTTTCTGTTATTCATAATAACAGAATTATTATTATGTATGTACCAATTAAGAGTACAAAGGCAGCTTGAACCTGGGGAGGACCCAAGATGGCCAAATAGGAACAGCTCTGGATTGCAGTTCCCAATGAAAACAGAGAGTGGCTCAAGCTTGTAATCCCAGCACTTTGGGAGGCCGAGGCGGGTGAATCACGAGGTCAAGAGATCGAGACCATCCTGGTCAACATGGTGAAACCCCGTCTCTACTAAAAATACAAAAAATTAGCTGGACATGATGGTGCGTGCCTGTAATCCCACCTACTCAGGAAGCTGAGGCAGGAGAATTGCCTGAACCCAGGAGGCGGAGGTTGCGGTAAGCCGAGATCGCGCCATTGCACTCCAGCCTGGGTAACAAGAACGAAACTCCGTCTTAAAAAAAAAAAAAAAAAAAAAAAGCAGAAGGTGAGTGATCGATCACTGCATTTCCAAAAGAATTTTTACTGCCCACAGACCAGGAGATTTCAGGGCAGAAAAGCACGACGAGTCTCCCATGCAGCTGTTTCAGCCGGCGCGATGGGTCTCTGCACAAAAATTCACACAAATCTGGGTGCCATTTCAACTGGCGACTGGAACATCTGAGAGACAGAGTTGCTCATTCAACTAAAAAAAAAAAAAAAAAAAGGTGGGGGGGTGGCTGAAACAGGGAGCCAGGTGATGGTCCTACACCCATAAAGACTAGCACTTTGAAATGCTTTGGATTGAGTTTCACAGTAAGCACAGCTGGACCAAGGACAATTCAGCTCTGTGTGGGGAAGGGCATCCACCATTACTGAGGCAGACTGCCATTACCGAGGCAGTTCTAACCATACCCCTATAAACAAAACTGCAAGGAAGTTCACACAGCAGCTGGACAAAGCCCACAGCAACTCAGCAACACGTCTGCTGGCAGACTGTGACTAGGCCACCTCCTCATTATGCAGGGCATCTCTGAAAAAAGGCAGCAGAAAGACAGGAACTTAGAAATAAAGCCCCACCTTCCCGGGACAGAGCACCTGGTAAAAGGAGGAAGTTATGAGTTCTCCTGCAGCAGATTTAAACGTACCTGCCCAGCAGATCTGAACAGAAGAATGGAGCTCACAGCTCAGCACATGAGCTCCTATAAGGGACAGACTGCCTCTTCAAGCAGCTCATCAACCCCCATATATACCAAAGAGACATCTCATAAAGGAGAGCTCAGGCTGACATCTGGTGGGTATCCTTCTGGGACAAAGATAACAGAAGAAGAAACTGGCAGCAACCCTTACTCTCTCACCACGCCTATTCAACATAGTATTGGAAGTTCTAGCCAGAGCAATCAGGCAAGAAAAAGAAGTAAAGGGTATTCAAATAGGAAAGAGGAAGTCAAATTGTCTCTATTTGCAGATGACATGATTGTATATCTAAAGACCCCATCGTCTCAGCCCAAAATCTCCTAAAACTGGTAAGCAACTTCAGCAAAGTCTCAGGATACAAAAATCAATGTGCAAAAATCACAAGCATACCTATACACCAATAACAGACTTAAAGAGAGCCACATCAAGAACGAATTGCCATTCACAACTGCTACAAAGAAAATAAAATACCTAGGAATACAACTAACAAGGAACGTAAAGGACCTCTTCAAGGAGAACTACAAGCCACTGCTCAACGAAATAAGAGAGGACACAAGCAGATGGAGAAACATTCCATGCTCATGGTTAGGAAGAATCAATATCGTGAAAATGGCCATACTACCCAAAGTCATTTATAGATTCAACGCTATCCCCATCAAGCTAGCAATTACCTTCTTCTCAGAACTGGAAAAAAACACCTTACACTTCATATGGAACCAAAAGAGAGCCTGCATAGCCAAGTCAATTCTAAGCAAAAAGAACGAAGTGGGAGGCATCACACTGCCAGACTTCAAACTATACTACAAGGCTACAGTAATCAAAACAGCATGGTACTTGTACCAAAACAGAGATCTAGGCCAATGGAACAGAACAGAGGCCTCAGAGGCAACGCCCCACATCTACAACCATCTGGTCTTTGACAAGCCTCACAAAAACAAGCAATGGGGAATGGATTCCCTGTTTCATCAATGGTGTAGGGAAAACTGGCTAGCCATGTGCAGAAAGCAGAAACTGGACCCCTTCCTGACACATTACACTAAAATTAACTCCATATGGATTAAAGACTTAAACATAAGACCTAACACCATTAAAACCTTAGAATAAAACCTAGGCAAAACCATTCATGACATAGGCACAGGCAAGGACTTCATGTCTAAAACACCAAAAGCACTGGCAACAAAAGCCAAACTAGACAAATGGGATCTAATTCAACTCCAGAGCTTCTGCACAGCAAAAGAAACAATCATTAGAGTGAATCAGCACCCAACAGAATGGGAAAAATTTCTGCAATCTACCCATCTTACAAAGGACTTATATCCAAAATCTACAAAGAACTAAAACAGATGTACAAGAAAAAAAACAGGCCCATTCAAAAGTGGGCAAAGGATATGAACAGACACTTTACAAAAGGCAACATATATGACGCCAAAAAACATATGGAAAAATGCTCATCATCACTGGTCATTAGAGAAATGCATATCAAAACTATATTGAGATACCATCTCATGCCAGTTAGAATGGTGATCATTAAAAAATTTGGAGACTACAGATGCTGGAGAGAATGTGGAGAAATAGAACACTTTTACACTGTTGGTGGGAGCGTAAATTAGTTCAACCATTGTGGAAGACAGGGTGGCGATTCCTCAAGGACCTAGAAATAGAAATCCCATTTGACCCAGCAATTCCATTACTGGGTATATATCCAAAGGATTATAAATTATTCTATTATAAGGACACATGCACATGAATGTTTACTGCAGCACTGTTTACAATAGCAAAGACTTGGAACCAACCCAAATGCCCATCGATGATAAGACTGGACAGGGAAAATGTGGCATACATACACCATGGAATACCATGCAGCCATCAAAAACAATGAGTTTGTGTCCTTTGTAGGGACATGGATGAACCACCTGGAAACCATCATTCTCAGCTAACTGACACAAGAACAGAGAATCAAGCACCTCATGTTCTCACTCATTGGTGGGTGTTGAACAATGAGAACACATTGACAAAGGGAGGGGTGCATCACACACTGAGGTCTGTGGAGAGGACTTGCTGTGGTTTAAGACCACAGCAAGTCACAACTTCCTTGTATATAAACAAGGAATTTAGATGCTCCAGCTACTGTCTTTTTCCCTGCCCTACCGTATCTCTCTGCAGAGTCTCACTCTGTCACCCAGGCTGGAATGAGGTGGCGAGATCTCAGCTCACTGCGACCTCCAACTCCTGGGTTCAAGCAATTCTCCTGCCTCAGTCTCCCAAGTAGCTGGGACTACAGGCACACACCACCATGCCCAGTTAATTTTTGCATTTTTAATACAGACAAGGTTTCACCATGTTGGTCAGGCTGGTCTTGAACTCCTGACCTAAAGTGATCCACCTGCCTCGGCCTCCCAAAGTGCTGGGATTACTACAGGTGTGAACCACTGTACCCAGCTCATATCTCTTAATTTCTCATTAATCTCCATTCAGTCAGGGAAATACAGCAAGTCTGCTGTCTAATCACATGCTCAACCTTGTCTTCTTTTTTTGGAAGCACTCTCCATCTATACAAATACTTCTCTTGGAAGACCCTCTTGCCTGGCTTGAACAACAAAGCCGCATTCTACCCCACCCTCCTCCACTAACGTGGAGGTAATCATTTCAAATACTACCCTCCTTAAGTGATCCTCTTTATAGACTAGGGAAGGGCTGAGCTAATGCTGGTGGTAGCAGGGACAGCTCTGTGACCTTTTGGTAAGCCCTGGCAGGAGGTATCTGGTCCCACCTCTTAGGGATTCTCATTATCCCACAGGTCACTTACGAGCTCTTCATTCTCAGCTTTGGGCCCTAATGGCCAATTCTCAGGCAACAGAAACAAAAATCTACTCAACATTCAGTTAAGACTGAAATAATTTTAACTCTTTTCGAAGCCTATTTCAAATGCTGCCTTAACCAGAAGTGCTTCCTAGTTTCCTAACAAAAGCAACCTCTCCCTGACCCTGTCACAGCACTTTTCCAATGATGCTTTATCACCTGGGTTATGCATGCAACTAGCACTGTGAAACACTTTGAAAATTTATTATAAAATGTTTGTTATAGAACTAGTGGGGAAAAGTATACAGAAAAAAATTACTCAGCCAGGTACAGTGGCTCATGCCTTTAATCCCAGCACTTTGGGAGGCCAAAGTGGGTGGATCACTTGAGATCAGGAGTTCAAGACCAGCCTGGCCAATGTGGTGAAATGCCATCTCTACTAAAAATACAAAAATCGGCCGGGCGCGGTGGCTCAAGCCTGTAATCCCAGCACTTTGGGAGGCTGAGGCGGGTGGATCACGAAGTCAAGAGATCGAGACCATCCTGGTCAACATGGTGAAATCCCGTCTCTACTAAAAATACTAAAAATTAGCTGGGCATGGTGGCGTGTGCCTGTAATCCCAGCTACTCAGGAGGCTGAGGCAGGAGAATTGCCTGAACCCAGGAGGCGGAGATTGCGGTGAGCCGAGATCGCGCCATTGCACTCCAGCCTGGGCAACAAGAGCGAAACTCCGTCTCAAAAAAAAAAAGCAAAAATCAGCTGGGTGTGGTGGCGCACACCTGTAATCCCATCTACTCAGGAGACTGAGGCAGAAGAATCCCTTGAACCCGGAAGTCGTATGTTGCAGTGAGCCGAGATCACACCACTGCACTCCAGCCTGGACAACAGAGTGAGATTCGGTCTAAAGAAAAAAAAATTACCCATAATTTTTTTCTGTATTACCCACCTTCACTTTCACATCTGTATCATTCTAGTGTTCTTCTGTACATGTATACTTAAGGCCATTCTTTTTACACTGCTTTTTTACATTTTGCTTTTTTACATCTGTCTTACACTTTGCTTTTTTTTATTTCAAATACTGTAGTTATCTTTTTTTGCCATTAAGTAGTATTCTATAAACATTATATTTAATGGTAAATGATATTCCATGATATGGCTTTCCCACCATTTACTTAACATTCTGTTGCCAAATTGTCCCTAGCTATAATGCTGTCCATAAATAATCTCAGGTTCTCATAATTCTGATTATTTTCTTCAATTAACAAAATTACCTTTGATAAGAAGCTACAAGTTTGGGTTATTTCTTAAGGTTCTTCACAGAAAAATATGTATCCTAGTTTACTTTCTCGTTAATCACAAGGTTAGTATTTTTGCTAGAAAACACAGGAAAAATGCTCTCTGCAGCAGGCCAGGCATCCTTGTTTCACCACTCAAGAATACAGGTCCACAACCCTGAACTGAATCTCAGGTGGAAAGCAGAGAGAGTTGACCACACAAGAGAGGTGCTAGGGATATGTGAAGAGTTCAAGAACATCCACTACCTTTGACAGGAACCTTTCCTACAATTCCATGAGTTCCCTTAAATCTGCAGTATTGTCTCAACGTCTGAGCTCCATAAGAAACCTGTGAGACAGGTTGAGCAGGTACCATTCTGTTCTACAGCTGAGCAATCTGATCTCTTTATCTCACTGCCCAGTGTCAAACTTACAACCCAGATTTCCCAGCTTCCTCAAGATCTTCCTCCTGTTCCTCTTAGCAGGTTCTAAGAGGCTGTGAAGGATCTGAAGAGCCTACAAGTCTACATCTTGTAGTATGGCTACTGTCACTGGGCAGAGTATAACGGTAACACCACCCTCACCAGACCCTTCCGTTTTACCAGAGAAGTCACTGGGCTCCCTGGACAGTTGCAAACATACACTCCTGAAAGCTGCTCTCCCATCAATCATGGGTCATTTCCCTTAACAATCCAACACCTAGTATTAGCTAAAAATAGTATCCTATAAACTAGAAAAGTTTCCAGCATCTCTGAAGCATCTCAGTGAGGTTTAAACCATTGTTGAATTGTTAACTGTTACGCTTTTTTTCTTGGAGGGGGCAGGGGTGGTGGCAAGTCACCCAGGCTGTAGTATAGTGACACGACCATGTTCACTGCAGCCTTGACCTCCCAGGCTCAAGTGATCCTTCCACCTCACCCTCCAAGTGGCTGCGACTAAGTGCACACCACCACATCTGGCTAATTTTTCTACTTTTTTGTAGATGGGGTTTCACCATGTTGCCCAAGCTGGTCTCGAACTCCTGGCTTCAAGTGGCCCAACTGCTCCAGCCGTAATTACAGGGGTTAAGTCACCACATCTGGCCTGTCATTCTTACTAGGACACAACACATGCAATTTTCTCAAAGGAGAAAAACAGAACATTTATTAGAATTAAGAGATGACTCCCTGAATTTTGTTTGTTTGTTTTTAAGACAGAGTTTTGTTTCATCGCCAGGCACCAGGCTGGAGTGCAGTGGCGCAATCTCGGCTCACTGCAACCTCTGCCTCCTGGATTCAAGCAATTCTCCTGCCTCAGCCTCCGGAGTAGCCGAGACTACAGGCACACACCACCATGGCCAGCTAATTTTTTGTGTGTGTTTTTAGTACAGACAGGGTTTCACCATGTTGGCCAGGATGGTCTCCATCTCTTGACCTCGTGATCCGCCAGCCTCAGCCTCCCAAAGTGCTGGGATGACACGCGTGAGCCACCGCACCCGGCAACTCCCTGAGTTTTTAACTCAGTGTAAGTTAAAAGGGAACTGGACTACCTCATGACTTACATTTTTCTTTTGTAGAAGTCAGAAGAGACAAAAACTACCCACAACCCCAAGTATACCCTTCTCTCATTTGCTTTCCTGTACAACAGAAACAAATGCCACAAGTTAGTTTCTCCCTTAATATGCCTCTCCCTCAAACATTAAGATATTTAATACTCACATACTTCTCAATTGTGGGAATTATTTCCAGGCCCAAGCTAAAAAATAAATTAAAAAATTTACAACTACAAACAGTAGTTGTCCTTTGGTGTATGTAGGGAATTGGTTCCAGGACCCTTACAGTATACCAAAATCCACACATACTCAAGTCTCGCAGTTGGTCCTGAGGAACCCACTTATACCAGAAAAGTCAGTCCTCCATGTATGTGGGTTTTACATCCCTTGAATACCGTATTTTCCATCTTTGAAAAACATGTGCATAAATGTGGACCTGCACAGTTCAGAATAATGTTGTTCAAGGGTTGACTAATTATCAGTCTTTGTTTTGAGAACTGCATTGTTGCTAATTTTTTTCAAGGTCCATTTTTAAATATTAAAAATTATATTCTTTCATCTAAAATAACTCAAAAAGGCCAGGCGCAGTGGCTCACACCTGTAATCCCAGCACTTTGGGAGGCCAAGGTAGGTGGATCACCTGAGGTTAGGAGTTTGAGACTAACCTGGCCAACATGGTGAAACCCTGTCTCTAATAAAAATACAAAAAATTAGGCAGGCGTGGTGGCGGGCACCTGTAATCCCAGCTACTTGTGAGGCTGAGGCAGGAGAATTGCTTGAACCCAGGAGGTGGAGGTTGCAGCGAGCCAAGACTGCACCACTGCACTCCAGCCTGGGTGACAAGGCAAGACTCTGTCTCAAAAAAAAAAAAAGAAAGAAAGAAAATATAAAATAAAATTACTCAAACAAAAACACTTCAACATTCTTATAATGCGTTGCAATGCCCACAAAAGATTATTAAACACCACTAGGACATCTGAACCTCCTTGGAAAGAGTCAACTTCAGGAGATGCTGCCCTCTTAACTCCACTATTCCTTGGAGTATCCAATAGATCATAAAAACTAAATGTGTGCTGACTCATGTTTAAAAGCTGTTAAAACATTCCAGAGCTACACTGTCCAATGCAGTAGCCACTAAACACCTGAAATGTCCATGTTGAGATATGCCTGTAAAATTGACACTGGATTTTGAAGTCTCAGTACTAACAAAAAAAATCTCATTAATAGTTTTTTTAATTAAATGTTGCCATACTATTATATATTGGGTTAAATAAAATAATAATTTCATCTATATCTTAATTTTAATATGGGTACCAGAAAATCTATGACATATGTGATTCACATTATATCTCTTTATATAAATACTCATGTAACCTGTGGCCTGTTTTTTCCCCCAATCTTCCTATGTATCATAAAGTCGATTTACACATCCTAACCAAAGGCAGTCTTCACCCAGACAGGTATTCAATCCATAAACTAAAAACCCAAGTGTTGCCATCAACTCAACATCATTCTTCACAAGCTTTCCAAGGAAGACCTCTTACATCACTACCTAGAAGCAGATCTGTACAGACCCCTAGCACATTCAAGTTTTCAAATCTCAATCACCTGGCAAATGATCATGAATTCCTCGGTTTACTGGTGTAGTGCAGACTCTACTGAAATCCAGAGAATTATCCAATATGGCATTTATCCTTCGAAAGATATTGGCATTGCTACATGTGGATAGAGCAGGTGCTTCCTGGTTGTCCCAGCAATCTTTTATCCTTCCTGCTTCTTCTTCCTAGACATAGGGAAAAAAAGATATTTAGGTTTTCTATACTCCTTTATGACAGACTTTGTACCCCCTTGTCTCCACACTATGAGTTAGAAAAAGTAGGAAGGACTTAAGTATCTTGTTTATACATTAAACTAATAAGTGTTTACTATGAGCTAAGTACTCAGAACTGTAAGAAAAAAATAACCACAATATTCTTGGCCAATTCTTGGAAAAAATTCCAGAAAGGATACTATTAAGGAAGCAAATCAAGCACCAGGATTTAGAGCAAGAAGAGGTAGGCTAACTTACACTAGTTTTCTACAAATGTAGTCAGGTTTATGATTAGGACTGCCTTTATCTAAAAAGCTGCTAGCATCTGGGCCTTAAGGAAAAAGATAAACACTAGCTGCCAGCCTTTCAGCTATATAAGAGGAGGCTCTGGACAACAAGAACCCTTTTTCTGGATTGGTTCCATTGATGTCTTGTCCCTGAAGTCAGAAGTACCTCGCCAGAAACGGACTTGCTTATATAGTAAAACACGTAATGAGTGTTTATGATAAGCAAGGTACTCAGAAGTTCTTTTAATACTGGACAATGCCCCAGGCCACCCAGAATGCTATGAATTTAACAATTTAACAAAGAGGTATACATGCCCCAAAGTACAACATCTGCAAGTCAGCCTGCTGATCAAGGGGTCGTAAGGACCTTTAAGTCTCATTATACATGCTATTCTATGGAAAGGATTATCAATGCTGTGGAAGAGAACCCCAACAGAGAGAACATCGTGAAAGTCTAGAAAGATTACACCATTGACGATGCCATCATTGTTACAGAAAAATCCATGAAAGCCATCACGCCCAAAACAATAAAATCCTGCTAGAGAAAACGGTTTCCAGATGTTACACATCACTTCACAGGATTTACCACAGAGCCAATACAGGAAATCATGAAAGAGACCGTAGATATGACAAAAAAGACTGAGAGTGAAGGTTTACGTGAACCTTGGAGAAAACAGAGAGTTAACAGACACCATACCAGAGGAATTAACAGAGACAATTTGATAGAGATGAGTGCTCCAAACCAGTGCCAGACAAGGAAGATGATGTTGAAGTACCAATGTCAGAAAACAAATTGACATTTGATGATCTGGCAGAAGGGTTCCAATTATTCAAGACTGCTTTTGACTTCTTTAACAATATGTGCCCTTTCATTATACAGGCACCGAAACTAATGCAAACGGTGGAAGAAGGATTGTACAGTATAGAAACATTTTTACAGAAATGAAAAAGCAAAAAGTCACACAGAAATCACAAATTATTTCTGTAAAGTTACATTGACTGTGCCTGCTTCTCCTTCCATCCCCTCCACCTCCTTCCACCTCTGCCACCTGTGATAGCAAATAGTTATACATAACTAGATACACAGCAAGACCAATCAATCCCTCCTCTTCCTCAGCCTGCTCAAGGTGAAGACGGCAAATGTGAAGATCTTTATGATGATTCGCTTCCACTTAATGAACGGTAAATGTATTTTCTCTTTATGATTTCCCTAGTAACATTTTCTTTTCTTTAGCTTACTTTATTGTAAGAATACAGTATATAATACAAGTAACATACAAAATATGTGATCAGCTGTTTATGTTATTGGTAAGGCTTCCAGTCAACAGCAAGCTATTAAGTTTTAGGGGAGTCAAAAGTTATACACAGATTTTTGACTGTGGGGGTTGGTGCTCCTAACTCCCACATTGTCCAAGAGTCAACTGAACTAATACTCAATGAATTGTACATTAAAGGTGAACTTTAGGGTATGTAAATTTTATTTATGTCAATACAGCTGTTTAAAATTTTTCTTTTCTGCTGTTTACTGGCTGTGTGATATCATAGTTACTTAACCTCCATGCCTCAGTTTTCCCATTTATGAAAAAGTTAACAACTTTTTGATGACATATGTAAAGCATTTTGCATGGCATACAGTAGTTGCTATTTTTGTATCTGAAAACATTAATTATTAAATACTGGTAAGTACCAAGAGTGGCAAAGCACCCAAACTGATTAAGTTATACAATTCTATGTGATCACTGCAAGGACATACAACTTTGTTAACTGGCATAAGATGGATAAGCCATTAATGAATGAAAAAAAACCTCATACACACACACACACACACACACACACACACACACACACACACACGTAAACGTATAAATGTATAAAAAAATCAGGAACTTTTTTTTTTTTTTGAGACGGAGTTTCGCTCTTGTTACCCAGGCTGGAGTGCAATGGCATGATCTCGGCTCACCGCAACCTCCGCCTCCAAAAATCAGGAACTCTTACAGAAAAACTATTCTTTTGGTGTTCCCTATCTTGGTAAATAACAATACCATCCACCCGATGCCCAAAGCAGAAATGTAGGTACCATTCTTCACTCCAGTCTCCCTCACTCTCCACATCCAATGCCCAACTAAGCAATGAAATAATGGTTGACAGAGTTTTGTTTGTTTGTTTTTCCTTAAGACAGTCTTGCTCTGTCACCAGGCTGAAGTGCAGCGGCTCAATCTCAGCTCACTGAAACCTCTGCCTCCCAGGTTCAAGGAATTCTCCTGCCTCAGCTTCCCAAGTAGCTAGGACCATAGACACCTGCCACCCCGCCCGGCTAATTTTTGGGTTTGTTTTTGTTTTGTTTTTGTTTTGTTTTTTTGAGACCGAGTTTCACTCTTGTTACCCAGGCTGGAGTGCAATGGAGCGATCTCGGCTCACCACAACCTCCGCCTCCTGGGTTCAGGCAATTCTCCTGCCTCAGCCTCCTGAGTAGCTGGGATTACAGGCACATGCCACCACACCCAGCTAATTTTTTGTATTTTTAGTAGAGACGGGGTTTCACCATGTTGGCCGGAATGGTCTCGATCTCTTGACCTCGTGATCCACCCGCCTCGGCCTCCCAAAGTGCTGGGATTACAGGCTTGAGCCACCGCGCCCAGCCAATTTTTGTATTTTTAGTAGAGACAAGGTTTCATCATGTTGGCCAGGATAGTCTTGATCTCTTGACCTCGTGATCCACCCGTCTTGGCCTCCCAACATGCTGGAATTACAGGCGTAAGCCACAGGTGCTTGGCCAACAGAGTCTTTTAAGAGGAGCCTGCCTCATCAGTTCTATCAGCCTCAATTATCTTGGGGAAAACATAAAAAAACACACTAAGTAAAAAAACTGGCACTTAATATCTCATAAGCTGTTCACATCAAAACAAAACAAGAACAGGCCTGATGTTGGTTTGTTTAGCCTACTAAAATCCAAGTAAGCATGAGAATGACCAGGAGAATTTACAGTTTTATCAACTCTGAAAGATAACCTTAAAGGGACAAACTTGAGCCTCATACCAGCCTCAAGTTCTTCAAAAGACTGGTATCCTTTGCAAACTGTTAAGAAGACCAAAATACACAATCCTACAAGGTTGTTTTCCCAAGCTCTCTAGAGTGGCACCATTGAGAATTGTTAAATCCAGTGGAACACAAGGCCATTTTCACAACCGTAGATTTCTAAGATGATTCTCAACCTCACAAAAGCAACTTCATAAAAGCTAAGATGCAAATATTTACAATTTGCAGAGAGGAGGTATCACTGTGTTGCCCAGGCTGGACTTGAAAGTTCTAGGCTCAAGTGCTCCTCTCACCTCAGCCTCCCAAGTAGCTGAGACTACAGGCATGTGCCATTGCCTGGCACCATCTACATATCTTAAGACTACACACTTCATTCTTCACTGCCTAATAAACATTAGCCAACTTACTACTCTCTAGAGTGAGCACCCCAAGGAGCAGCAGATTAGACAAGGACTAAACCAAAATTAAGTTTCAAAGTTTGGAAAAAGAACTTTTGGGAGGCCAGGATGGGTGGATTGCTCGAAGCCAGGAATTCAAGACCAGCCTGGGCAACATGACAAAACCCTGTTTCTACAAAAAATAGAAAACATTAGCTAGGTGTGGTTGTGCATGCCTGTACTCCCAGCTATTCATGAAGCTGAGGTGGAGGAATGCTTGAACCCAGGAGGCAAAGGCTGCAGTGAGCAGAGATTGTGCCACCACATGCCAGCCTGGGTGACAGAGCAAGACCCTGCCTCAAAAGAGAAAAGAAAAGAAAAAGAACTAAGACCTGATGCTGCAAACATCCATAACACAGACTACAGTATGCTCTAAACATACACTGTCCCTCTAAGCCAAGGTGGCTTAGAGAGACAATATGCCTCAATATGCCTGAAAATGGAGGTAAAGAGGAAGTTCAGAGGAACAGAGAGAGCAGAGAAACATTATTAAAAGTGGTCCAGTGTGGTACAGCATTAGGGACAGGAGAGGAGAGAAGATTGGAAAAGGCTGATATGCCAAATTAAGGAGTCAACATTGTCTTTTCAACACACAAAAATTAACCTCATTTTTATTTACTGTAACAATAGTCCCATATGTATGGTTTCCAGATCCTGGCCACATCTAAAGGCAAGTAAATAAAAAAGAGAGTCGAGGGAAGATCCAAGATGGCCGACTAAGAACAGCTCAGGATTGCAGCTCCCAGTGAAAGCGCAGAAGGTGAGTGGATGCTGCGTTTCCAGATGGATTTTTATTGCCCACAGACCAGGAGATTCCCAGGCAGAGGAGCCCCACGGGTCGCCAGCACGGCTGTTTTGGCTGGTGCAGCTGCTTTGGCCCATGCGGCTGCTTTGCTGGTGCCCCCGCGAGGTGGTTCTCTGTGTATGGGTGCCCTTTTAGCTGGCGATCTGAGCCCCGGGAAGGCAGAGTCGCACATTCATCTGATTAAAAACAGGACTGAAACAGGGAGCTAGGACAGGAGATTCCCAGGCAAAAAAAAAGCGCCACAAATCTCAGCACCACTGTTTCAGCCGGCGCAGTGAGTCGCTGCACAGGAAATCAGATCAATCCTGGCTCCTTTTCAACAGATGACTCAAACACCTGAGAGTCAACCATTCAACTAAAAAAAAAGGCTCTGAGGCAGGGAGCCAGGTAATCAGGCTCGGCTGGACCCACCCCCACAAAAAAAAAAAAACAAAACAGCAATTGGAAACACTCTGGGTTGAGAGTCCCGCAGCAAGCACAGCTGAACCAGGGAGGGTCCAGCTGTGTGCGAGAGGGGCGTCTGCCGTTGCCGAGGCAACCTGCCATTACAGAGGTGGGCCACCACTGCCAAGGCAGTTCTAACTACACCCATATAAACAGAACTGCAGGGAAGTTCACATAGTAGCTGGGCGGAGCCCGCAGTAGCTCAGCAAAGCCTCTGCAGGCAGACAGTGACTAGGCTGCCTCCTTGCTGGGCAGAGTAGCCCTGAAAAAAAGGCAGCAGCACAACCGAAACTCATAAAGCCCTAACTCCCTGGGACAGAGCACCTGGGGAAAAAAAAAGGGGTTTATGAGTTCTGCTGCAGCAGACCTAAACATACCTGCCCAGCAGCTCTGAATGAACAATGGAGCTCACAGCTCAGCACTTGAGCTCCTATGAAGGACAGACTGTCTCCTCAAGCAGCTCCCTGACCCCCATATATCCAAAGAGTCACCTCATAAAGGAGAGATCAGACTGACATTTGGCGGGTATCCTTCTGGGACAAAGAGAGCAGAAGAAGAAACTGGTAGCAACCGTTACTGTTATGCAGCTGCTGCAGGTGATCCCAAGCAAGCATGGCCTGGAGTGGACACCTCAGCAGTCCTACAGCAGAGGGGCAAGACTGTTAGAAGGAAAACTAAGAAACAGAAATAACTTCATCATCAACAAACTGGACATCCACTCAGAGACCCCATTTGAAAGTCAGCAACTACAAAGACGACATGTGGATAAATCCACAAAGATGGGAAGAAACCAGCGCAAAAAATCATGAAAACACCCAAAACCAAAACACCTCTCCTCCTACAAGGGATCACAACTCCTCACCAGTAAGGGAACAAGGCTGGATGGAGAAGGAGTGTGATGAAATGACAGAATCAGTCTTCAGAAGGTGGGTAATAAACTTCTGTGAGCTAAAAGAGTATGTTCTAACTCAATGCAAAGAAACTAAGAACCTTGAAAAAAGATTTGACGAAATGCTAAGGAGAACTGACAACTTAGAGAGGAATGTAAGTGAATTGATGGAGCTGAAAAACACAACACGACAACTTCACAAAGCATGCACAAGTTTCAACAGCCGAACTGACCAAGCAGAAGAAAGGATATCAGAGGTCGAAGATCAACTCAATGAAATAAAACAAGAAGGCAAGATTAGAGGAAAAAAAGTAAAAAGGAATGAACAAAGTCTCCAAGAAATGTGGAACTATGTGAAAAGACCTAATCTATGTTTGATAGGTGTACCTGAATGTGACGAAGAGAATGAATCCAAGCTGGAAAATACTCTTCAGGATATTATCCAGGAAAACCTCCCCAACCTAGCAAGGCAGGCCAATATTCAAGTCCAGGAAATACAGAAACCACCACAAAGATATTCCTCAAGAAGAGCAACCCCAAGGCACATAATCGTCAGATTCACCAGGGCTGAAATGAAGGAGAAAATGCTAAGGGTAACCAGAGAGAAAGGTCGAGTTACCCACAAAGGGAAGCCCATCAGACTCACAGCAGATCTCTCAGCAGAAACCCTACATGCCAGAAGAGAGTGGGGACCAATATTCAACATCCTTAAAGAAAAGAACTTTCAACCCAGAATTTCACATCCAGCCAAACTAAGCATCGTAAGTGAAGGAAAAACAAAATCCTTTGCGAACAAGCAAGTACTCAGAGATTTCATCACCACCAGGCCTGCTTTACAGGAGCTCCTGAAAGAGGCTCTACACATAGAAAGGAACAACCAGTACCAGCCACTCCAAAAACAAACCAAATGGTAAAGGGCATCAACACAATGAAGAATCTGGATCAACTAATGGGCAAAACAACCAGCTAGCATCAAAATGGCAGGATCAAATTTACACATAACAATATTAACCCTAAATGTAAATGGACTAAATGCCCCAATCAAAAGACACAGACTGGCAAATTGGATAAAAAGCCAAAATCCATCGGTGTGCTATATCCAGGAAACCCATCTCACATGCAAGGATACACAAAATCGCAAAATAAAGGGATGGAGGAAGATTTACCAAGCAAATGGAGAGCAAAAAAAAAAAAAAAAGCAGGAGTTGCAATTCTTGTCTCTCATAAAATAGACTTTAAAGCAACAAAGATCAAAAGAGACAAAGAAGGACATCACATAACGGTAAAAGGACCAATGCAACAACAGCTAACGATCCTAAATACATACGTACCCAGTACAGGAGCACCCAGATACATAAAGCAAGTTCTTAATGACTTACAAAGAGAGTTAGACTCCCACACAATAATAGTGGGAGACTTTAACACCCCATTGTCAGTATTAGACAGATCAACTGGATAGAAAATTTACAAGGATATCCAGGACTTGAACTCAGACCTGGAACAAGCAAACCTAATAGACATTTACAGAACTCTCCATCCCAAATCCACAGAACACACATTCTTCTCAGCACCACATCATACCTACTCTAAAACTGACCACATAATTGGAACTAAATCACTCCTCAGCAAATGCAAAAGAACGGAAATCATAACCATCTCTCAGACTACAGTGCAATCATGTTAGAACTCAGAATTCAGAAACTAACTCAGAACCGCACAGCTTCGTGGAAACTGAACAACTGGCTCTTGAATGTTGACTGGATAAACAATGAAATGAAGGCAGAAATAAAGATGTTCTTCGAAACCAACGAGAACGAAGACACAACATACCAGAATCTCTCGGACACATTTAAAGCAGTGTCCAGCAATAAATGCCCAAATGAGAAGCAAGGAGAGATCTAAAATTGACACCCTATTGTCAAAATTGAAAGAGCTAGAGGAGCAAGATCAAAAAAACTGAAAACCTAGCAGAAGACAAGAAATAACTAAGATCAGAGCAGAACTGAAGGAGATAGAGACGCAAAAAACCCTTCAAAAAAAAATCAATAAATCCAGGAGCTGGTTTTTTAAAAAGATCAACAAAATAGACCACTAGCCAGATTAACAAATGAGAAAAGAATAACCAAATAGATACAATAAAAATGATAAAGGGAATATCACCACAGATTCCACAGAAATTCAAACTATCATCAGAGATTATTACGAACAACTCTATGCACATAAACTAACAAACCTGGAAGAAATGGATAAATTCCTGGACAATTGTTCCCTCCCAAGCCTAAACCAGGAAGAAGTTGAAACCCTGAACAGACCCATAACAAGGTCTGAAGTTGAGGCAGCAATAAGAGCCTGCCACCCAAAAAAAGCCCAGGTCCAGATGGGTTTACAGCCGAATTCTACCAAACATACAAAGAGGAGCTGGTACCATTCCTTCTGAAACTATTCCAAATAATCCAAAAAGAGGAAATTCTTCCCAAATCATTTTATGAGACCAACATCACCCTGATACCAAAACCCAGCAGAGACTCATCAAGAAAAGAAAACTTCAAGCCAATATACATGATGAACATAGATGCAAAAATCTTCAATAAAATACTAGCAAGCTGACTGCAACAGCACATCGAAAAGCTTATCCACCATGATCAAGTAGGATTCATCCCGGGGATGCAACGCAGGTTCAACGTACGCAAGTCTATAAACATAATTCACCACATAAACAGAACCAAAGACAAAAACCACATGATTATCTCAATTGATGCAGAGAAGGCCTGTGACAAAATTCAACAGCCCTTTATGCTAAAAATCCTCAATAAACTAGGTATTGACAGAATGTATCTCAAAATAATAAAAGCTATTTACCACAAACCCACAGCCAGTATCACACTGAATGGGCAAAAACTGAAAGCATTCCTTTCAAATCTGGCACTAGACAAGGATGCCCTCTCTCACCACGCCTATTCAATATAGTATTGGAAGTTCTAGCCGAGCAATCAGGCAAGAAAAAGAAATAAAGGATATTCAAATAGGAAAGGAGGAAGTCAAATTGTCTCTATTTGCAGATGACATGATTGTATATCTAGAAGACCCCATCGTCTCAGTCCAAAATCTCCTAAAACTGGTAAGCAACTTCAGCAAAGTCTCAGGATACAAAAATCAATGTGCAAAAATCACAAGCATTCCTATACACCAATAACAGACTTAAAGAGAGCCACATCAAGAACAAACTGCCATTCACAATTGCTACAAAGAGAATAAAATACCTAGGAATACAACTAACAAGGAATGTAAAGGACCTCTTCAAGGAGAACTACAAGCCACTGCTCAACGAAATAAGAGAGGACACAAACACATGGAGAAATATTCCATGTTCATGGTTAGGAAGAATCAACATTGTGAAAATGGCCATACTGCCCCAAGTAATTTACAGATTCAATGCTATCCCCATCAAGCTACCAATGACCTTCTTCGCAGAACTGGAAAAAAACACCTTACACTTCATATGAAACCAAAAGAGAGCCTGCATAGCCAAGTCAATTCTAAGCAAAAAGAACGAAGTGGGAGGCATCACATTGCCAGACTTCAAACTATACTACAAGGCTACAGTAATCAAAACAGCATCGTACTGGTACCAAAACAGAGATATGGACCAATGTAACAGAACAAAGGCCTCAGAAGCAACACAACATATCTACAACCATCCGATCTTTGACAAACCTGACAAAAACAAGCAATGGGGAATGGATTCCCTGTTTCATCAATGGTGTTGGGAAAAATGGCTAGCCATGTGCAGAAAGCAGAAACTGGACCCCCTCCAGACACCTTATACTAAAATTAACTCCATATGGATTAAAGACTTAAACATAAGACCTAACACCATAAAAACCCTGGAAGAAAATCTAGGCAAAACCCTTCAGGACATAGGCGTAGGCAAGGATTTCATGACTAAAACACCAAAAGCATTGGCAACAAAAGCCAAAATAGACAAATGGGACCTAATCAAACTCCACAGCTTCTGCACAGCAAAAGAAACAGTCAGTAGAGTGAATCAGCAACCAACAGAATGGGAAAAAATTTTTGCAGTTTACTCATCTGACAAAGGGCTGATATCCAGAATTTACAAAGAACTAAAACAGATTTACAAGAAAAAAACAAGCCCATTCAAAAGTGGGCAAAGGAAATGAACAGACACTTTACAAAAGAAGACATACATGAGGCCAAAGAACATATGAAAAAACGTTCATCATCACTAGTCATTAGAGAAATGCAAATCAAAACTACATTGAGATACCATCTCATGCCAGTTAGAATGGCGATCATTAAAAAATCTGGAGACTACAGATGCTGTAGAGGATGTGGAGAAACAGTAACACTTTCACACTGTTGGTGGGAGTGTAAATTAGTTCAACCATTGTGGAAGACAGGGTGGCAATTCCTCAAGGACCTAGAAATAGAAATTCCATTTGACCCAGCAATCCTAGTACTGGGTATATATCCAAAGGATTATAAATCATTCTACTATAAGGACACATGCACACAAATGTTCACTGCAGCACAGTTTACAATAGCAGAGACTTGGAACCAACCCAAATGCCTATTGATGATAGACTGGAAAGGGAAAATGTGGCACATAGACACCATGGAATATTATGCAGCCATCAAAAACGATGAGTTAGTGTCCTTTGTAAGGACATGGATGAACCTGGAAACCATCCTTCTCAGCAAACTGACACAAGAGCAGAAAATGAAACACAGCATGTTCTCACTCACAGATGGGTGCTGAACAATGAGAACACATGGACACAGGGAGGGGAGCACTGGGGTCTGTTGGTGGGAAATAGGGGAGGGACGGGGGGGTGGGGACGTGGGGAGAGATAGCAGGGGGAGAAATGCCAGCTATAGGTGAAGGGGAGGAAGGGAGCAAATCACACTGCCACATGTGTACCTATGCAACAATCTTGCATGTTCTTCACATGTACCACAAAACATAAAATGCAATAAATAAAAAAAAAAAGAGTCTTAGAAGGAGACCACCAGCAACTACATGAAAGGTAAGTGGCAGAAGGATTAGTGAGAAAGTACCACTGTAGTCTAGGGGACAGGTGCAGACTTGGGAGTCTCGGAGAAAGGTATTCCTTAGGAGAGGAAGGAAATCTTACCATTTCAAGGAGCCTGAAAAAAATCTAATTTAGGAATATGTCTGGCCACCCTGATCCACTCCTAATCTTTTTAGGAAAATACACGACGTCTAAAATCAAGGCAAATGATATCTGACATGCCTCTCTCCCCTTCTCTCACGTACATCAAGCCAGAGCTCTAGTTTAAGATGACTTTATAATTAGAATAAAAGTGAATGAGGTATTCAATGTATACTCCAAACTGTATGATCTTGTAACTGCCAATGTTTGCCTTAACTAACTTAGAAGGGAAAAAAAAAAATCAAAACCAAGACTTGTCAGATGGGGAACAGATCTACTACTCTCCTTTGTGTACAACAGGAATAAAAGTAACACTATCTCATAAGGCTTTTTGTGAATTAATACACATAAAGTTACTTAGCATAGGTCCCGGCATATAATTATGTGCTGAACCAATGAATACTATCAGAAGTATCATTATTATTACAGCAGGTCAGAGGCCCCCACAGGGATCCCCGAGGAAGGATCTACTGGCTCACTAAGTGAACCAAAGACCTATGGCAACTATTTCTCTGAAGACTCCAGAACTTCTATTCCTGGTATCCCATAACTCTTCCTAATCATTTGGACTTAAAATGCTTAATTAAGGCCAGGCGCGGTGGCTCAAGCTTGTAATCCCAGCACTTTGGGAGGCTGAGGCGGGTGGATCACGAGGTCGAGAGATCGAGACCATCTTGGTCAACATGGTGAAATCCCGTCTCTACTAAAAATACAAAACATTAGCTGGGCATGGTGGCACGTGCCTGTAATCCCAGCTACTCAGGAGGCTGAGGCAGGAGAATTGCCTGAACCCAGGAGGCGGAGGTTGCGGTGAGCCAAGATCGCGCCATTGCACTCCAGCCTGGGTAACAAGAGTGAAACTCCGTCTCAAAAAAAAAAAAAAAAAAAAAGCTTAATTAAAAGACAACAGGTATGATTCAAACAGACCTACCTAAGGGATGAATCCACTACAGGTTCAGTATTCCTCATCTGAAATGCTGGGTCCAAGAAGTGTTTCAGATTTGGATTTTTTTGATTCTGGAATATCTGCATATACATAACAAGCTATTTTGGGGATAGTGTCCAAGTCTAAATACAGAATTCATTTTCATATACACTTTATACATATAGCCTGAAGGTAATTTTATACAGGTTTTTTTCTTTTTTGTTTTTTTCTGAGACGGAACGCCCTAATCTGAAACGCTCCAAAATCTGAAATTTTTGGAGCACCACCATGTTGGAGCACTCCAGCCCAGGCTGGAGTACAGTGGCACAATCTTGGCTCACTGCAACCTCCACCTCCCTAGTTCAAGTGATTCCCCTGCCTCAGCCTCCTGAGTAGCTGGGAATACAAGCTCGCACCACCATGCCCAGCTAATTTTTTTCGTGTGTGTATTTTTAGTAAAGACAGGGTTTCACCATGTTGGCCAGACTGGTCTCTAACTCCTGACAAGCAATCTGCCTGCCTCAGCCTCCCAAAGTGCTGAGATTACAGGAATGAGCCACCGCACCTGGCCAATTTTATATAATATTTTTAGTAATTCTGTAGATGAAATTAAATCTTGACTGTTTTAACTGTCACCCATCAAGAATTCAGGTGTGCAGTTTCTACTGTGACAACATGGTGGTGCTCCAAAAATTTCAGATTTTGGGGCATTTCAGATTAGGGCTGCTCGAGTGTGTGTGTGTCAGAGAGAGAGAGAGAGAGTGTGTGTGTGTGTTTGCGTGTGTGTGTACACATGCATGCATGCATGTGTGTGTGAATACATTCTTGAAGAGATGGGGTCTTGCTCTGCCCCCAACCCCCAGCACAGTGGTACAATCATAGCTCACTACAGCCTTGAACTCCTGGGCTCAAGCAATCCTTCTGCCTCAGCCTCTCAAGTAGTTGACAGACATGTGCCACCATTGCCATGCCCAGTTAATTTTTTTTTTAACTTTTTTTCCCCCTCAAAGAAGAGGTCTTGCTATGTTTCCCAGGCTGGTCTTGAATTCCTGGGCTCAAGCATTACTCTTGCCTCAGCCTCCCAAAGTGCTGGGATTACAGGCATAAGCCACCATGCTTAGCCAATACTGATCCTTTTAAACTGTCTAGGTTAAATGAATTCATAGTTGCTCATTTTCAAAACAAACACCACTACCCACCCCATACTCACAGACCCATTTACTTTGTGTAGTATACCTGAACTTTCATCAATATATAGATCAGCATTCAGACCAGTGTTTTGCCATGAGAAAAAATGTTCTCTTGGTTATTCTACTATTGCCTGACAATGCCTACTCTTATTTTTGGCATATTTTGCCATAAAGTGCGATCATTTGTAGCTTTTTTTGACCGTTGGTTGGTCTTTCACTGTCAAAGGGAAAGAAAGCTTTACGATAAATCAGAGACTTAATAGAACCCAAACTTTAACACTACCAAAAATCAGGAGTCAACAGGAATAATTACTTGGCAATGCTGGAGAAGAAAAACAATTAATTTAAAAATTTTAATTACGATGGTTTAATGTGATGATATAAAGACAAACGGCCTCAAAATAAAACTAGTTCTAGCTATCCACCTATTGTTACAAAGAATGGGTTTTGAGGAAACTCACCTAATACAAGTTATTTTGAGACACAGTTTCGCTCTTGTCACCCACACTGAAGTGCAATGGCTCCATCTCAGCTCACTGCAACCTCTGCCTCCCAGATTCAAGCAATTCTCCTGCCTCAGCCTTCAGAGTAGCTGGGATCACAGAGCTGAAACTCCTATCATGAAACTGTTTTCCTATAGCCATGATCCTCAAGTAGGACAACAAAGGTGATGGAGATACTCTGAAGAAAAGCATTACCCTACTACATAAAGGAAAATCTTCCCCTCCTCCTCCTCAAAACTGGGAATCATTGTTTTGAAAAGCAGAAAGAACATAGGCTTTGGAATAAAACACCAGGTCTACCACTTAGTTATCACTCTGAGCCTTGGTTACCTAAAGGTATAAAAAAAAAAGTGGAGGGGTAGCACCTACTTTGCAGACTTTGTAGTAGTCAGAAATACATAAAGTACATGGATATGCTCAATAAATAACTTATTAGTGACAGATGTCCAATTACACACAGGTTATTAAATTATATCACAGTTACTCAGAGGCATGTTTTCCAACTTATTCATCCTAGCCAAGTTCTACAAGAAGCTTATTTACTCATTTTAGCACATAACTGTGTGTTTATTTTTTTCCCATCTGTGGTTCGGAAGTTATCACTCATAACTTTTTTCTTTAAAAATATGAACCCACGCTATGTAGATATGTTTGCTACATAAATAAAAACCCCAAAATTTATACTTATTTGTATAAAAGAAATGTATGACTGCCTAATTTGGAAACCTTGGCCTTGCCTTTAAATATCATACTCCCAAGACCCAGCATTGTGATGGGATGGCCATTCTGGCAGCTTAAAATCCTGATTTGGAGATACTCACTTGTCGTAAACGAATGTCAACTACCATCTATGGGTTGATTTTTATTCACTTTGCCTTTAGTCAACAACATAATGCCAACCCTGAAAACCCCTTCAAGACTATTAGTATTAATTATGTACAACTGATTCCTTAAAAAGCCAGTTGAGAAATTTATAAAAGACTGTTTGAAGGGCCCAAGGTTTATGGACTGCTCCAGAGAGAGTTCTAAAACTGGGGTCCCATGGATTGGAATGTAGTGATCCTCCTGACAAAAATGTGTTCACACTAAAAACTTTTCTAAAATATTTTTTCTTCATTTAATCCAAGACATTTTTTAAACACATTGGTCTTGAACATTTAGACTTTGCTTTTTAATTAAGCCAGAGGAGCAGAAAGTAATATACTTAGATGCTCCAAAGAACTGGTTCTGCTGAGATGTACTCTGGCAACTTGTATTTTTCTCTATTTTTATTTATTTATTTATTTTTTGAGACGGAGTTTTGCTCATGTTACCCAGGCTGGAGTGCAATGGTGCGATCTCGGCTCACCGCAACCTCCGCCTCCTGGGTTCAGGCAATTCTCCTGCCTCAGCCTCCTGAGTAGCTGGGATTACAGGCACGCGCCACCATGCCCAGCCAATTTTTTGTGTTTTTAGTAGAGATAGAGTTTCACCATGTTGACCATGGTCTCGATCTCCTGACCTCGTGATCCACCCGCCTCGGCCTCCCAAAGTGCTGGGATTACAGGCTTGAGCCACCGCACCCAGCCTTCTATTTTTATTTTTAAAACAGAGTCTTGCTCTGCCACCCAGGCTGAAGTGCAGTGATATAATTTCGGCTCACTGCAACCTCTGCCTCCCGGGTTCAGGCAATTCTCATGCCTCAGCCTCCCGAGTAGCTGGGACTACAGGCACGTGCCACCACACCCACCTAATTTATATATTTAGTAGAGATGGGGTTTTGTCATGTTGGCCAGGCTGGTCTCAAACTCCTGACCTCAGGTGATCTGCCCCGCCTAGGCCTCCCGAAGTGCTGGGATTACTGGCATGAGCCACTGACCCCAGCCTGCCTTTAGTTTTACATTAATAAAGCTAAATAAAATTTCTATAGCATGGATACTCAGTATTTTGGGCATACTCTTTATCATAATTTTGAAAAGCCTTATATGAGCATCCATTTAGAGAAATGTCACTCGGACCACAGGTTAGGAAATGCTACAACTTCCCATGAAGAATAAGTTTTCCTTATGGAAGAGTATTGTCTTCTAGCCAAATTTCTCTATTTAGTCACCAGCTCACTCAAAGCCAAGTTTTTGGCTCTACTTTAATGACTCTAGTTTGCTGACAGATGCTTCTCTGTGTTTAACTTTCTCCTTGGTGCGACCTCAAGTCTTCTATGCAACAATGTCAGGAATAAAAATTTATCAGATCTGTCCCTATGAAATTGTCAGTATTTTACCTTTTTCAACCAATAAAATGGTAATTTCACATAATTCAACCTAGTATTTCTTAAATGCTGACAACCCACTAGGTTAGATGTTGAGATTACAGATACATATAAAACAATCCTTACCCTCAGGAGAATTAGGTAAGAAAAAGTAACAAATCTAGTTAAGTAGAGACAAGCACAAAATACCACAGAAGAGAAGAATAAATCGAGGTATCTACAATGGTTTCACAATTCAGACATCTTGGCTAGAGAATAATGAAAACGCAGAATTTCAATAAGCAGGCATGAGAAAGAGCGTAAACACCCAGAGAAAAAGCACAGAGAGGATACAGAACACAGTAAATTCAAGAAAAGGAAGTAGTCCAACAGGGCTGGATAGGAAAGTTCACCAGGATTCAATGAGATAAAAGGTACAGGTCCTAACCTCCTTCCTCTATCAGAAAGATAAATCCATCAAAAGATACAAGATCTCCGCTACTCTTCCTGCATCACCTGACTTTCCTCTCTTTTCCACTGGCTCCTTCAGTTTGTCAGTATGTTCAAGACTCTTTCACCTTAAAAAACCACCACACCTTCCTTGATTTAAAATATCCTCCCAATTCACTGCCATCTTTCTTTTGCTATTCTACCAACCTTCTTGAAAATATGCGATCTTTATTTAACCTCCTGTTCATCCTGTCAATCCAAAACATCCTGCTAGCACTATAATATCTCCCCTTCCCCCAAAAGACACTGAACAATTGCTCCCAAATTAATGACTTTAGCTGCCAAACCCAACTAATACTTCAAGTCTATCTTACTCTGCATCTTTCTGAGATCTGACCCTTCAACTATTCTCTACTCAAGTCAGGAATCACTTTCTCCTGGCTCTCCCTTTCCATCTCTGGTTATTCTTCAGTTTTCATAGGGTACATCTACTGTCCGATAGTCTTTTTGCTCTATTAACTCAGTCTGGAAGAGGATATACTACAACTTCCAGGACAGATTTATGAGAACATTAGAGAACATTTCAAAGCAAGCCAGCTTAAGAACACTGAAAGCACACGGTCACTTCAATTGTAGCTCTCATTACTTACCAGTCACACTGCTAAGTGTAAGGACTGTTAGCTCACCAAATTAATAAACTATAGAAGTCCTTCATAACCTGTATCTCAGCAATGTCCAGCACAGAATCTGCCATATTTGCAGGCACTCAATACAGATACCACATGAAAGGCAGCCCCTTACAATACTCCTATCACAGGTATTTTTACCACCTCAGTCATAACCTCCACAAATGGAAGTAACTCCTTTCTTAAGCTTTTAGAACATCAAGAGAAATACTCATTCAATTCTACCTCTTCTCCTTGTCAAAATTCTCAGCCACTAGTCATTTTGGGATTTGGGGTTTTAAGTTTGGACCACAGACCATTCCACATTGACAAAAAACAAAGGCTCCAGAGTTGTCTCAGACCTGTTCCCTGACCTGGTCTCTATCTTCTCTCCATATGCTACTCAGGCTGCCTTGATGCAGAAGAAAGAGGGAGCTTGGAGTCTGGGATTCTCATTTAAGCCCCAGGGCTCTATTAACTGGGGAACTTTGACCAAGATTTTCAGTTTCTCTAAGCAAGTCTTTTTCTTTGTAATCTGAGAATGACAGAGTCTTATAAATTCTCCTGAGGAATTTAAGAGACTAAAGACTCGGGACAGTTGGTCTACACGATCCTACTCTTGCCCTCACCAATTTGACATAGATTCCATTACTATACTTTTTCTGCAGTTACTGACAGGGTATCCTTCTTCCTATTTAAAGAGCAATTTTGGAGTCCATCTTTTCTCATACCCCCAAGAGCCTCCTGGTCAGTCATCCCTGCCACACTTCTCACACCTTTGTAAACATGATCTGCTCTCTCCCACGTTTACAACTTTCCTTAACCCTGTGCTTCCCTCTAGTAGCTAGTCTGTCTTTCCCTAGCATCCACATCAGCCTTCCATACACAGTACCCCATCTCTACTGCCTTTACTCATCTCTTTAATCCTTGAAGGCAAGCATCAAATGCTTCTCTCCCTTTCCACACTTTTTTTCAAACCAAGTTCACTGTGCCTTATCAAATCCTATGGACATACCCTGAGCCTTTTAAGAGGACTTCATTACTGTTCAGATGTTCCTACAGGATCTTTGAAAAGTACAAATTTAATCACCTATTCCAGAGGGCAGTGGTCCACAAACATTTTGGTCTCAGGACTCCTTTATACGCTTAAAATTAGTGAGGTAATTTTAAGCACTTTGAATTACTCAAGAGCTTTTTGTGTAAGTAGAGCATATCAATATTCAGCCATTAGAAATAAAAGAAAAAGGGGCAGATGGATTCATCATTTAAAAAAACCCGATTACATATTAATACAAAAATTTCCCAAGACAAAAAAAATTTAAGGAGTGGCAATGACATTTTTGCAAATCTCTTTAGTATCTGGTTTAATATAAGACGGTGGGATTTTCTGGTCTGTTTCTGTATTTAATTTCTTGCCATGTGTTGTTTTGGTTGAAGTATATGAAGAAAATCCAGCCTCACACAGATATGTAGTTGGAAAAAGGGATATTTTAATATCATTCTCAGACAACTGTGGTTATTCTTTAATACTACTTACCAAAATTCTCAACAAATGGTAACTTAATAAAGATTAGTTACAACATGAAATCCGGAACCATATGTACTCTTCATATGCTGTTACATTAAAACAAATAGGTCAAGTTTGTATTTTGGATGGATCTTTTACTCCTATCTGCTTTTGTATCATATGTTAGTCATTTGACAAATACTGGCTCACCGAGTTATGCAAATATGACAAATGTTGACACACTAGTTAATAGTACCAGCAATTTCATCAGGAGTCTTTAAGTATTGGGGCAACTGTTAAGCTCACATGGTAGCAGATAAAGGTCTTCCAAATTTTATCATTGACAAATACAGTGCGCTATTTCTCATGAAGTGACTGGCTTACTTTGTTCATTTTCAATAAAATGTCTGCCAAATACCCAAAGTTGAATAACCATAGTTTGTCAGTTGCTCTTCTAGTAAAGAAAAAAAGGTGTTCCGAGGGAAAGAAAGAGGCTTATTCTTGAAACTCAGTCATATAAACACTTTCCTTCAGACAATCATCATACCGGATATAAAGCAAAAGTACTTTATGCTGACTTCTCATTTTTCACACAAAATATTACAGCACATATTCAAGGACCAAGATTTAATTAAATTAATTTTACCGCTTCCTCAAGGACATTTATAAGTGACAGTGGTTTTTTTTTTTTTGGTTTTTTTTTTTTGAGTCAGAGTTTCGTTTTGTCACCCAAGCTGGAGTGCAGTGGCACGATCTCGACTCTGCAACCTCCGCCTCCTGGATTCAAGAGATTCTCCTGCCTCAGCCTCCCAAGTAGCTGGGATCATAGGTGCCCACCACCACACCTGGCTTATTCTTTCTATTTTCGGTAGAGACAAGGTTTCGCCACGTTGGGCAGGCTGGTCTAGAACTCATGACCTCAGGTGATCTGCCAGCCCCAGCCTCCTAAAGTACTGGGATTACAGATGTGAGTCAGAGGGCGTGGCCTTGACACTGGCTTTTCTAGGAATGTGTAGCATGAAGAATACAATGACTGCTACTACAGTTTAATGGCATTACCCTGATTCCTGGTAAGTGCTAGCCAGTTTTACCCATCTCTACCACTTTTGCACTATCAGTGCAAATGTCAACACAGTGGGGTAGGGGAAGAGAAATCAACTCATGTACTGGAATCACAGAAATATTTCTGACTTTGTGGACCTCTTAAAGGGTTTTTGTGACCACTAGGCATGCAGAGACCTAGCTTGCAGAAGTGCTGTCACAGAGTAAAGGCCAAGTTCCTTATCAAAAGCACATAAAACCCTTCATGGTCTTGCTTCATCTTAGTGACCAAGTTAGAGCCCTCCTAGTCTAATCCTACTTTATTGTGTGTTCTCCTCTCAATTAAAAGACACTAGTTTCAAATGTGTATCTTGATCAAGTTTCACTTATCTGTATATACAGGAGCAACCACCACACACAGGAAGATACAGAACATTTCCAACACTCTGTAAGGTTCCCCTGTGCCCTTTCCCACTATCCCCCAAAGAGTTTACTATTCAGGCTCCTCTTGTTACCAATTAGTTTTGCCTATTTTTTAACCTCTTACAAATGCAATTATGTAGGTATTCTTTTGGGTCTGGCTTTTTTTCCCCCCATTTAACTTAGTATCTGAGATGTCCACACACTAAAGTATAGAACAGTAATTTTTATTACTGTGCAGTGCCACATCATATTAACAGATGTGGACAGATCACAACGTATTTATCCATATTTCTGCTCAAGAGTGTACAGAAAAGATTGAAAGTAACAGGTCTAACTGGTGCCACCTGGGAACCTAAATTTTGAGTTCCCACCATTCCCTAAACTGAGTGACTTACTACACCCAAAATGAACAAACAGGGTTTATGCTAAATAAACAGGTTTATGCTAACAAACAGGGTTTATGCTAAACATCAGCTTTCCTCCTGGTCTGGAATTTTGGTACATTCCAGGCAGAGGCTACCTATTTAACCAGCCCTCAAACATACACAATCTCTTTCTCCTCTCTCTCTCTGGCAGAGGCTATTTAACCAGCCCTCAAACAAACATACACAATCAATCAATCAAACTCTCTCTCTCTCTCTCTTTCTCTCTCTCTCACCTCTCTCTCTCTCTCTCTCTCACACACACACACACACACACACACACACACGCTATTCTGGCTGGTAACATTTTACATATGTTGTCAGTTGTGGGGCCATTAAACTATATCCCATGTAACTCCTCTGGGAGAACACTTGTACCAGACTTTGCCCCAACTGCTTTTTCCCTTTGATGGTTTTCTCTGTATCTTTTAGCTGTAAGATTAGCTATGAGTACCACTATATGCTGAGTCCTGTGAATCATCCTAATAAATCATCTAATTTGGACACTGTCTTCGGGGACCCCTGACACAACAGCTGCTTGTTGTTTTCTCCTATTTTTAGTGACAGGTTCTGGACATGTTGCCCAGACTGAACTTGAACTGATAGGCTCAAGGTATTCTCCCGCCTCTGCCTTCCCAGCAGCTGATACTACAGGCGCCACACCCAGATTGCTGCTTCTTCAGATTTTGATTATGAATAAAACTGCTGCGAATATTCTTGCGCATGCCTTTTTATACTCACATGTACTCATTTCTCTTGCATATAGGAACACAAGTGGATTGCTGGTCATAGGCTAGTTAGTACCCTTTGCACTTAAAATTCTGGCAATATTGTACTCCTAGTTGCCTAACAACAGCCCTGTTTCATACCTCCTTGTCCTTGTATATGTTGTTCCTTTTGACTAGAATGTCCTTCCCATCCCATACACTAAATTTTGGCATAACCTTTTAATCTTTTACCTGCCTACTATTGATGTTATTTCTGATGATAAAAAAGAAGAAACTGTTTCTGTTTTTTTATCTGCTGCATTTAACATACCTCAGATAGAAGTATAGGTCTTCAGATCAACCAAGGCTAAAGAGCTCAATCTAAAACTTGGTCACACAGATAACTGGTGATCCTACAGGAACACGTGGGCCTCCTATATATACAAAAGGAGACAGGAACTATCCAACAGGGTTGACCTGTGGAGAATGTGGCATTCAGGGAGAAAAGGAAGCCTGCAAGTACCAAGACAAGTACTAACCTAGAAATGAAAAAACTTGGGTTCCAGTTCTGTCTCTATCTCCTGCTCACTGTATAAAATTAAGGTAATCACTTTTCATTCTAAACTTAATTCTCTTAGTCTGTGAAAAGAGAATGTCAGATTACAATCTGGCTTTAGTGTCAACTCCCAGTTATATAGGAGACAGGTCTCTAACACCTTTTGAGCTTCAAAACAATTCCAAGATTACAGCTTTAAAAAACAAAAACAAAAAGCCTCAGGAGAAAGGGCAGACTCGGGGAAACAGATGGTGTCAGAGCCAGAACCCAGGAGCACAAAGCCAGAATGCAGAGAACACAGATGTTTAGTAAGAGATTAAGTGTTCTGTAAAAAGACACAAAAAAACCAACTTGCCCTTCAAAGTAACTGCTCTCTTCCAACAGAGAAGAGCTACTCCCACACTTAAGACTATAGGCAGTGGTGCTAAATGTGTCTGCATGGCACATAAGGCAGTATATTATGTTGGCCAAGAATAAAGAAACCAGTAACACTATTAGTCAAGTTACTCCCAGAATCAATAGCTACTTGCAACTATGACCCATTTTTAGCATACAAATCAACCTTTAGACCTGCCCTCTGGGGATTCGTCTGTTATCTCAAGGGAACTCATAGCTGATGCCTTAAATAAATCAAAACAAAGAGTGTTAATGCACTATAATTTAAAAGAACTGTTCCACCATTCAGGAATACAAAAAATAAATAAGAATTCAAAGGTTATCCATTCCTAAGTGTTCCCCTGAACTACTGAAATTTAGCAAAGCTCAATCCCATTCAGTTGGGAATCCTCCCAGGTCCACAATAATCAGAAACACTCCTGTTATATATTAGCATGGCAAAATAATCTGTAACATTGGGTTTTAAAATGACACCTAACAAAATTCACAGGAAATTACATCTACAATGTGAAGCTTTGGCATTCTGAAATTTGGATACTGCAAGTCAGATAATGTTCCTATGGAAATATGAAATATCACATACATCATCCATGTTTTAGTTCAATTTTTTCAACTAGTTTACTATAATTGAGAAATGCACTATTGGGGCAGGTCCTATCTCCAACATAAAAACTTTCAGAAGATGAGACACTCTGATAAGCAGGAACTAAAAAACAGGCTGCAACAATGGCAGGAAAAAAACTAAAGGCATTTCCAAAACTGCAATGTGGGAGGTAAAGGAAGCAGAGTTCACAGTGGCTAAAAGGCTTTAAGAGCCTGAATGAGGCCTGGCACAGTGGCTGACGCTTGTAATCCCAGCACTTTGGGAGGTGGACCGATCACAAGGTCAGGGGTACGAGGCCAGCCTGGCCAACATGGTGAAACCCTGTCTCTACTAAAAATACAAAAATTAGCTGGGCATGGTGACAGGCACCTGTAATCCCAGCCACTCGAGAAGTTGAGGCAGGAGAATCGCTTGAGCCCGGGAGATGGTGGTTGCAGCGAGCCAAGATCACGCCACAGCACTCCAGCCTGGATGACAGAGCTTGACTCCACCTCAAAAAACAAACAAACGAACAAAAGGGCCTGCATGGGGGCTTACACCCGTAATCCCAATACTCTGGGAGGCCGAGGCAGGAGGATAGATTGAGCTCAGGACCAGCCTGGGCAACATAGTCAAAACCCATCTCAAAAAAAATTTTTTTTTTTTTTTAATTAGCCAGGCATGTCGGTGCATGGCTGTAGTTTCACCTACTTGGAAGGCTGAGGCTGAAGGATCCGCTGAGCTAGGCTGCAGTAAGCTGTCATTGAGCCACTGCCCCCACCGGCTTGGGTGACAGAGTGAGACCTTCTCACGAAAAAAAGATAATACAATCTTAAAAGGCTTAAGAAATGGTAAAGGGCACAATCAGAGCTTCTTGGTCTTAATTCGAACAAAAGCAGCACAATTATTTATATAACCACCTCCACCACAACCTTCAAGTCCAAATCCCTTCCTACCCTTAAGCCTCAGGAGCTTTCTGGCAAATTCTCCCCAGAGTCAGTACAGTTTATATACTGCCTCAGAAAAGCAGATTTGCAGAACAGGGTAAGATTAGCACAACTTCTCCACAGAAGAGAAAATAATTTGTTATTTGATCCCATGATTCTTTTACTGCCCCCACCACTAGCTACTAAAGACAACAGTCTAAACATTAATACCTAGGTTTGGTGTGCATTTCTATCTCAAAATGTAAGCCAGAAGTACAAGCACACTAATTAATTTTCCCTTAAAATAAATGTAGCTTTAGAAACTGATTATTTAACTAAGGGACCTGAAACCAATGAATGAGAATGCATGCATAGACAACACCTAACATTATAAATGTGAAAATATTAATAGCAGCAGAGAGTTGCTTTAGTCACCTCACCCTTCACCCTTCCCAGCACACTCCACGCCCCCAAATCCACAAACACTGAACTCATAGCCGAGTGCTTGGCTGGCAAAGGTTGCTAAGAAGCAGCTAGAGGTAAGTAACATTTTAAGTTTCCATCTTTCCAAAAACTTTCTAGGACACAGGTAAGAAAGCTATCTAGCATTAGCTGGGCATGGTGGCAAATGCCTGTAATCCCAGCTACTCAGGAGGCTGAGGCAGGAGAATTGCCTGAACCCAGGAGGCGGAGGTTGCAGTGAGCCGAGATCGCGCCACTGCACTCCAGCCTGGGTAACAAGTGCGAAACTCCGTCTCAAAAAAAAAAAAAGAAAGAAAGAAAGAAAGCTATCTAGCTTGTGTTTGAGTTTGCATTCTCACAGAGAAAAAATTATTTGGCAAAAGCTCTGAATATGCTTTCCACTCCTTTAAATCCTTGGGAATGCAGCCTAGCACTGTGGCTCATGCCTGTAATCCTAGCACTCTAGGTAGCCGAAGTGGGCGGATAACAAGGTCAGGAGTTCAAGACCAGCCTAGCCAATATGGTGAAACCCTGTCTCTACTAAAAATACAAAAATCAGCTGGGCATGGTGGTGCATGCCTATAGTCCCAGCTACTCCCAGGGCTGAGGCAGAACAATCACTTGAACCTGCAAGGCGGAGGTTGCAGTGAGCCTAGATTGCGTTACTGCACTCCAGCCTGGGTGACAGAGCAAGACTGTCTCAAAAAAAAAAAAAAAAATGGGAATGCAATGTAGGAAAAAAAAATGTATATACCCCTTTACATGAGCAACTGCGGCTGTGTACAATGCTGGGATTCTAAGTTTCATCCAGAATTGAAACTCCAGCCCCTCATTTCTGTGGCAGGGTCATTTTATGCCCTGGGAGCTTATCTCAGAAGATTTTACCAAATGCTGCTTTTTAAAAAGTTCTTCTTTTTAACCCTTTATTAATTCTTCCTGGAAATCTAAGAGACAACATTATGGAAATTTGAGCTAAGACAGACAAGGTGAGATTTAGTAAGCACCATTTTACTCTTACAGTTCCTAATACAAGTATATAACTTCAAATTTGCCTTGCCTCAGACAGAAAAAGTTACTGAAATTTTAACTGTCCTGATAAAAGGAGTCTTTTGTGCAGAGGATTGGAAGGGTCACCCCCACAGTGGGAGGAGCCTGCCTTCTCCAGACCTCCAGCTCTCAGGATCAGCTAACTGCCCTGACATACATTGTGGAATGATAGACGCAGCACATTCCTCCCAACATCAGCACTGCTGTACTAACTCTCAGAAGACCCACACTGACTTCTACAGCAACTGGGATTCCTGCCAATGCAGTTAACGTTCACTTTGCCTATAAATGTGACCAGCTCCCAGACCACTACCTTTTTTCTACAGTGTACCTCACCAATAACCCGTTGTTCCTCTGACATAACAGAACACACATAACATAATAGGCTGGGCTATGGCACCAGAAAGACCTAGGTTGACACTCAATTCCATCACTTAACAGCCTTGTGACTTGATTTCTAAGCCTGTTTGCTTTTCTGCAAAATAGGAGGAAAATCCAACAGGGATATTTTAAGACAGACTCCAAACTAGCCTTCAGGTTGAATCCAACATTAAAGACATGTTACGTTTAGTCCATAGTGTTTTAATTTTTTTTAATGCTACACTTAAAAGTCAGGAGATTCATCAAAATAGAGACAGCCAACAATCAGCTAGTGGCTCTTTTCAGAAAAACAAACTTTGTAGCTCAATAGCCATTACCTCTCCTTCCTCCTCCTCCTCTGCTCATTTATGTTACCTCAGGCCCCTGGAGGGTTTGAGTTTGCAACCCATTTTAAAGATTAAGAACACAACTAATGGCTGTGTTCAGTGAAAATGCTTCTTAAGGCAGCTATTACCATTTGCTCCCTAGTGAAGTTCGGTGCTGAGCCTGGAGTCTTACTACTCTATCACGCTCCTCCACTTTTCCCTTCACGGACACTGGTTTGTGCACTACAGTGAAAGAAAAGCCCATGGACCATTCCCCTATCGAATGCCTATGGCCTAACCCAAACTGCAAACGTTCCCACCATCATTCACCACCGGCATCGCTCTGCAACCGCCGACGTGCTGCCCAGGCTGGCACAACCTCCCTGCCACTCGCGGGAGCCTAGGCCAGGGAGTTGTTAATAAGACGAGCCGTTCGGAGGGGGGAAGCGAGGCATTTTTATATTACAAAGGTTGACTTACAGAGCAGTCAACTTCCAAATCCTGTTTCTATAAACTGAGCAGGCGCTACCAGGCCACCCAAAGTTCAAATCGCCGTGACAAAAAATTTAAAAAGCCAAACTCTATAGCAACGTCCTCTGGGAATATAGCTCAGCTCCAAGCCAGCACAGCGGGGACAAGTAAAAGACCAGTGATGAGTCCCCAAAACACGGTCCCCAGGGTTTTCCGACAGTCCCCTGAGCTCCAGAAGCTTTTCTAACTCTGCAGAAAACCAATCGGGAAAACAATCGCCAACCTGAGGTTTCCAAGGTTAGGTTCTGTTTGAATGTTTTATTTTTCACCCCGCGTGTGTCCCTAGACTCAAAGGGAGCAGGAGCCTCAGGGTGCAAACTGTCCTCAGCAGACACTCCTCCCGCTGGCAGGGGACAGCCCCGTCACCTGAGGGGCGGCCAAGAGACGGGCGGTGCACCTGCGCCTTCCAGAACGGGAACCCCACCCACCGGCCCCCCGTCCCCATCAACCACGCAGCCCAGCGGTTGACTCGGGTGCCAGGAGACTACGGGAGGCAGGGCGGTAGCCAGGGAGACCGAGGGAAGCGGCTGCCGGAGAACCGGGGCGCCAGTCGGGGCCGGGCTGCAGGCGCGGGGCGGGGAAGGGGGCCCGGCGGGGGCGCCCCGGCCTCTCAGGGCGGGTTCCGCGGCCGACGCTTCCCCACGGGAGGAACCCCGGCTGACCGCACGGTGCAAGGGGCCAGGCCCGCAGGCAGCAAAGCGCCGCCGAGAAAGCAAGCGCGCGCCCACGAGGGCGCCCGGAAGCCCAGGGGCCGCCCGGCTTTTCTCGGTCGGGTCCCGGGGCCGGCGCGGGGCCGCTCACGGGGCCTTCCGGCCTCCCCGGGCCCCCGGGAAAGGAGGCAGCAACGCCTCGGTCGACCCGACCGCAGAGGCACCCACGAGAGAACAAGCCCCGGGGAATGACGCCGGCGGGGACACCCCAAGGTGAGGGCCCCTCGTGGGCGAGTCCCCCCAGCCCCCGGGTGACCCCGCGCGGGCACAGGCCCGCCCGACCAGTTCGTCAGCGAAGCCGCCCGTCCGCGCCCCGGCCGCTGCTCCACAAACCTGAGGCCGGACCCGAGTCTGGAGACCCGGCCTCGTCCGGCCCTGAGGAGAATGACCAGAACGCCGAGGCCACATGCACCCGCCCGCCGGGCCGCAGGGTCCGCACAGCGCAGCAGCGCGGGCTCCGGCCGCGCCCCGCCGGCGCCACCTCCGCGGCCTGCACGCCCGCCCCTCTCCCACCCACGGCCGCGGGACCCACCTCAGAGCCGACAGCCCCGCGGGTCTCCCGGGTGCGAAGCCCCGCCAGTCTTCCGCCCTCGCGCCACGCGACTCGGCCAGCCTCGCCCCAGGACTCCCGTTCCGGCGCCAAGCGAAGGTGTGAAGCCACGTGACCTGCCCGGGCTCGGGCAGCCGCACGCGGGGCTCGATCCCTCCGCCTTAAAGGGGCCGAGGACGCCGCCGTCGCGGGGCTCTCCACACGCCGCCGGGTCTACGCCGTCAGCAGCCCCGCCCCGTCCCGCCCCGCCCGGCTTCCCCCTCGCCCCGCGGCGAGTGCGACAGAGACCCACCGCGGGACGTGAGCTGCCAGCGCCGGCGGCCTCGGGTGCGACGGCAGGGTGAGAAAGAAGTGTTCTGGGCCCCAGGGCTCCTTTCTGTCCGGTCGGCTCCCGTCTGGACATACGCTCGAGGCCGCCCGGAGGCCGCAGTGCGGCTAGGAGGCCCCACCGGCCACCCCCGCAAGGCTGCGGCGCCTTTAAGCCCAAAGGCCCTGAGTCACGAGGAGGCTCCCTGCCCCCCTCGCCCTCCACCCCTCCACGAGGCCCCACGCCCGCGGGCACGTGACCGCGCCCCGCCCGGGACTCGCGCACGGGGCGGGGGATGGGGTACCGTAGCGCCGGACCCGGCTGCGCGCGGACCGTTAGCTACTGCGGCCGGGACGCGGCCCCGCCCAGGCGAGCGACGGGCGGCTCTTACCAGCGGGAACGCCATGGGGCCGGTGTGGCCCTGCGGGGCTGACGGGCTGGCGGGCCGGCCGGCCGCCGGGCGAGACACGCGCACGCACGTGGGCACTGTTTCTGCAGCGGGCCGCACGCAGCCCCGCACCTCGGCAGCTTATGAAGCTCCACCGAGCCGCTCCTCGGAGCCGCCCCCCGGCCGGATGCGGAGCACCTGTGTCGGCCCCGCCCGGGCCCTCGCCTCCGCCCCCGCGCGCCCCGCCCCTCCCTGCAGGCCGGGCCGAGGAGGGCTCTGCCGCCCACCCGCACGCCGGCGGGGCCTGCCGCTGCTGCTAGCCACAGCCGCCCCCTGGGAGGACCCTGAGCGCGCCACTCACCTAAGTGACCCTGGCCGAGTCGTTGTCTGCCCTGAACCGCAGATCACCCCCTTACGAAAGAGGGCACGATTTACAAGCCCCTGCGAGCGGCGGGATCGCTTTGTCAGTACAGCCGCGTATCCACGCTCCTCTTCCAGTGATCTCTCCAGGGCGAGAGCCAGCCCTGCAGCCTCGGTCCAAACCGTAGCACCCGGGCTCCAGGAGGCGCACGCACTTTAGACTCACTGCTACGTGCGCTGCAGAGGGGGCGGCGGGAGTCAGGACATTCCAGAAAGTTCCAAAGACATCACTGGCCCTCTTTGGACAGGAGTTCCCCGGGGAAACCGCTTCAGACGCTCCCGACAGACCGAAATAGAAAGTTTCACAGAAATAGAACAAGGGACAGGGCGAGGGCTCCAGGCAGGCGTCCTGGGGCAACTGGAGCAGGGGCGGACCGGAAGCCCCAGGCAAACGCAGAGGCGGAGATGGCATTCCAGGCGGGAGACCAAGCAAAGGCAGAGTGAAAGGACTGCACAGAGCGGCCCACTCTGACCGGGACTGAGGATGATGCGAGCTGATACCGCCGGAGGAAGCCTGGGCCGGGTTTGTAAAAGGCCTTTATTCTGCAGACAGCAGGAAACTTAAAAAATTGTGAAAGGGGTTGGCAATTGTCAGGTCTGTTTTAAGGTATTACTGGAGACTTAGAAGAGGTTGGACAGCCCAGGCGCGGTGGCTCACTCCTGTAATCCCAGCATTTTGGGAGGCCGAGTTGGGCGGATCACCTGAGGTCGGGAGTTTGAGACCAACCTGACCAACATGGGGAAATCTCCTCTCTACTGAAAAGAAAAAAAAAAAAAAAAAGCAAAATTAGCCAGGCTTGGTGGTGCTTGTCTGTAATCCCAGCTACTCAGGAGGCTGAGGTAGGAGAATCGCTTGAACCCGGGAGGTGGAGGTTGCGGTGAGCCGAGATTGCGCCATTGCACTCCATCCTAGGCAACAAGAGTGAAACTCCGTCTCAAAGAAGAGGTTGTATGTAAAAGGGGGAAAACAAGGGACCAGAGTTTATTGAGCATTGTTAACTGTCTTACATGTGTCAGGTTATCATGATACTATTTAATAAGCACTTACTATGCTCCCGGCTACTCCTGGCACTTAGGGAAGATGGTACTGCCGCCTTCCTGGCCTGGCTATAATGGCTAAAGGGAGACGGGCAGTTAACTGTCAGTTTCTGCCTCAGGTGATGGAGAAAGAAGAAACTGATGGTGTAGTCTAGTGTTTCAGAGGATTAACGAGGGAAGGAAACTGATGGTGTAGTCTAGTGTTTCAGAGGATTAATGGGGGAAGGATGGTGAGCCTAAGAGCAGAAATCCACAGCCAGGGGCGGCGGGTCACACCTGTAATCCTAGCATTTTCGGAGGGTGAGCCAGGCAGATCATGAGGTCAGGAAATCTAGACCATCCTGGCTAACACGGTGAAACCCCCTCTCTCCTAAAAATACAAAAAAATTAACCGGGCATGGTGGTGTGCGCCTGTAGTCCCAGCTGCTTGGGAGGCTGAAGCAGGAGAATCACTTCAACCTGGGAGGCATAGGTTGCAGTGAGCCAAGGTCATGCCACTGCACTCCAGTCTGGGCAACAGAGCAAGAATCCATCTCAAAAAAAAAAAAAAGAAAGAAAGAAAAAGAAAAAAGAAAAGAACTCTACGAGGGAGTGAGTGACAGTGGGATTTGGCCAGTCTCCATCCACTTGTAGGTCTATCTACTTGCAGGAGCTTTTTTGGGTTACTGAGTTCATGGGCAGAAAGAGTGATGACCACAGGGACAAGGCAGGAGCAACTTTGCTGGGACCTCTCCCTCTTGAGCCATGTTTTCTCCAGGAGCAGACCACCCCTGAGTCTTGTCCTGCCCCACAAGCAGGGTAGGACAGTTGCTTGTCCTCTGAGAGGGTACCACACCCAGATACCTACAGCACAGGAGCCAAGTGAGGGTGGGTGACAATACTGAAGGTCCAAGGCACACCCAAAGGGGCCGTTAGCTGGGGAGCACCATGTAGAAATGAGGTTCCAGCCCAGCCAGATCTTTCAAGCTGGAAGTACTTTTTTAAGTGTAACCTTTAATGTGAATTTTAAAGTTGGTTACTAATCCAAATGATAAGAGCCAAACCCAGCATGTCCAAGGGCCCCCTGCAGCTCACTGGCTGCCAGTTTGTGATCCTTGACATCCTTTCCTCCTCTGTGACCCAAAAGCTGAGCAAGATAAGAATCTGAAACTCAGAATAGTGCCCAAGGGAATGGGTGTCTGGAAGCCCTTTTCATATTTCAAAATTCTCAACCATTAAGAAAAGAAAGGCATCTTTCAAGAGACTTGGAACAGAAATTTCTGCTGCCCAAAATCTCTCTTCCTAAACTTTCTGTTGCAGGTAATAATAATAGCTCGTCTTCAGTGATGGTTCACTATGCATGTGGCAAAGTTCTAAGTGCTTTACCTATGTTACCTCATTTTGCAGATGAGACTGAAGCTCAGTGAAGTTCAGTAAATTGCCAAAGACTCCCAGCTAAAAGTGGCAGAGCAAGGACTCAAACCAAGGCAGACTTCTGGTTTCAGAGCCTTTCAAGTGCTAACCAGGTGAGAATAAAACTTCCAACACGCTTATGTGTGTGCTTCTCTGTGAATGACCCCAGAGCTGACTGCAGATGTTGAGGGAAGAGGTAAATTTGACAAAATACAGTCATGACCTGAGGTGTGAGCGAGTCCTTGCTCCCTGCCTGCACTTGGCTAGGCCTGCAGGTCATACAAGAAGAATAGTCCCTCTGAAGGTGTCCATAATCCCCTGGGCAGGGTACGGAAAGTCACATAGGTGAATATATTAAATGACTTAGTAAGGTCCCCACACTGGTCACTGGCAGAAGTAGCAGGAACAAATAGGCAGCATTATCTATTCTCCCAGTCAACAAACAGCCTTTGAGCCCAGCTATGCCTGGCACTGTCTCTGCAGTCAAGCCCCAGACTTACAATACAGGTTTTAAATCGAACTATAATTAGTTGGACTACATTTTAAATATATGTACTAGGGAAACAGGAGGGACCTTGTAGTCTCGTATATGCTCAGGTGTTCAGTGCTTCCACAGCAGGCAGAGAGCTAAAAGAAAAGAGGAGTTTGCCAGGAGAAAATAATTTCCTGGTTGTAAAAGATTAGAAAAGGAATTCACTTAGGAGCTCAAGACCACAAGGTAGACACAGTCTCTGCTCAAGTTTTGCCAAGCTCTGTACAGAAGAAATCATGTTGTTTGTTTTTTTCAAGTTCCTTTTAAGTGGGATAAAAGAGTGGATTGGCCCCACATTTTATCTTACATAAAAGTAAGTTAAAAATACAATTCTAGGCCAGGGGCAGTGACTCACACCTGTAATGCCAGCACTTTGGGAGGCTGAGGAGAGCAGATCATGAGGTCAGGAGTTCAAGACCAGCCTGACCAACATGGTCAGGTTAAAATATTAGCTAGGTATGGTGGCACATGCCTGTAATCCCAGCTACTCAGGAGGCTAAAGCAGGAGAATCCCTTGAACCCAGGAGGCACAGGTTGTGGTGAGCCAAGATTGCACCATTGCCCTCCAGCCTAGGTGACAGAGCAAGACTCCATCTCAAAATAATAAAATAAATAAATATAATTCTGAAAAGCTTTACTTAGAATTTTTTTAGAAGAAAATATAGGAGAATTTTTTTAACCTCAGCCTGTGGATGAATTTTGTAAATTAGGAACAGTAAGCACAAGATATAAAGGAAGATAATACATTTAACCACACTGGAATTAAAAATTTTGGTTTACTAAAAGATATTGCTGAAAGCTTGAAAAGACAAGCCATAGACTGGAAGAAGATATTTGTAATCCACATATCTTCAAAGGACTAGTTTCCAGACTGTGTAAGAACTTCTGGCCTGGCATAGTGGCTCATGCCTGTAATCCTCCCAGCATTTTGGGAGGCCGAGGAAGGTGGATCACAAGGTCAGGAAATCAAGACCAGCCTGGCCAAGATAGTCCCCATGTCTACTAAAAATACAAAAATTAGCCAGGTGCGGTTGCAGGTGCCTGTAATCCCAGCTACTTGGGAGGCTGAGGCAGGAGAACTGCTTGAACCCAGGCAGGAGAGGTTGCAGCAAGCCTAGATGGTGCTACTGCACTCCAGCCTGGGTGATAGAATGAGACTGTCTCCAAAAAAAAAAAAAAAAGAACTTCTATGATCAATGAGGAAAAAAAACACAACTCCATAGATAAATGGGCAGAAGATGGGAATAGACAGTTGACAGGAGTGAAAATCCAAATGGCCAACAAACATACCAGTAGATACCTACCCTCATCAGTAACCAGGGAAATGCAAATGAAGCACAGCCAGATGCCTTGCTACACTTTTCAAATGGAAAAAATGATCAAGTCTCACTGTCCCAATAGCAGGATCACTGCCAGTAAGGGCGTAAACTGGTTCAGCTACTTAGGTGTGTGCTTTTATGTTTTACATCTTTCAAGGGGGAGATGACAGTGTATAGAGTGCACAGCTCTTAAGTGTATACCATAAGGTGACCGCCACCCGCATCAAGACATAGAATCTCTCTCGAACCCCTGTTGGGTTCCATCATGCCCCTTCCCACTTTATACCTCCCTCCCCAAGGTACTGTTATTCTTACTGCTTTTCATGACAGATTTAACCTGTTCTAAACTTCATAGAAGTTTTGGTTTTTTTCATTCAACAAACCTGTGAGATCCATCCATCCATGTTGTTGCATGTAGGAGTAGTTTGTTCCTTTGTGTTGCTAAGTAGTATTCCATTGTATAGCTATAACATAGTTTATTTCTGTATAGTCTTATTGATTGAAATTTGAATTCTTTCCAGTTTGGGGTCTTTTATGAATAAAGCTGCTAGAAATATCCTTGATGTGAAGTTTGGCAACTCTGTTGAGCAATTTGGATTCTCCAGTTAACTTGAAAAAGTGTGTACTCACCAGACACGGTGGCTCACACCTGTAATCACAGCACTTTGGGAGGCTGAGACAGGCGAATCACAAGGCCAGGAGTTCAACAGCAGCCTGACCAACATGGTGAAACTTAGCTGGAGCATAGTGGCACACGCCTGTAATCCTAGCTACTCAGGAGGCTGAGGCAGGAGAATCACTTGAATCTGGGAGGAGGAGATTGCAGTGAGCCAAAATGGCGCCACTGTACTCCATCTGCAATCCTAGGCAACAGAGCGAGACTCCATCTCAAAAAAAAAAGTGTATACTCTATGACCCAGCAATTTAATTCCTAGGAAAATACGTTATGGAAACTTTCATGTGTGTTAAGTGGCACAAGTAAAAATGCCCGTAGCTGTTTTGTTAATTAATAGTTGTAAAAACGAAATAAAATAACAATCTTAAATGCCCACCAACAGAAGAGTGGATCAATAAATTATGGTATAGTCATACAATGGAATACTATATATAAGTAAAAGTAAATGAAATATAGCGAATTATATCAATATGACTCACAAACAATAGTGAAAAAGGAGGATGTAGGAGAAAACATACTCTAAGATGCCATTGGTATAAAATTTGAAAATGTGTAGTACCCACCACTATCACAAAGTATAGTACTACATATTGTTCAGGAACACATCTGTATATAGTGAAAGTACAAAAAATGCATGGCATTGATAAACAGAACACTCAGAATGATGACTTGTTTCAGGTAGGAAAGGAAGCAGTCACGAAATGAGGGATATAGGGGACATTGATGAGCACTGAATTGATGGGTGCTTCAGTTCTTAAGTTGGGTGATTATGTTAGTCTTTAAACTTGAAATACATAATATTTTAAAGAGACGGAGATGGGAGTAATTAAGGGCAGTGATGTGCTGGTAAATGGCTGGGGGAGGAAAGTGATTTGTAGCAATTGGCTGGGGGAAGGAAGTGATTTGTAGCATTTGCCTCTTAGGTGACATAAAAACTCCCACCATGGCTGATTTCAAATTGTCTGTGTGACATCATCTGACTCACAAAATTCCTGAACATGTAATAACATTCAGCCCTTATGAGCCAGTAGAAGCCAGCTCAGGCATACCACTCAGACACTGAATGTGGGAGCAGAGTGCTCTGAAGGCCAGAGCCGGGGACCCAGGCTCCCTGAGGGCTTTCCCAACAACCTAGGAGATGGATGGAAGTCTCGATTGTATTATTTGTTTATTGCTGTTAAGTTACCCCTACAGCTAAGCAGCTTAAAACAACAACTATTTGTTATCTTGCACAATTTCTGGGAGTCGGGAATTGGAGAATGACTTAGTTGGCTAGTTCTGGCTCAGAATCTCTCATGAGGTTGCAGTCCTGATGTCAGCCACAACTGCAGTAACTTGAAGCTTTGCCTTGGGCCGGAAGATCAGCTTCCAAGCTCACTCAAGTGGGTGCTGACAAAAGCCTCAGTTCCTTGTCACGTCGCCATTCTTCTGTTTCTTTACTTCCCTGGTAAACTTGCTTTCACTTTATTATTATGATTATTATGATCATTTGAGATGGAGTCTCGCTGTTGCCCAGGCTGGAGTGCAATAGCGTGATCTCGACTCACTGCAACCTCCACCTCCCAGGTTCAAGCTGTTCTCCTGCCTCAGCCTCTCAAGTAGCTGGAATTACAGGCACTCGCCACCACGCCCAGCTAATTTTTTTAATCTTTAGTAGAGATGAGGTTTCACCATGTTGGCCAGGCTGGTCTTGAACTCCTGACCTCATGATCCACCCGCCTTAGCTTCCTAAAGTGCTGGGATTACAGGTGTGAGCCACCGTGCCCACCCGGCTGCTTTCACTTAAAAAAAAAAAAAAAAAAAAAAAAAAGGAATGCAGAATTTCAGGCCCCACCATAGGCCTACTGATAGAATCTGCATGTAATTGGATCCCCAGGTGACTTGACACAAAGCGGTTTGAGAAGCACAATTATACATCTTCTATTCTTCCACTAAGATGACCAGTGGGTCAGTACTCCAGCCAGTGGGTCAGTACTCAAGCCAGGTGTGGCCTTCAGGTACCCTAATGGGAGGTAGTTGACATATGTTGAACTGAGCACCTGTGTTTGGCGAACTCCCCATGCTGTAAGTCCTTCCTTCCCAAGGGCCCATAAGGAGAACTAAGGGGGTCTGCCAGCCATTGGAGAGGACTTGTTTTTGCCGAGGCTATTAAAAGGACTAAGGTGCTCTTCCAGCTCTGCCTTCCCATCCCGGCCCAGATGTTGCTTCCACAGGGATGCCTCCAGACTCCTAGGCATCCTGACCCAGAGATGGTCACCTTGGGGATTCAACTAGAGCTGTTCCTGAGAAGTAGTCACAGCTTTCCCTACAAGGTCACAAGAGCCAGATACTGTCACCCTGAGCAGCTGTCCCCCAAACCCCTATAAGGAAAGTCAAGCCAGCATCTAGGGAGAAGACATTTTATTGAGACTGCTATATAAATAGCTACAGAAAGCTGGGAGGACCAAAGGGAGTGGCTGCCATCTCCTTCTGCACAAATCACTAAGGAACCCATGGGGAGAGGATTAGGAGGTCCTGGTTTTCCAGAGGGAGAGAGAACACCCTGAATGCTATCTGGCATGAGGAGGTTGATGAGAAAGTGAGAAAGGTGAGAGGGACTGACAGCCCAGATGTCGTGGGGGAGGTATAGATGGGAGCCAAAGAGGTCACAGCATTTTGAAGTCATTGGGTCAGAGCCTGTATCACATCCTTCACCAGCATGGTGCCAATCACCATTTTCTCACTGTTGACAGTCAGCTGGGCAGCTCCAGCTGGCCGAGCATCCAGGGTCAGCAGAACGAGGCTCCCACTGGTTAGTGTCCTCCCTGCAAACCTGAGGTGGGAGTAGAAGAAGGGATGGGGAAGAGCTGCTAAGGGTGACTGTGTTTGGAAGGGGCTCAGTGCCTGGGGCTCCTCCTTCAAACCAGGATCCCCATGCTCATTATTTCCCCTAGTACCTGTACTCATCAGATGTCCCACAAGGAACACGACCCAGGTTGGCAGTGGTGGTCACTTTCTGCACCACAATGTGGTCACTCCGACAGGCGTCTGGCAGCATGAGCTTCTCTGTGATCTCATTCATGCCCATCAGCTTTCCTGGGGGCAGAGGTTGTGATGAGGACAGAAGCCGTGGGGACAGAGGCGAGCACCTGGATCTGCTTAGTGAGCATCAAGTTCTCCCAGGCTGGGAAGGTATCATGCAAAGGGCAGGTCAGAATCTCCGACATCAGTCTTGGTGTGGGGGGCCTTCCCTCTCAGAAGGGGCCCTCCTTCAGGAAGCCCTTGTCAGCCTCTTTCTCCCTCCCACTCAGGGCTTTATCCACGTTGTTACCAAAGACTGATTTGGCACTTTCTCCATCAGACATCTGCGCTACCAGCCCCTTGAGAGTGGTCATAGAGTTCTTAAGAGGTTCGCCCATCCTGGACCTCACACCCTTTCATCTTTCTTGGCGGGGGGCCTCCAACCAACATTCAACTCCCACCCAGCTCCTGGATGCTGAGCTCTCACAAAGAGATCACAGGTGGCTGTTGTGATCTCCTGGCTTGAGTCCAGTAGCCACATGCAGCATTCACAGGTACATTCCTAATTGTACCTCTGCGGCAGCAGCTCCAGACCTAGCCAGGGCTCCTGAAGCCCCCAAACACTCAAAGCACCCCCAGAACTCATTCTGCAGGACTGACTGCTCTCCCCTCACACGCTCTAGGCCTCCCATGGGAGCCCCTCCATCTGCCCTCCTGCACATCAACAGGAGTGCTTCTCTTCAGCCTCTATTTCCTTCCTCTGTTTCTTCCCCCAGTCTTCACCTCCTTTCAGAAACTGACATCCCTCTCGTTTCTTCCATCCCCTTCATTCCTGACTAATAACATTTTCTTGTCTTTGTTCCTTGCATCTGTTCAAGTGTCCCTGTTTCTAAATAATCCTTTTTAGAAGTGACATCCATTCTTCATTGTGCTAATGCCCTATCTCCTTCCTCATTCATGACTAAAGTCCTTCAAAGAGGACTCCGTTTACTTGAGCCCTGGTCTCCCTCAGCCCACTCCAATTGGCCTCTTCCCTCCTTTAGCAGTGACCCTCTCTCCCTAACATTGGCAGTAGCCTTCTATATGCTCAATCTGAAGGTCTTCGGTAACTGTGGCTTGCAGACATCTTCTGCCTTGTTTCTCCTGGTTCTCCTCTCACCTCTCCCTTTGTTCCTTTTCCTCTTTCTTCTGCAGAATTTAGGTTTTCCCCCAAGGTTCTGTCTTTGGCCTTCCTATTTTCTCCCGCCTCCCAGAGCGATCTCATTCATATTCACAGCTTCCATTACCACCTCTATGCTCGTGACTCCAGCTTCAAAGTGTTTCCTGGGCAAAGACCCATAATTTCAATTGCATACTAAATATGTTCTCCTGAATTTTCCAAATGCATTTCAAAATCAGTTTATCCAAAACTATCCATATCTTCCCTCCTCCCTTGCCCAAGCCACTCTTCTTTCTTCTAGGCCAGAGGTTTTGCAGATTACAGCCTGCAGGCTAAATCCAGCCCACCACCTGTATGACCCACAATGTTTTAAATATTTTTTTAAATGTTGGGGAAGAAATCAAAGAAGATTAATATTTCATGACACATGAAAATTACGAAATTTAAACTTGTGTCTATAAATATAAATGGAAATTTCTTGAAACACAGCCATACTCATTAATTTACATACTGTCTATGGCTGCTTTTATGTTTCAAGAGCCGCAGTCATGTTGTAACCGCAAGAGAGACCATGTGATTCTCAAAGCCTAAATCATTTATCTTTGGCCCATTATAGAAAAAGTTTTGCAAGCCGGGTGCAGTGGCTCAGGCCTGTAATCCTAGCACTTTGGGAGGCTGAGGTGGGTGGATCACCTGAGGTCAGGAGTTCAAGACCAGCCTGGCCATCATGGTAAAACCCCATCTTTAAAAAAATAAAAATAAAGTTTGCTGACCCCTAATCTAGATGAAGGACACCACCATTGTCCCTACCATCCAAGCTGGACAAGCGTCTATACCTCCCTCTCTGCCCATTCCCAGGGGGAGGACTCACCCTGTTCTTTCTTAAACTCATTTTCACTCATGAACACAGGGGCCATCAGCTCCCCAACAGGTGGCTGAATGGAGACGTAGAACTGTCGGGTCTGGGTGCTGGGAAGGGTGGGAGGAAAGAGAGGGAGAAGAGGTAAGGCCAGCTTCTCTCCCCTCACCCCCCACCCTGTGTAGAGGCATGGCTTGGATACACTGAGAGAGTGACGTCAGGAATGAGGGCCTGAGATGGCTTCCAGACCCACCTAGTCATGATACGATGTATCCCCACTAACCACCACCTCCATCTCCGTTTCACTGTTACCCTGTCTCTCTCCAGCCCACCCTCTCACCCACACCTCAAATTGGACACATACCACAGCTGGAAGTTGGCTGCCTGGGTTGAGTCACAGAAATTAATGCCCATTACAGCAGTGGTAGATTCTCCAGGTGCCAGGGACTCTGAAATAGTGTAAGGCAGTGAAGGGGAGAGGGAGGGCCACCATCACCTGATAGGTCTAGAACCCAGCCTGGTCCTCCCCTCCAGTGTCACAGCTGACCAGTCATCTATAGAATCCTGGCTTTTTTGGCCCCTGGAGACTGTTCCTGGGTACCTGCTGAACTCTTTAAGCACCTTTCCCTACTCACCCTCACCACATTCAAGTTAGTCCTGAAAAAAACCAAGGCCCAAATCTGCTTCTGCAAGCACCTCCCACCCTGATATGAACTTGCTTGTTTCATAATCTGCCTTGTCCACCAGAGTGTGGATCATGTTAGATGCTATCTCTGTGCCTCCCACAGCTTGGCCCCTGGCCTGGCACAAGTAGGGTATCAACAACCACAGAAAGACTGACTCTGCCCAGGAGCCTCCTCCACCCCATCCAAAGCCCTTCGCACCAATTTCAGGAAATTCTTGGATGCTGATGCCAGCAGGCAGTTTGGAGGTGCCCAAACGCAGGCCTTTGATGGGGGTATCAGAGCTGTTGGAGAAGTGGATGTGCACAGACACCATGTGGGGGTCCCCGGAGAAAGGCTGGCGGCTGAAGGTGTAGTCCACAGCCAGCCCCTCGCCAGCTACCCGGTGCAGCAGCTCCTGCCGCCCAACACCCGACACTGGACTCAGAAGCTAGAGTGGAGGGGGAAGGAAGGACAGAACTGAGCAAGACGGAGGGAGTCTGTCATAGCATTGTCCCCTAGGGCCATCCAGCAACTGGAACTCAAAGCTATCACATCTTCTATCATGTCTTCCCACACATCCACACCATAGGGTGCAGAACAGGAATGTATCCCTGTCCAGCCCAGTCCCTCTTCCATCCCACTCACCGACGGTACCAGGGTGGAGTCTGTGAGTGTCAGGCCTTCCAGGTCAGCAGCCAGACTGGTAGACACAATTGCTGGGGGAGACACAGGCTGAACACTGGGAGGAGTGACTGTGGGAGTAAATAAGACTATGATGAGGGGCAAAGTGAAGGTGGCTTGGGTTGAGCAGGGAGTCTAGGGATCAAGGAGCAAACATTTCAGCACCATGGACAGCGGGGGGCACATGGCTGCCTGGAGGCTCTTGCCAAAATACCCATCTCTAGATCTCAACCCCAGACATGGGGAGGTCAGCTCTGCTGTCCTCTCAGGCCTGAAGATGTGTTCGGTCTGCTCCCCTGCTCCCACGAGACCTGAGGAACCTGATCCAGAGTACCCATGGGTCATTCTAAGTCATGCTCCCCAGGTCTCCTTTCCCCTGTGACCACCAAACTTACAGTCCTCTAGATCAAGAAGGGAGATCTCCTTGGCTGCAGGCGCACTTTTGCTGCTGGGAGGCTGAAAGAAAAAAATGGGATGTGGTGTGGGGAAGGGGAGCACTTCGGCATGTTCTGGGTTGGGTAGAAGATATCATGGTCTGTTCTGGATGGAAGGGAGGTAGATGTCTGGGCCTGGCCCAGAGGGTGGGGAGGCCCTGGCCCATGAGCACACCCCCACTCTGCCCCAAGGCTCTCACTGTTTTCCTTCTCCAGGAGGCAGGTTCCAACTGCTCCTCCTCGGACTCCGATGTCATCTCAGACTCCGATGAGCTGCTGCTGGAATCGCTGCCCTCATTGGAGGATGACACTTCTCCTTTTCCCTCTGGCACCTTCTTCTTCTTTGTCTTCCTCTTCTCACCATCTTCCTCACTCTGTTCACTGAATAAGAGTGGAAAAGGTGGACTCGGGCCTGGCCTGGACACCCCTTCCTTGCTTCACAGAAGCAGGAGAAATGCTGAAAAGCTGGAGTGGAGTAGGGAGCCTGGGCCAGGAGGGTTCACACCTGAGTTCCTATGGCAGAGCCCCAGTGAGCACTTGAAGCCAGCTTGTGCCAGCTCAGGCTCCAGGCCCCTGGTTACTTTTCGGTACCACCCTATGAGGCCTCAGAGATCTGTAGCCAGCCAAAGCAGTCGTCATGTGAGCTGACAGCCCCAGCCAGCTAATGAGGGTCCCGGGGGCTCTTAGAAGACTGGTTAAAGTTCAGTGCTAGCCCTTCTTTCCAGGGGAGCCCCCTGAACCCACCAGCCATCTGCTCAGTTCCCCTCTCACCTCTCGCTGCCTCTCACTTTCTCCTCATCCTCATCTTGGTCTTCATTGTCAGACTCACTGCTGGACTCCCCAGAGCCGCTCTCGCTGCTGCTCTTACTGTCTGATTCACTCTCAGACTCAGGTTCTGTGGAGGAACGATATGAGGCCTCCTCCCTCATATGCAGGCCTCCTTGGATCTGAAGCAGGCACCTGGGTTCTAGCTTCAGACTCAGTACTAAAGCCTCAAACTTCTCCGACCTGCCCCCAGCACTATATGCCAGCTGAAACTAATAGAAACACAGATGGACTCCACGGATAGAAACCTGCTCAAGCACACACACCTGGGATATGAATCCCTCAGGTGCACAAACAGAACTCACAGCAGGTGCACACCCCTGGACACATGACCATATGACCATATACATACACCCCCCATATAATCAGTCACACAGATGCATGGGCAGGAGCACAGAGGACCCCAGCTCTGCCATCTGCTCACCACTGTCTGCAGACTCCGTGGGGCCTGACTCCCCCTCGGAGTCTGAGTAGAAGGGTTTTTCCTTCTCCTTCCTCTTCTCCCGATTTGAGCATTTGGTCCATTCCGGTACCTGGAGATGGGGGTACGGTGCAGGGTCATTTCATCATGGTTGAGGAGAAGGCAGGCAGGCACAGGCCCTTCTTACCCTTTATTCCACTTCTTTGCGAGGCCCTACCTGGTCTTGTCCCACAAAGAGAATAACAGAGGAGGAAGAAAGGGACATTGTCCATGGAGAAGAAGGGATGCTATTCACAGGGGAGCACTGCCAAACCAAGGTGGAAACAGAGCATGGGAAGGCACAGGAACACAACACACAGGGGAAGCAGAGGGACACAGGGCAGGGAGGAGAGCACACAGCACACGGAGGTGGGACCTCAGTGTATTCGCCCAACAGGCCCACGTGGGTCTCAATAAGGGAGAGATCTTCTTCCTGTGTGTGGGGAGGGTGTCAGGAGGGCTGGGCCAGCACTGCCAGGGCTCCCTACTCTCTGCCCTCACCAACACACACACATCAAACCTCCACCCCACTGACCTCCACATTGCGCACAGATGGGTCTGGGGCTTCCTCTGGCCAGTCTGGGAGCTCCTGGTAGCCTGTGGCCTTGGCATTGAGCAGATGGGACAGTGAGCCCAGCTGGAAGTGGTCCCGGTCTGGGGATAGGTTTAGAGGTCAGGCGGGTAGCAGCAGTGAGGGAATGCGCTGGAGCTGTTTCCCAGGTGGGGCTGGGTCATGATTCTGATCGGGACTTCCCAGGTGGGTAGGGGAGGGAGATGGATGTGTCGCCTAATGGCTCTTCCACTCTGACTGCACCTTTAGGCCCACATGCTAGAAGAAAAGGCTGTCTGGCCAGGCCAGAGCAGGGACTGAGGGCCAGGGAGAGACACCTGCAGAGGTGGGTAAGAGGAGACTCTGGGCCCAAAGATGCAGCAAGCCTGTCTGCTCAGGAAGCATGTCTAGTCAGGGTCTGGACTCAGTGGGGAGGGGTAAGCAGTCAGAGCATGAGTGCACGGAGTCGGGGTTAGAGGTCAGGCACTGCTAGAGGAGGACAGCACAGGCCTGTGAGGATGGTGTCAGGGAGAAAGAGACTGTTGCCTTCTTTCCGGGAGATTTTCAAAGCTATCCCTACCCTCAGAATCTCCCCAATCCTTAGGTCCAGGGAAGAGAAAAGCAGCAAAACAATACCAAGGAGAACTGAGCTTTGTGAAGGAGGCTCCTCTCCTGTGTAGGTTCCTGGCTTCCACTCCTGGGGTCCGGAGAGCCAGTGGGAGGACCCTTCCCTCCCAGGCCCCTCTCAGGGCCCTTGTCATGAGAAGAGGCCTTAAGGGCCAAGTCCAGGAACAGAGGCAAGGCTGAAGGCCTGGGGCCTGGGATTCGGACTGACCTGTAGTGACTAAGCTCACAGAGTGCAGGCAACTGCTTTCTCAGGACCTTTATAAAAATACACACCTCTCTTTTGTGTGTTGTTTTGCTTTCTGCCTTCCTGGGTCCTTGGTATTTAAGATCTTGGTATGTATTCCAAAGCCTAGTGTCTGCTCAGGGAGGGAAATGGAAAGGGGAGCCTGAGAGGAGTGGAGGCAGGAGCCCGTCCTTGCTAGGAAGGCAGACCCTCAGGTGAGATGATGTGAGCAGTGGTTGTGGGCAGGTAAAATAGTAATTCCTGGTGCCACAGAAGGGGCAAAAGGAGTGAGCTGGGGGTAGGACTGTATTTCCCCAGAAGTTCTGACCACAGAAGCATGGTGCCTGGCTAGGGGCCTCAGGAAGGTCTGGGACAGAGACTCTGGCCAGTTTCTTCCCATTCCCCTAGGAAGGTTACCCTTGATTTCAGTTCCCACCTTTGAAGGATGACTCCAAGACTGGAGCTGGTTTGGGTGCCAGGAAGAGCTTCTTGGCATGGCGGCTGAGGGCCCCACCCTGCTCAGAAGGGACGATGAGCTGCCGGGTAAAGCGTGCCCGGTCGCGAATATCATAGTTCTGGTCATACTTGGCCAGACTCAGCACATATTGGGTCAGCAGCTTGGTCTAGAGGAACAGGAAGAGGTGGGTCAGCTGACAGAGAGGATGGGGACACAGGAGGCTCGGAACCAGATTCTTTAATACCTGCAGGCAGAATGTCTCCTCTCCCTGCTTAGGACTGGCTGCCTCACCCAGCTGTCTCTCCCTCCTGCCCTTGTTTTGGGCTCAGCATTTTCTCTCATTTCTCTGGCCCTGCCTCTGGTGACCCCAACTTTGACAACTGCCTTGGGCCAGCAAAAGAGGTTTTCCTTTTGGCCTTTCCCCATTCCTGGCTCTGGGCTCCATTCTTCCCTAGGTTTGTGGTCCCTACCACTCCAGGCCTGTCCAGCCTCTTTACTCTAGGGTAGCAGGGTATGTGGAAGTCTGGAACACTCTGCTGGACTTCACAGTTTCCAGGCTCCATCACCCAGGGGGGAATTAGACAACAAAAAGAGAGTGGAGATAAATAGGGGTCCCTTTGGCAGGGCCCACCCTCATTCCCTATCTACCCACTTAGTAGATTTTGAGCAGCCCAGGCATCTCAGAGGCCTTGATCCTTCCCTGGAAGGTTATAATGACATCAAGGCAAACTGCAGCTGCCCGTGGGTTTGCCAAGGTCATTAGGGTTCACAGTCTGCAGTCAGGGAAGCTACAACTGCAGACCTAAAATCTCTTCATTTCTGCCGTGATCTTGGCCTAATCTACTGCCTTAACATGGCAACGTGGTAGCAGCCATCACTTATGGAGTGCCTTCTGGCACCAAGCACTGTGCTAGGTGCTTCACACTACCTCACCTAATCTCCCCAAACCTTCTGAAAGGTAGGTATTATTGCCCCCATTTTACAGAAGAGAAGCAGAATCATTAAGGGGCTTTTCCCAGGCTGAGGACCCCATCAGTACCCCGTCTAGGCTTGCATCTGCTGGAGCTGCACCCTTCACCGCCTACCTGCTGACATAAGGAGCCTGCCCTGGCCCAGGTCTCCATGTTTTCATCTCTCGTGACCAAAATCAAAACCACCAAGTAGTCAACAACCAGAGTGCCCAGGGGCATCAGGGGCCAGCAGGAGGGAGCCTGGAACTGACTGATCTTCCTGAGGCTTATGGTAACATACTGTCACATGCAGCCTTGGACATGGTTAACACAGCTGATCTGGCAGGAATATCAAGCAGATGTCCATGCAGTCCCTATCAACATACAAATGATATTCTTCACAGAAATAGAAAAAGCAATCCTAAAATTTATATGGAACCACAAAAGACCCAGAGTAGCCAAAGCTACCTGAGCAAGAACAAAACTGGAAGAGTAACATTATCTGACTTCAAATTATACTACAGAGCTATAGTAACCAAGGCAGCATGGTACTGTCATAGAAACAGACATAGAGACAAATGGAATAGAATAGAGAACCCAAAAATAAGTCCATACATCTACGGTGAATTTTCTTTCTTTCTTTCTTTCTTTTTTTTTTTTTTGAGAAGGAGTTTCACTCTTGTTGCCCAGGCTGGAGTGCAGTGGTGCAATCTCGGCTCCCTGCAACCTCCGCCTCACAAATTCAAGCGATTCTCCTGCCTCAGCATCCCGAGTAGCCAGGATTACAAGCACCTGCCACCATGCCCAGCTAATTTTTGTATTTTCAGTAGAGATGGGGTTTTGCCATGTTGGCCAGGCTGGTCTCGAACTCCTGACCTTGGGTGATCCACCCACCTCGGCCTCCCAAAGTGCTGGGATTACAGGCTGAGCCACCACACCCAGATGAGAATTCATTTAGGACAGAGTTGTCAAGAACATACAATAGAGAAAGGAGTGTTTCTTCGGTAAATTGTACTGGCAAAACTGGTTTTCCATATGGAGAAGAATAAAACTAGACCCCTATCTCTTGCCATATGCAAAAATCAAATCATAATGGATTAAAAACTTAAATCTAACACTTCAAACTATGAAACTACTGAAAGAAAACTTTAGAGAAATTCTCAGGGACATTGTAGTGGGCAAAGATTTCTTGAGTAATACCCTACAATCATAAGCAACCAAAGCAAAATAGACATGGGATCACATCAAATTCCAAAGCTTCTGCACAGCAAAGGAATCAACAAAGACAAGCCACAGAATAGGAGAAAAAAAATTGCAAACTACTCATTTGACAAGAGATTAATAACCAGAATATATAAGGAGCTCAAACAACTTGAAAAAAAAATCCAATAATCTGATTTAAAAATGGGCAAAAGATCTGAGTAGCCATTTCTGAAAAGAAGACATACAAGTAGCAAACAGGTATATGAAAAGGTGATCAACATCATTGAACAGCAGAGAAATGCAAATCAAAACTACAATCAACGGCCAGACATGGTGGTTCATGCTTGTAATCCCAGGACTTTGGGAGGCTGAGGCAGGCGGATCACCTGAGGTCAGGAGTTTGAGACCAGCCTGACCAACATGGTGAAACCCCATCTCTACTAAAAATATGAAACTTAGCCAGGCATGGTGGCACATGCCTGTAGTCCCAGCTACTCAGGAGGCTGAGGCAAAAAAATCACCTGAACCCCAGAGACGGAGGTTGCAGTGAGCCAAGATTGCACCACTGCACACTCCAGCCTGGGTGACAGAGCAACACTCTGTTTCAAAAAACAAAACAAACAAACAAAAACACAATGATACATCATCTCACCCCAAGTAAAATGGCTTACATCCAAAAGATAGCCAATAACAAATGCTAGCAAGGACATGGAGAAAAGGCAACCCTTATACACTGTTGGTGACAATGTCTATGAAGAACAGTTTGGAGGTTCCTTAAAAAACTAAACGTAGTGCTACCATATGATCCACCCCAATCCCAATGCTAGATAATACACCCCAAAGTAAAGAAATCAGTAAATTGAAGTGATATCTGTACTCCCATAGACACTGAGTGTTTATTGTAGCACTGTTCACAATAGCCAAGATTTGAAAGCACCTTAGGTGTCCATCAACAGACAAATGGATAAAGAAAATATGGTACATACAATGCAGATTGAGATCCTGTCATCTGCAACAACATGGATAGAATTAGAGGTCATGATGTTAAGTGAAATAAGCCAAGCACAGAAAAACAAACTTCACATTTTCTCACTTATTTGTGAGGGCTAAAAATTGAAAGAATTGAACTCATGGAGAGAGAGAATAGAACAATGGTTACCAGAGGCTGAGAAAGGGTACTGGGTGGGGGAAAGCGGGATGGTTAATGGATACAAAAGTATACTTCTATAGAATGCATAAGATCTACTATTTGATAGCCCAACAGAGTAACCACAGTCAACAATACTTTATTATATATTTAAAAGTAACTAAAAGAGGCCAGGCGCTGTGGCTCTTGCCTGTAATCTCAGCACTTGGGGAGGCCAAGTTGGGTGGATGATGAGGTCAAGAGATCAAGACCATCCTGGCCAACATGGTGAAACCCCATTTCTACTAAAAATACAAAAATTAGCTGGGCATGGTGGAGTGTGCCTATAGTATCAGCTACTCAGGTGGCTGAGGCAGGAGAATTGCTTGAACCCGGGAGGCAAAGGTTACAGTGAGCTGAGATCACGCCACAACACTCCAGCCTGGTGACAAGAGCAAGACTCTGTCTCAAAAAAAAAAAAAAAAACGGAGGCCGAGGTGGGTGGATCACGAGGTCAAGAGATCGAGACCATCCTGGTCAACATGGTGAAACCCCGTCTCTACTAAAAATACAAAAAATTAGCTGGGCATGGTGGCACGTGCCTGTAATTCCAGCTACTCAGGAGGCTGAGGCAGGAGAATTGCCTGAACCCGGGAGGCGGAGGTTGCGGTGAGCCAAGATCACGCCATTGCACTCCAGCCTGGGTAACAAGAGTGAAACTCCGTCTCAAAAAAAAAAAAAAGAATTGGATTGTTTGTAACACAAAGATAAATGCTCGAGGGAATGGATACCCCATTCCCTGATGTGATTATGTATTGTATGACTGTATCAAAATATCTCATGTACCCCATAAATAGATACACTTACTATATATACATAAATTTAAAAAATAAAAAAAAATAAAGACGGTCTTGCTAGCAGACTGGCTCTAAAGACTTTCTCCCTTATGACTTTGGAGAAATAAGCATCCATGTTGGGAAGCCCACATGGCAAGGAACTAAGGATGGCCTCTAGAAGGCCCCAGCGGACAGCCGGCAAGAAGCCAGGGCCACAGTTCTACAACCGTAAAGAAGTAGATCCTGGCACCATGTAACTTGGAAGTGAACCTTTCCCCAGTACAGCCTCCAGATAAAAACTCAGCCTTGGCTGACACCTCAATTGTAGCCTTGCATAAGATCCAACTAAGCCATACCTGAACTCTCTACCCATAGACAGTGTGAAAATAAATGTGTGTTGTTTGAAGCCACTAAATTTAATTTATTATGTCGCAGAAAACTAATATAATTGATTAAAAATGTGAAAGTAGAAAAAAATTTGGAGAAAATTATGTTGTATTTTTATGTATATATTTATATATGTGTTTATTTTGAGATGGAGTCTCGCTCTGTGGCACAGGCTGGAGTGCAGTGGTGCCATCCAAGCTCACTGCAACCTCTGCCTCCTGGGTTCAAGCAATTCTCCTGCCTCAGTCTCCCAAGTAGCTGAGATTTCAGTGCACCACCATGCCCAGCTAATTTTTTTGTAGTTTTAGTAGAGACAGGGTTTTGCCATGTTGGTCAGGCTGGTCTTGAATTCATGGCCTCAAATGATCCACCCACCTCGACCTCCCAAAGTGAATTACAGGTATGAGCCACCGAACCCAACCTGGAGGAAATTCTAAGTGAAAATTTTAACGGGAATGTGAATGGGAAAAAAATCTTACTAAATTTGAAAGCATTGGAAAGAAGAAGAAAAGTTTAAAATATTGGACAATAGACAAATGTACAACTTCTGAATGACTATATATGGGAATAAAAAATAAGGAAATATAAAGTTAGTGATGGTCTTTTCTAAGTGGTGGACTTATGAATAGTTTCAACTTGTAATTTTCTGAGTTTTCCAAATGTTCTATTATGAGCATGTATTGCCTTTAGAATATTAAAAAAGTTTAATTAAAAAAATTTTTAAACGCAATTCTGCAAAATTTATCAGTATCTTCCATTCACTGTAGAGGCAGTCAAATGGGATGGTTGTAGATCCCACTGTGCCTCTGGCAGACCTTCCTGCCACACATCTCACCTGGCGTATAAAAGCAAACTGACCTGCTACACACTTTCCCCAGGTTCTGTACCCAGGTAGCTGTAATAACCACTTTCAGTACCATTCCCCCTTAAGCCCTTTGTCACTGCATATTATGCTTTTGTGGCCTCTGGTCTAGCATCTGACTATCTGCCGATCAATAGCAGGGCAGGGAACTCATCTTGGTCATTTCCTTGGCCTCAGCCTGGGCCAGGATCTGGAATGCAGTGGGGCCATGTCCAAACTGGAGAGAATGACTGAGATTACTGTGTGGCCTTTTAGCAGGCCAGATTGCCACCCATGGTACCAGGATGGGAAGCATCACTGCTGTTTTGTAAGCATGGTCATGTGCACATCCAAACCACCTCCCTTCTAGTACACCAAAGATTCCCCTTTCTTCACCGCTCCCAGAAGAGGCTGGGAAGAAAGGAGAAAGAAAGGGAGGACAGAAATCTTTATTCAATCAAATAACCATTCTAATGGGCCTGCAAAGACTCAGTTTCAGGTGCCTGAACAGCCTACTCTGGGTGACCTGACTGGTTTGGACCTCCCGTGTCCTGCCTAGGAGAGGGTTCAGCTGTATATACCCACAGCTTTTTGTGCTAACCCTGATGACAGCTCTCACTGCTGTGTTTAAAATGTTTATTTTTGTCCTGTTTCTCCTACTTGGCTATGAGCATCTGGAGGCCCATAAACGTCTCTCACTCATTGTCATATCCCGGGGACATAGCACACTACCAGACAAATAGTAGGCCTGTATGTTAAATAAATGAACAAATGCACATGCAGCTCACAGTGACAATTTGGGGAAATGCCATGCAGACAGGCCCAGGCTTATAAAAACATGCCAACCTCACCATTCTGGGGTTCAGGACTCTGGCTCAGTGCTGAGCATGTCAGAGTCCCGCCCACCTGGGTGGCTCCCCACCCCTGCTGCTTCATCTTTTCAGACATTCCTCCCACCTGCTCCTTCCTCCCACTTGAACAAAGGAAGTACACAAATATTTGTTCAATGATTGAATGCTTCCCTGTGGTGCTCCCTGTCTCTCTAACGTCTCTCTCTCCAATCTGCTTTGCCCACAACACCGATACCCACAGACTCAGTTGCGTCCACATATAACTGCTGCTCTTTCTGACTCCTGATTAGAGTCCCAGCACTTGGTGGCCCTGCTTACCTCAGCTTGAGTCTCTGGGCCTCACTCTGGCCAAAGACGACACTGAGAAATAATACAAGTGCCACCATCCAAAGACTCCCATGCACAGTGCGCATGGCAGGGACGCTACAGTCTCCAGGGTATCCCTGCTATAAATTTGTAGACTTCAGCCACCTACCCAGATATTTTCCTTCAAGAATTGGCAGAGTCTTTTTATAAAGGGCCATCAAATAACTATTTTAGGCTTTGCAAGCCATACAGTCTGTTGCAACTAGTCAACTCTGTTGTTGTAGCACAAAAGCGGCCATAGATAGTTTGTAAACGAATGAGCAGGGCTGTGTTCCAACAAAACTGCCTTCTTTTTTTTTTTTCCTTAGACCCAAGTTCAAGGGACCAACAAAAGTTTATTTACAAAAATAGGCATAGGCCAGATTCAGGCTATGGGCAGTAGTTTGCCAATCCCTGTCCTGCTGAACTGAGTTGGAGAGTGTGGAAACTCATGGTGTTTTATGTCCCTGACACCTTGAGAAGCTCAGCACATTGCTTTATTTCAGCACAATCTCCTGGAACCATCTCAGGAGATGCCAGACACTAGGAGGCTCTGAATGCCCTGATACCACAACTTAGTTGAGCCTCATCCTTGGCTATATGTCTCTTATAACCTTTCACCTTGGGAATGATAGTGGCCACCAGTACCACCCAAGCCCAAGCAGAGATTCACCCCCTATCTTTGGCACAGACTGGCCAAGCATTGTCAAGCTTTGGGAAGGATCACAGACCACATCTCCTGGGATGCATGTGCTCCCATCAGTATTTGCCACCGTTGGGCCCTTCCCTTATCCCAATCAACTGTGGTTCTTCACAGCCTCAGAGTTCCAAGGTAGCAGACTAGAGGTTATAGCTTCATAGGAGAGCCTCTTCAACAGTGACTACCAGCACTACAAGGCCTTTGAGTCCCCAGAATAGCTGTGGACATTCGAGTAGCATTGGTTACCTGGGCAGACCAGCCACCTTCCCTGATTATTTTCCAGAATAGGAGCTAGAGTTCAGCCCTGCCTAGGGAGGGCCGAAATAATACTGTCTAGGGAATTTCTGGGGACCAGAGTATTTGGTGGGGGGGCGATCATCGCTCCATCTTTACCTGTTTAGAGTTCGTCAGGTAGAGCTTGGCTGCCAGGTTGATGACCTGCAGCTTGACAATATCCTCCTCTGCTGTGAATGACTTGGCCATTTTTCTTAAGACATCAGGTGCAATCCTGGGGACATGCTCACAGTACTCTCCAATGAGCCACAGGATGCTGGCTCGGGCCATGGGCACCTGTGGTTGCAGGAGAGGAGTTATCGTTGGGTAAATATGGGAAAGTGGGTGGGTGGGAATTGGACTTCCAGGGGAACAGCACTCCTCATCTGTGCTGGCCTATTGTATTATGGGTTCTCTGGAAATGGGATTTGGGGGTGGTGGGAGACAGAGAGGTTAAAAGGTAGGCATTTCCTGGACAGCATTTTCCCTCTTCTCTAGGGCTTCATTAGCATAGAGCTTTTAAGACCCCAAGTCTGTCATGATGTAAGACTGACTTTCTGGCTTCATTGAACCCTCAGTGCTTTATTTCCATGTTACTCTCCTGAATCTTTGGGAATGTTTGTTTAGGTATTTCAGCATAGTAGTGCCATAGAAAAAACACAGTATTTGTCACTCAGCCATGGTTAGCTAGAGCTTTAGAGAGAAAGTAAGAGTAGCGGTAAAATCCATGATGCTCAGTGAGGATCTCCAAAGGGAAGGTGAATCTTGGGTAACAAGGTCAGGGTCACATGGTCCAGTGTCTCTCCTCCTCCCACCTGAAGACCTAAGGCTTAGAAGTTGCTTTTGATAAGGCTACAGTATTTAATTATATGGTCTTGAAATCATGGGGAGGATCTTGGGGTGGAGACTGAAAATGTGGCTACTCCCTCACCTGGATGTTGTCTGTAAGCTTTGCCAAGTGTTTGATGATCTCTCCATGTTGTGCTGGCTGCATCTGCAGCAATTTCTTAATGACGACCACTGACTCTGCAACCACAAGCTCTACGGAACAAAAATGAGTGTGTGGACCCTGGGACAGTCAGATGGCCACACTCAGACACACCTGCACTCCCCCAGGCCCTTGGCTCTTTTTCTCAACCCCCTGCTCTTCTCTAGCAGCCCTCAGAGGTGTAGGAACACTTGGGCCCAGATCAAGACAGACCAATGGACACACATTGTGCCTAGGCTGGTAGATATCCACTGATCAGCAAAGTCAGACCTGCAGACACTCACTGATCATCATGGTTAGACACTCAAGCAAACACTGACCATCACGGTTGGACAGCAGCTGCACCAGGCCATTGAGGCAGGTGTCACGGACTCGGCCGATGTTAGTTGCACAGCGTCCAATGGCCTGGATTGTGGCTGCCACAAAGTCCTTGTCCATGCTGCGAATATAGGTCTGTGGAATATGACAAAGAAATCCCCCAGTGACCCTGCAGGCTTGAGGGTGAACTTCAAGAAGGCAGTTGCCCCTCATTTTATGACTCATCATGCCAGAGACTAAGACTTGGGAAAGAGAGTGATACCTCCACCCCCAATCAAGTGATTATTTGGCCCAAAGCCAGCCAAAGACATTGGAAGGGGAACATAAGATAATAATTTCTCCAGCTTTGGGCTCATAAGAGGAGGTTAGACCCACCAGGGCAATTGAGCACAGGGATCTGATGGGCACTTCTCCCAGACCATTCTGACTGGGAGCTGGCCTGTACCTGGAATTCCCGTAGGACAGTAGGAATGTTGGTCTCATTGGCCAGGTTTGTCAGCACTTCCAGCTGCAGGGAGGGGTGGAGAGGCAGAAAATGGGTGGGGTGGCCAGTGGGCTTTCTGTGTTTTCATTCCAAATACACTTCGCAGACCAGAAAACAATCCTCATGACAGCCCTGCATCATCCTCAGACTGATGAGGGAACTGACAGGTTATGAAACTTGTCTAGAAATCAAGAGGACCAGTTTCCCTACAGAGTATGCTTATAGTATGGTCATGTCACCTCCCTACTCCATTGAAAACGTAAAGCTTCCTGTCGCTTTCAGGATGAAGACCATCGTTTTCGCCATGGTCTGTAAGTCCCTGAATGATCTGCCTGCTGTCTACCTCCCATCTCCCATCACTCTCCCCCTTGCTTTCCAGGCCCCATTTCCACTCCATTTCGTAACCCAGGGTCTTCGCAGATGCTGTTTTCCTCTGCGTGGAGCAGTTCTTCCCATTTCTGTCCCTGCATAATTCATGTTCATCTCCCAGGCTTCAGCTCAAGTCTCATATCCTCCAGGAAAACTTCCCTGAAACCAGACTACATGAAGTCTCTCTATTTTATGCCCTTCTGGCTCTCCACACTTTCTTCCATATTTCTTAAACGGACTTTTACATTTGCCTTTGATTAGCTACTTAACGTCTCCTCATTCCCCCATCTGTAAGCTCCACAAAGGCAGGGTCCCTGATTAGTTGCTCCATCTTGCACCCCTAGAACACAGTGGATATTCACAAGGGTTAGGAGGATTAACTGTTGCCAAAGGAAATCACTCAATGATGAGGCAGCAGAACAGTAATCAAATGGAGGTATGGGCTCCTGCCACTTTCCTTGTCTGTGAATGTTTGCAGGAAAGCCTGAGGGGGCAGGCATGTGGGGGCCATAACACTGTGGGTGGGAGACAGAAACCTGCAGTGCAAAAAGCATGAACCTTGGAGTCAGCAAAATAGCAGAACTGTGTGACCTGGGGCAATTACCTCCCAGAGTCTACTCTTTTTTTTTTTTTTTTTTTTGAGATGGAGTTTTGCTCTTGTCACCCAGGTTGGAGTGCAGTGGTGCGATCTCAGCTCACTGCAACCTCTGCCTCCCAGGTTCAAGTGATTCTCCTGCCTCAGTCTCCCAAGTAGCTGGGATTACAGGTGCCCACCACCACACCTGGCAAATTTTTGTATTTTTAGTAGAGATGGGGTTTCACCATGTTGGCTAGGTTGGTCTGGAACTCCTGACCTCAGGTGATCTGCCTGCCTCAGCCTCCTAAAGTGCTGAGATTACAGATGTGAGCCACCGTGCTCAGCCAGAGTCTACATTTTTATAAAAGGAATATAATGTACATATCCTGAGATTATTATGAAGTGATATCAGGTTATTTCATATATGAAGAATAGCAGCTATATACCAGGTACTAGACAAAGAGCAGTTCCCTTCTCCCCCTGACCCTCCTTAGCCCAGCTCCCTGAACAAACAGCTCCCTCTGGGGAAGTCATGGGCTCCTGGGCTCAGCCCCAGAAATAAGCAGGCACCAAAGGGGCCACTGTGAGTTATCTGAGTGGGTCCGTCGAATGGAGAGGGCGGGGAGGCACATGCACTTCTGTGCTTCACTCACCTTCAGGATCTTGATCTGGGTGGGGTCGGTGGACCTGATGTAGAAGCTCTTCAGGTAGGGCTCAAACATACCCTGGCACAAGAGAGGCAGTCAGGGAGCTCCACCGCTGCCCCACGCCTGCCTGGCTGCCCAGAGACACCCCTCCTATCCTGACCCAGCGCCCGGGATCCTTCACTCCTCACCACTGCCCTCCACTCCTCAAGTCTTCCCTTGTCCATCTCAGATCTGACCAGCTCGTTTTCCACTGGGCATCCCACCTCAGCGGCCCCTCAGGATCCAGGCCCTGCTCCCTATCTGTGTTTGCGGTCTCCCCTGCCCCGTCCTCCGCACAGCCAGGGTATTCTTCTATTTTCGCTTTCCGCGGTCCGGGTCCCAGCCCGACAGCACCTCCAGAGCCTGCAGAAGCGGCCCTCGGACTGCGAGGACAGGCCCGCGGTCTCAGGCTCACCCGGCGCTTGATGGACATGGTGGCCACGTTCTGGAGCACGACGTACTGCACCTCACTGCGGAGAGGATGGGTCAGAGGGACAGAGGCAGCGGATGAGGGGAAGGTGGGGCAAGTGGCTGCGGGTAGAGCCGCCGATGAGAAGGCGGCTGCTGGGTGTGGGGGGGCGGGGCCGGGCGGCGCGGGACTAGGGCGGGAGGTGGGGGGCGAGGACTGGGCGCACCTGTGACTGCGCAGCAGGCGCACAAGCGCCTTGGCGATGACGCCCACCTCCGCCTTGGGGGCCAGGTGGAAGTAGAGCTGCGCCACCGCCATGACCACTGCGGCGCTGCGGCTCTGCAGCAGGGGCTTGGTGTTGCGCAGCAGCAGCCGGTGGTCCGGGTCCATGACGTAGGGCTTTCGGGTGGGGAGCGCCGCGGCGGCCGCATCCTCCGATCCCGCGCCCTTGGCCTCATCCTCCTCCGAGCCGTAAAAGGCTTTCTCCGCGTTCTCCTCTAGCAGGGATTCCTGGATGGGGAGACCGACGGGCCTGTGGGCGCCTCCCGGGACGCCCTGCCGCCCGCTCTGCCGGGGCGGGGTCCACTCACGTTCTGGGTGGGGCTCAGGAACTGTGTGCGGGCGTAGCGGGTGAGCATGCTGATGATGACCACCTGGCCCCACTCCTCCACGTCGATCAGTAGGTTACAGAGTTTCCGGTAGTTTTTGTGAATCAGGTCGATGCGCTCGGGGCAGACCTCTTCGAAGGCCATCACCACGCTGCCGGCCACCAGCTGGGGAAAGAACAAAGGCGAGAGGGTGAACGCGAAAGATGGAAGGCCGGCTGTCGGTCACTACCTTTCCCGGAGTGCCTCCATACACTCACCGTGGTCTTGTCGGCCAGAAGCTTCTCAATGACTTCTATCAGCTGATCCTTCTGGTCAGAGTCCAAACTGAGGGAGAAATCGGTTAGGGGAGGTTGCCCTTCTCGGCCTTTCCCAGTATCTGCCCAAGCCATGCTCACCCCCTGCACCCCAACCCTATTGCTCTCCTCCATCTCTGTCAGTTCCCCAAAATGCCTTCCCCAAACCCTCTGAGAAGCAAAGGGCAAGACTTAGGAAAGGACAGCGGTGGGTTGGGAACTAGGAGCCAGCCCCCTGGGGAGCATGGGACAGGGCTGGGCATACCTGTAGAGTTTAGGGATGGCGTGAGCAGCTGTTTTCCGCACATAGGGTGACATGTCCGAGGCGGCTTCCTTGATAGCTAGCATCATGATGGGCACTATGATGGGCACACGGATGCTAGAGAGGACACGGAGGGCACTGGCACGAATCAGCTGGTTGGGGTCCTAGAGGCAGAGGTAGAGGCAGAGCTATGAAAGGTCACCAGGTGCCCTGATGGGGGAGGCCACACCTTTGGAAGTCACTGTCCCTGGCGACCACCAGCTCTTGCTTCCCTGCCCCCTGAACGGAGCCTGGATGGTGTGCCAGTGCTGGGTACATGGGAGACAATTTTGGCTCTGGTTGCAGAAATCTGACACCCCAACAGGTGTTGCAATAGGCAGCTTCACTTCCAGAAAAACTGAAAAAATTTTAGAACACCTAAAGTTGTTGAAACACCTAAAACAGTTCCTGTTCCTTGTAAGGGTTTTTTGGAGGGTGTCTGTTTTAATGCCTGAGGTGACTGCCCAGCAGATGCAAGCTGGTCTTCCTTCTGGAGTTCAGCCTTTTGCTCCCTTCTCCCAGCAATTATTGCAAAAGCTGCTGTTCTTCCACAGTGTTTAAAAGAGGATAGGTGTGTAGCCCCTTCCTTCTTATTTTTTTTTTTTCTTTCTTTGAGATGGAGTCTTACTCTGTCACCCAGGCTAGAGTGCAGTGGCACAATCTCGGCTCACTGAAACCTCTGCCTCCTGGGTTCCAGCGATTCTCCTGCCTCAGCCTCCTGGGTAGCTGGGACTACAGGCACATGCCACCAATGCCCAGCTAATGTTTTGTATTTTTAGTAGATATGGGGTTTCACCATGTTGGCCAGGCTGGTCTTGAACTCCTGGCCTCAAGTGATCTGCCCGCCTCAGCCTCCCAAAGTGCTGGGATTACAGACGTGAGCCACCGCACCCAGCCTCAAGCCCTTCCTCTTTATTTCTATCGCATCCTATACAGAACTTACAAAAGCATTAGTTACACTGTACTGTGATCATGCGGCTTAGGACTGTCTTCCCACTATCAGCAGCAGCTGTAAATTACAGGCATACCTCCGAGATGTTGTGGGTTTGATTCTAGACTTCAGCAATAAAGCAAATGTCGCACTAAAATGAGTCACATAAAGGTTTTGGTTTCCTGGTGCATACAAGTTGTTTATAATTATAACTACTTGGGAACCTGAGATGAGAGAATTAACTTGAGCCCAGGGAGTTTGAGGCCAAAATGAGCTATGTATGTTCATGCCAATGCACTTTAGACTAAGCAACAGAGTGAGATCCTATATCCAAGCAAGAACAAAAGTTTATACTGTAGTCTACTAAGCATGCAGTAGCATTATGTCTTTACAAAAAAAAAAAAAAAGTACACTGGGCGTGATGGCTCGTGCCTGTAATCCCAACACTCTGAGAGGCTGAGGTAGGAAGATTGCTTGAGCCTAGGAGTTTAAGACTGGCCTGGGCAACACAGGGAGACCCCAGTCTCTACCAAAAAAAAAATTTTTTTTTAGTCAGTCCTCTTAAATTCTGTTTTATCAACTAAGTTTATGTAATTTTCTAAATCCTTTGTTGTCATTTCAACAGTGTTCACAGCATCTGCACCAGGAGTAGATTCCATTTTAAGAAAACACTTTGTTCATCCCTAAGAAGCAAGCCTCATCCGTTCAAGTTTCATTATGAGATTGCGGCAATTCAGTCACATTTTCAGTTCACTTTTCATTCTGCTTCTGTCACTATTTCCACCACATATGTAGTTACTTTCTCCACGGAAGTCTTGAACGCCTCAAAGTCATCCATGGAGCTTGCAGTCGACTTCTTCCAAACTCCTGTTCATGTTAATCTTTTGACCTCCTCCCACAAATCATGTTCCCAATGGCATCTAGAAGGGTGAATCCGGGTGTTTCAGGTTTTCAATTTACTTTGCACAGATCCGTGAGAGGAATCACTATCTATGGCAGCTCTAGCCTTATGAAATGTCTTTTTTTTTTTTTTTTTAAGATGGAGTCTCACTCTATCACCAGGCTGAAGTGCAGTGGTGCGATCTCAGCTCACCACAACCTCCACCTCCCAGGCTCAAGCGATTCTCCTGCCTCAGCCTCCTGAGTAGCTGGGACTACATAAGCACACCACCACACCCAGCTTTTTTGTATTTTTAGTAGAGACAGGGTTTCACTATGTTGGCCAGGATGGTCTTGATCTCTTAACCTTGTGATCTGCCTGCCTCAGCCTCCCAAAGTGCTGAGATTACAGGCATGAGCCACTGTACCCCGCCACGAGATGTATTTCTTTTTTTTTTTTTTTTTTTTTTTTTTTTTTTTTTTTTTGACACGGGGTTTCGCCCTTGTTACCCAGGCTGGAGTGCAATGGCGCGATCTCGGCTCATCGCAACCTCCGCCTCCTGGGCTCAGGCAATTCTCCTGCCTCAGCCTCCTGAGTAGCTGGGATTACAGGCACGTGCCACCATGCCCAGCTAATTTTTTGCACTTTTAGTAGAGACGGGGTTTCACCATGTTGACCAGGATGGTCTCGATCTCTCGACCTCGTGATCCACCCGCCTCGGCCTCCCAAAGTGCTGGGATTACAGGCTTGAGCCACCGCGCCCGGCGAGATGTATTTCTTAAATAAGACTTTAAAGTCAAAGCTAGCAGCCTTTAAGGTGAAAAAAAAAAAGACTTTAAAGTCAAAATTACTCCTTGATCCATAGGCTGAGAACTGATCTGTGTTAGCAGGCATGAAATCATTAATCTCCTTGTACATCTCCATCAAAGCTCTTGAGTGACCAAGTGCATTGTCAGTGAGCAGTAATGTTATGAAAGGAATCTTTTTCTCTAAGCATCAACAATGGGCTTAAAAAATTCAGTAAACCATAACTGCAAACGGATGTGCTGTCATGGCTTTGTTGTTCCATTGACAGAGCACAGGCAGAGTAGATTTGCCATAATTCTTAAGGACCCTAGAATTTTCAGAATGGTCAATGAGCACTGGCCTCAACTTAAAGTCACCAGCTGCATTAGCCCCTAACAAGAGTCAGCCTGTTTTTTATTTTATTTAATTAAAAAAAATTTTTTTGGAGACGAAGTCTCCCTGTCACCAGGCTGGAGTACAGTGGCTCGATCTCAGCTCACTGCAACCTCTGCCAGGTTCAAGTAATTCTTTTGCCTCAGCCTCCTGAGTAGCTAGGACTACAGGCATGTGCCATCACACCCAGCTAATTGTGTGTGTGTGTGTGTGTGTGTGTTTGGTAGAGACAGGGTTTTACTATGTTGGCCAAGATGGTCTCGATCTGCTGATCTCATGATCCAGCTGCCTAGGCTCCCAAAGTGCTGGGATTACAGGCGTAAGCCACCATGCCCGGCCTCCAGCCTGTTTTTTTAAAGCCAGGCATTGACTTCTCCTCTCTAGCTAGGAAAATCCTAGATGGCATCTTCTTCCAGTAAGAGGGTGTTTCATTTACATTGAGCATCTCTTATTGAACACAGTCACTTTCATCAATGATCTGAGCTAGATCTTCTGGACAACTTGCTGTAGCTTTTCCATCAGTACTTTCGCTTCACTTTGCTTTTTTATGTTATGGAGATGGCTTCTGTACTTGAATTTCATAAGCCAACCTCCACTACCTTCTTCACTAAGCCTAACCATTTCTAGCTTTTGATTTAAATTGAGAGATGTGTGGTTGCTCCTTTCAGCTGAACACTTACAGGCCATTGTAAGGTAATTAGTTGGTCTAGTTTCAATATTCTTGTCTCAGGGAAGAAAGAGGCCCAAGGTAAAGGAGATGGGGGAACCATCAGAACACATACAACATTTATCAATTAATTGCACTGTCATCTCTGGGCATGGTTTGTGGCACCCCAAAACAATTACAATAGTAACATCAAAGATCACTGATCACCATAACAGATATAATAATCATTAAGAAGTTCGGAATATTGTGAGAATTACCAGAATGTGACAGAGGCACAATGTGGACATACTGTTGGAAAAATGACACTGATAGACTTGAGTGATGTAGGGTTGCCACAAACCAAGTGATGAAGTGCAGTGGCACAATCTCAATTTGTAAAAAGTACAGTATCTGCAAAGTGCAATAAAGCAAAGTACAATAAAATGAGGTGTGCCTGAACTATGAATTTTAGAGAATGATGGAAATAGGGACACTAAAGAACAGATGTTACCCTGACTTTCTGAAATGGAGAAAAACAAGATCCTCACAATTGCAGGTAAAGCTAATGCTAATTCCCGACAAAATTCTGCAACTGACTTTTAAACAGATGGGTTAGAAGCATTTATTAAAAAGAAAGGAGTCTGTGTTTTTTTAGAAACAATCACATCAACTGCTAAAACCTGTTTTCCTTTTTTTGTGTGTATGAACATTTTACTTAGGAAATGATTACAGATTCACAGAAAGTTATAAAAAAAAATCTGTTTTCCTTTTTGATGGGGTATCTAGGCCAGTAGATATTAGTACTGTGTATCTTTATTTCAGCGATGTTTGTGGAAATCTCATAGCATTTCCTGCATTGCCATTTTTTGGGTAGGCCTTTTGGTTCACCTAAGAGCCAAGCATTTTTAAGAGCAGAATTCACATCTGTTTTATCTCTGTGTCACCCACAACTCTTTGCTCATGAAAAGTGTCATTTATTTATTTAGTTTTTGCTATTAAATAAGAGCCTTCTTAACAAGATAGAAAAATGCCATCTGTCTGTACAGTCAGGTGGGTCTACAACTTGGTGAAATGTACTTGGGGAAGGTTTATTAACAGATCACTGTCAACCTGGAAACATACTATGCCTGGTCCAAATAGCTTATCAGTATCTTGAAAGAAGACACAAAATCAGGAGGGACATAATTAAGAGTCAGAATCACCCTGGCTTGGACCCTGTGCTAAACTGCTAAAAATCAAATAGAGCAGGGTTTCATAGGGGGTTCAAGGGACCAACTGTACAAAGACAGGATGTAGGGTGACCTGGATCACCTGCTTGCCAGTCAGAGGTTTGATTACATGATGGGTCTCCTAAGAAAGTGAACACAGCCCTAGCTTGGGCTGATAAAAAGAAGGGAGAAGGCTGGGTTGAAATGATTGGTTCCAATGTACAGGAGAGACCAAAAGTCAGTGACAACAAAAAAGAAAACAAGTTTTAAAGGAATACATATATAGTATGATGACACCATTTTGGGTTTTTTTTTTGGTTTTTTTTTTTTTTGAGACGGAGTTTCACTCTTGTTACCCAGGCTGGAGTGCAATGGCGCGATCTCGGCTCACCGCAACCTCCGCCTCCTGGGTTCAGGCAATTCTCCTGCCTCAGCCTCCTGAGTAGCTGGGACTACAGGCACGTGCCACCATGCCCAGCTAATTTTTTGTATTTTTAGTAGAGACGGGGTTTCACCATGTTGACCAGGATGGTCTCGATCTCTTGACCTTGTGATCCACCCGCCTCGGCCTCCCAAAGTGCTGGGATTACAGGCTTGAGCCACCGCGCCCGGCCGATGACACCATTTACAAAATATTTTATATTGCTTAGGAATATGTAAATTAGAAGTACAGGAATAAAGACATACATATGAATGACAAACAAGAGAAGACACATAGGAGGCTTTGACTGTTTGAGAAATGTAATTAGTTTCATTTCTTATGCTGGATGTATGGATATTCATTATATTATTCTTTATGCCTTTGGTGAACCTGTAGTTTATTTTATTTTTTATTTTTTAGATACAGGGTCTCCCTATGTTGCCCAGGCTGGAGTACAGTGGCTATTCACACGCATAGTCATTATGCAATATAGCTTGAAATCAATTTTTTTTTTTGAGACAGTCTTGCACTGTCGCCTGGGCTGGATGAAGTGCAGTGGCACAATCTCGGCTCTCTGCAACTTCCGCCTCCCAGGTTCAAGCGATTCTCTTGCCTCAGCCTCACAGGTAGCTGGGATCACACCTGCCATCACATCCAGCTAATTTTTGTATTTTTAGTAGAGATGGGGTTTCACTGTGTTGGCCAGGCTCGTTTCAAACTCCTGACCTCGTGATTTGCCCGCCTCAGCTTCCCAAAGTCCTGGGATTACAGGCATGAGCCACATATCTGGCCTGAAATCAATTTTTTAAAATTATAGTTGTGGAGGTTTCAACAAAATATAGTGGTTTAAAAAACACCCCAAATAGTGGTCGTTGTCTTGAGATGGAGCAAGTTGCCTTATGAAGGAGTGAGGTCCCTATCAGAAAAGATGACCTGTCAGAGATGTTCTAGAGCAAAAGCTGGCATGCTACAGCCCTCAGATAAAATCCACCTATTGCCTGTTTTTTATATAGATTTATTGGAACATGGCCACGCCCACTTGTTTATAGCTACTTTTGCACCATAAAGGCAAAATTGAGTGATTGCCTAGTTGAGACTATATGTCCTACAAAATCTAAAATACTATTTGGCACTTTGCAGAAAGAAATTATCACATCAAGTTGGACTAAATGCGCTCTGGTTTTCTAAAAGGGGGAAGGGAGCAGTTGGTAGAGACTGTAGGTGAAAATCTGTAACAATTTCAGATTAGTTTTTATAAAATGACTTAACCCTTATTCAAACCAAAAGATTACTTGCCAATCTAAGATGGATTCCCTGGTTTTGACTTCTAAAAAGATACCTAGCACAATGTGTGGCATGGAGACACCCAAGTATTTGCTAAATGAATGAACTGTATATGCAAGTGACCATGCTTTCTACCCTTGCCCCAAAGAAGCTGACTGTCAACTCCACTTGCTGGCCATAGCAGATTGGACAAGGGGTGGGCCCTGGACTTGAGCAATCAATTCTGTCTGCCCAACAACCTACAGAACTTCTGGATATGAAAAAATGAGCTACACCTTTCAGAATCTCTCACAGAAATGTGAACTAAAAGCAGGGGCTCATGCCTGTAATCCCAGCACTTTTGGAGGCTGAGGCCACTTGAGCCCAGGAGTCTGAGACCAGCCTGGGCAACATGGCGAAATCCCGACTCTACAAAAACTACAAAAAAATTAGCTAGGCATGGTGGTGCACACTTGTAGTCGCAGCTACTCAGGAGACAAAGGTGGGAGAATCACCTGAACTCAAGGAGGTCGAGGTTGCAGTGAGCCGTGATTATACCACTGCACTCCAGCCTGGGCAACAGAGTGAGACCCTGTCTCATAAATAATAAATAAATAAATAAATAAATAAATAAAGGTATGCGAAAATAGGGGAGTTAATGGTTGTAATCAGAGCTGAAAAAGCTGATTTGGGGAGAGAGAATGGCCTTGATATGGCTACATTTACTCTCAAGATATCTTAGACTAACCAGAAAAGCCCTCAGTGGAGACGTCTGCATGCATCTAACATATGTGAATCCAACTAGAAGCCTTGGGCAAAATGAAACAAAAGGTGAGAATGGAGTGGTAGATTCAGGCCATGCTAAAGGTTGAATTCTACCTGGCTGTGGACCACTATTCACACCTTTACACAAAGCGGGGTGAGGGCTAAGGGGCTCTCCATTGTCAGAGACTCTCCACTCTCCAGGGACTCAAGTGGGTCATACTAGAGGCAGCCATTACCATAGGCTCCTGGGAGGAGGAGAGACAGGGGCCTTGGATACCCACTTCATCTCTTCTGCACCTTCTGAGCCTGGCTTCCACTCTATGAGTGTCTGGCTGGCCTCTCCTGACTGTGACCCTCCCAACTTTGGGCAGGTAGGAAGGGGACTACAGAGCCCACTCCCATGCACATGGCCTCTCCCTGGGCCTACTCCTCCAGTACAGCACCAACGAGGCCCAGGCCCTGGGAGGCAAACTGAGACCCCTGACCTTTAGGCCACGTTGGAAGGTGGAGATAGACAGCAGGGCCAGGTCTTGCTGCTCCTCAGCGTAGCGTACCAGGTACACGTAGACAAGCTTCTTTACCTGGGAAGAGGAGGTTTCTCAGCAGAAGGCTTCTCAGCAGGAACCCGTGCCTGCCCCACCTACCCCTGGGATATTATCACCCCAGCCAGCTGTGGTTCACAGGACAAATTCTTCCAGTGGGAGAGAGCACTCCCGAGTGTATCCAGGTCCTTTACCCTGATCCACATCCAGTTCAGGGACATGGAGACAGTGTCTTCTCCTGGCTCAGGGACATTTCTGAGCAGGTTGAGCCCCCAGAGGCTGAATCATTTCCTTCCTGACCCCACACTTGAGTTTGGTCCCCAGAGAGGTGAGGACAAGCCATCCCTCGCTGGGTAGTGCTCACCTCTATGTTCTTGCAGGCCACGTTCTTCACCACTGCGGGAAACAGGTCTGAAGCATTCTTTCCTCGGGCAATCATCTGGGTGGTGGGGTCAAGGTAGGAGAAGAGGGACGAGGAGGGAGGCACAACACTGATTAGGGGAAGGTCCACAAGGAGCTAAGGAGAGCTGCTCTTGGACACCCAGGCCCCACCCCAAGGGAGGCCCCTTCCTGCCCCTCTCACCGCCACAATCCTCTTCATGGCCTCCAGCTTGAGGGAATCCTTGTTGGTGTCCAGCATCTCCTTCAGGTCATCATGCCTGGTGGGAGGCACAAGGGGTCAGCTGAGGGCACAAGGCTGGGGATGGGGTATTAATCAGGAGGGTCCAGGCAGAAAGAAGGGACATGGCCAGGGGAGGCTCAGGCAGGACCCAACCTGAGGAGGGACCAGAGCACAGATCAGGGGAAACATGTAGCTAGCTAATATTATGGGTTGAGCTGTGTCCCTCCTAAAAAGCATATGTTTACATCTTAACCCCTAGTACCTCAGAATGTAACCATATTTTGAAACAGAGTTGTTGTTGCAGATATACTTAGTTAAATGCAATTCCACTCTAGTAGAGTGGGTCTCTTAGTCCCATATTCTGATTTCCCACAAGAAGACTGCCATGTAGGCTAGGTGAGGTGGCTTATGCCTATAATCCCAGCACTTTGGGAAGCCAAGGCAGGAGGATCACTTAAGCCCTAGAGTTCAAGGCCAGCCTGGGCAACATGGTGACACAATGTGTCTACCAAAAATAGATTAAATTGAAATTTAAAAAAAAAAAAGGCACTTAAAGAGACAGACACAGGGAGAAGACCATGTGAAGGCAGAGGAGTAGAGAGATGCATCTATAAGCCAGGGAACACTAGAGACTGCCAGCAAACAATCAGAAGCTACAAGGGGCAAGGAAAGATTCCCCTATGGCTTTTAGAGGGAGCATGGTCCTGCCAATACATTGAGTTCAGACTTTTGGCCTCCAGAGCTGTGAGACCATTCATTTCTATTGTCCCAAGCAACCCAACTGTGGTACTTTGATACAGTAGTGTAGGAAGTGAATGCAGCCAGGAACAGAGAGCCAGAAGACAACAGGAAGGCTTCAGGGTGGGAAAGTATAGACTTTGTTCAGGGAACAGGACCAGCTGGATGGATAAGAAGGACAGGCAGAAAAGAGGCAGGTGCCAAAACAAGAGCAGGGTGCCCCTGCCCTGCCTCCAGTATGTTTCCAAGTCCTGACCTCAGACCAAACTGATTGCAGGGCTGGAAGCATCCCAGAGACTCCATAGATGGCCTCACAATAAAAGCCAGACATGTCACTCAACACTGAACAGTCATTCAAGGAAGTTATTAAACCCTAGTGGGATGAGTAAAGATTTGAGTAAGTGATCCCTTGCACTTGGCTGAGAAGAATAAGGGTAGTGACTGAACCAAATACGCAGGTTTCTTTCTTTTTTTAGATCTCATACTTCATTTTAAGACGTTGAAATTTCAAAGGGAACATTTTGTCAGACTTTGTGAAGTGACAGCAAAATTCATCTGGAAAAAAAAAATCAGTAGGTAAGAACTCCAAAGAATCTTTTTGGGAAAAGAAGGGAATAATGATAGACAACTCATCCTATTGGACTTCAAAACATAAAACCATGAGACAATGATAAAAGCTATATGGTACCAGGTTAAAAATGGAAATTCAAAGGTCATGGGGGGAATTTCATAAAAGGTCCAGCTTGATAAATTAGGAATCAATAACTCACCTAAGGAAGAAAGAACCTTTTCCCCAATCCTTTAATAAATGTTATTGGGACAACTGCTTTGCAGCAAAATTTTTTTCTTTTTCTTTCTTTTTTTTTTTTTTTTGAGATGGAATTTTGTTCTTGTTGCGCAGGCTGGAGTGCAATGACTCGATCTTGGGTCACTGTAACCTCTGCCTCCCTGGTTCAAGGGAGTCTCCTGTCTGAGCCTTCCACATAGCCCAGCTAATTCTGTATTTTTAATAGAGATGGGGTTTCACCATGTTGGTCAGGCTGGACTCCTGACCTCAAGTGATTCACCTGCCTTGGCCTCCCAAAGCACTGGGATTACAGGTGCAAGCCACTGCACCCGGCCAGCAGCGAATAATTTAACTTGTATACATATTTCACCCCAAAATAAATCCCACATTTGCTTAACAGTTAAATTATTATTATTATTAATTTTTTTTTTTTTTGAGACAGAGTTTTGCTCTTGTTACCCAGGCTGGAGTGCAATGGCGCGATCTCGGCTCACCACAACCTCCGCCTCCTGGGTTCAGGCAATTCTCCTGCCTCAGCCTCCCTAGTAGCTGGGACTACAGGCGTACGCCACCATGCCCAGCTAATTTTTGTATTTTTAGTAGAGACAGGGTTTCACCATGTTGACCAGGATGGTCTTGATCTCTTGACCTCGTGATCCACCCGCCTCGGCCTCCCAAAGTGCTGGGATTACAGGTGTGAGCCACTGCGCCCAGACTAAATTATTTTTAAATAGGAAGGGAAAAGTTTATTAAGGTCATAAAATTATTAGCAACAATATGGCTAGGTTTAATTTTGTTGTTGTTGTTATTGTTGTTTTGAGATGAAGTCACACACTGTCATCCAAGCTGGAGTGCAGGGGCGCAGTCTTGGCTCACTGCAGCCTCAACCTCCCGGGTTCCAGTGATTATTATGCCTCAGCCTCCTGAGTAGCTGAGATTACAGGTGTGCACCACTGCACTTGGCTAATTTTTTTTGTATTTTTAGTAGAGATAGGATTTCCCCGTGTTGGCCGGGCTGCTCTCAAACTCCTGATCTCAGGTGATTTGCCTGCCTTCGCCTCCCAAAGTGCTGGGATTACAGGTGTGAGCCACTGTACCAAGCCTAGGTTTAATTCTTAAACTTTGGTATATAAAAACTAAATTTATGAGAAAAATAAGGCAACTATACTAGCTTCCTAGAACCACCATAACAAAGAACCATAGGCTAGGCATGGTGGCTCATACTTATAATCCCAGCACTTTGGAAGACAAAGGCAGGAAGATTGCTTGAGCTCAGGAGTTACAACCAGCCTGGGCAACATAGTCAGATCCTGTTTCTACAAAAATTTAAAAATTAGCCAGGCCTGGTGGCACATGCCTGTAGTGCCAGCCACTCAGGAGGCTGAGGTGGGAGGATCGCATGCACTGAGATGTTGGAGGCTACAGGGAGCTATGATTGTGCTACTACACTCCTGCCTAGGCAACAAAGCAAGATCTTATCTCAAAAAAAAAAAAGTAGTACAGATGGTGGCTTAAACAACATAAATTTATTTGCTCACAGTTCTGGAGGCTGAAAGTCTGATATTAAGGTTTTAGGAGGATTGGTTTCTTCTAGGACCTCTTTCTTTGGCTTGTAGATGGCTCTTGTGAAATTGTAAAGAAATACATATTTGGTCTCTATATCCCACTTCTGAGACAGAGCTCCTAAAACTCTTGATGACAGGGATGCTAGGAGAACATTTGTTCTAATATTTAGTCTTCCACCCAGTTTCTCAAGCAGAGATCCTAAGACTTTTGTAACTTCCCGAGTGATAGGAACATCTGACATGGAATGCCTAAATTCCTTGGAATTTCCTGGGTGATAGGAGCCTCTTTTGTTATTGGATGCTTGGAATTTTTTTTGATGACACTGAGTCTCGCTCCGTCACCCACGCTGGAGTGGTGCAGTGGTGCGATCTTGGCTCACTGCAACCTCCACCTTTTGGGTTGAAGTGATTCTCCAGCCCCAGCCTCCCCAGTAGCTGGGACTATAGGCACCTGCCACCACGCCTGACTAATTTTTTTTTTTTTTTTTTTTTTTTGAGACGGAGTTTCGCTCTTGTTACCCAGGCTGGAGTGCAATGGCACGATCTCGGCTCACTGCAACCTCCGCCTCCTGGGTTCAGGCAATTCTCCTGCCTCAGCCTCCTGAGTAGCTGGGATTACAGGCACACGCCACCATGCCCAGCTAATTTTTGTATTTTTAGTAGAGACAGGGTTTCATCATGTTGACCAGGATGGTCTCGATCTCTTGACCTCGTGATCCACCCGCCTCGGCCTCCCAAAGTGCTGGAATTACAGGCTTGAGCCACCGTGCCCGGCCTCTAATTTTTGTATTTTTAGTAGAGATGAGGTTTCATCATGTTGGCCAGGTTGGTCTCGAACTCCCAACCTCAAGTGATCTGTCCGCCTTGGCCTCTCAAAGTGCTGGGATTACAGGCATCAGTCACTGCGCCCAGCCAAAGGTTGAAACTTTCAATCCCACCATTTGACCTCTGGAGAGTGGGGAGTGGGGCTCACAGCTGAGTTGATCACATGGCCAAAGATAAGATGAATCATGAAGACTTCATAAAAACCCAAAAGCACAGAGTTTGGAGAGCTTCTAGACTACGGAACATGTGAAGGTGCCTGGAGGGTGAGGCACCTGGAGAGAGCATGGGAGCTCTGCACCCCTCCTTCCATACCTCTCCCTATGCATCTCTTCATCTGGTGTTTGTCCGTATCCTTTATAATAAATGGGTAAATGTAAGTAAAGTTTTCCTGAGTTCTGTGAGCCACTCACAGAGCTGAACCCAAGGAGGTGGGCATGGGAACCCCTGATTTATAGCCAGTTGGTTGGAAGTATAGGTGACACCTTACCATGTGCAACTGGCATCTGAAGCGGAGGGCAGTCTTGTGGGACTGAACCCTTAACCTAAAAATCTAACACTGCTCCAGGTAGATTGACTTGAACTAGAAGACACCCACTAGGTGTCCACTGGAGAATAGGTTGTTGGTGGGGAGAAATCCCCACCCATTTCTGTGGCCAGAGGTGAAGCATTCTCTGGTGAGTAGTGTGTATAAGAGTAGAAGAAACTTGGGTTTTTCTGACTCTTACAACCATCTTCTCTATGTCTTCACATAGTTTTCCCTATATTCAAATTTCCTCTTCTTATAGAGAAGTCAGCGATAGTGGATAAGGGCCCCCCTTAATAACCTCATTTTAACTTAATCACCTCAAAGGTAACATTCTGAGGTACTGATGGTTAGGTCTTCAACATACGCACTTTGGAGGGACATAATTCAGCCCATAATAACAACAAAAGGGAAAATATTTAGGATACGGTAAATCAAAGTTCAATATTCAAAATAGATGCTGGGTGCGGTGGCTCACCCTTATAATTCCAGCACTTTGGGAGGCTAAGTTGGGCAGATCATTTGAGGTCAGGAATTTGAGACCAGCCTGTCCAACATGGTGAAACCCGATCGCTACTAAAAATACAAAAATTAGCCAGGCATGGTGGTGCACACCTGTAATCCCAGCTACTCAGGAGGCCGAGGCACGAGAATTGCTTGAACCGAGAGATCCAAGATGGCTGATCACTAGCAGCTCGGGATTGTAGCTCCCAGTGAAAGCGCAAAGGAGAGGACACCACACCTACACATGAATTCTTGTTGCTCACGCACCAGGAGATTCCCAGCGGAGGAGCCCCACGGGTCGCCAGCGCGACTCTTGTGACCGGCAAGGCGGTTTTGCTGGCGCCTCGGAGCGTTGGTTCTTGGTGCAGAGTCAGAAAAGCACCATCAATCTTAACACCGCTGATGGAGTCGGCGCAGTGGGTTGCTCAGATTTCGGCGCTGAGAATCAATAAGTTGGACGTCCACTCAGAAACCCAGTTACAAAGACGGTAATTATAAAGACCACATGGATAAATCTACAATGAAGGGAAGAAAACAGCCAAAAAAGGCTGAGAATACCCAAGATCAGAACGCCTCTCCCTCAGCAGGGGATCACAGTTCCTCATCAGCAACGAAACAAGGCTTGATGGAGAACGAGTGTGTTCCAATTACAGAAGCAGGCTTCAAAATGTGGATAATAAGAAACTTCTGTGAATTAAAAGACCTTGTTCTAACACAATCCAGAGAAACTAAGAACTTTGAAAAAAGGTTTGACGAAATGTTAACAAGAATACACAATTTAGAGAGGAATATAAGTGAACTGATGGAGTTGAAAAACACAATACAAGAACTACGTGAAGTATGCACAAGTTTTAACAGCCGAATTGATCAAGCAGAAGAAAGGATATCAGAGGTCGAAGACCAACTCAATGAAATAAAACAAGAAGACAAGATTAGAGAAAAAAGGATAAAAAGGAACGAGCAAAGTCTCCAAGAAATATGGGACTATGTGAAAAGACCTAATCTACGCTTGATAGGTGTACCTGAATGTGACGAAGAGAATGAATCCAAGCTGGAAAATACGCTTCAGGATATTATTCAGGAAAATTTTCCCAACCTAGTAAGGCAGGATAATATTCAACTCCAGGTAATACAGAGAACACCACAAAGATATACCTCAAGAAGAGCAACTCCAAGGCACATAATCGTCAGATTTACCCGGGTTGAAATGAAGGAGAAAATACTAACGGCAGCCAAAGAGAAAGGTCAGGTTACCCACAAAGGGAAGCCTATCAGACTTGCAGCAGATCTCTCAGCAGAAACCCTACAAGCCAGAAGAGAGTGGGGACCAATATTCAACATCCTTAAAGAAAAGAACTTTCAACCCAGAATTTCACATCCAGCCAAGCTAAGCTTCATAAGTGAAGGAAAAGTAAAGTTTTTCGTGAACAAGCAAGCACTCAGAGATTTCATCACCACCAGGCCTGCTTTACAAGAGCTTCTGAAAGAACCACTACACATAGAAAGGAATAAACAGTATCAGCCTTTCTAAAAAATACCAAAAAGAGCATCAATATAATGAAGAATTTACATCAACTAATGGACAAAATAGCCAGCTAATATTAAATGGCAATATTAGACTCCCATATATCATTGTTAATTCTAAATTTAAATTGACTAAATCCCCCAATCCAAAGACAGACAGACAATTTAGATAAAAAACTAAAACCCATCAGTATGCAGTATGCTGCATCCAGACCCATCTCACATTCAAGGATACACAAAGATTCAAAACAAGGGATGGAGAAAGATTTACCAACCAAACAGAGAGCTGAAATAAATAAATAAAAAGCAGAAGTTACAATTTTTGCCTTTGATAAAAGTTGTTAAAGCAACAAAGATCAAAAGAAGCAAAGAAGGACATTATATCATGATAAAAGGATCAATGCAACAACAAGAAGAGCTAAAGATCCTAAATATGTACACACCCAATACAGGAATACCCAGACATATAAGACTAATAAAGAGACTTAGACTCCCACACAATAATAGTCGGAGACTTCAACATTAATATTAGACAGATCAATGAGACAGAAAATTAACGATATCCAGGACTTGAACTCAGATCTGGAACAAGTAAACGTAATTAACATTTATAGAACTCTCCACTTTAAATATACAAAATATACACTCTTATCAGTACCATATCATATCAACTTAGAAGTTTAAATGAAATGTTGGTTGGCTCCTGGTTTGTTATTCTCTTCCCTCATTTTATTTTATGTTTCCATTATTAAGGACAATTATAGGCATACCCATATTTAGGCTGCATTCTAGCCCGGGCAATAAAGCAATACCCCCATTCTCTCTCCCTCTTCCTCTTTCTCTTTCTTCCTCTTCTTTATTCTTTTTATTATTCTTTTTTTCTTTCTCAAAAAAAAAAAAAAAAAAAAAAAAGGATCAAGACCATCCTGGTCGACATGGTGAAACCCCGTCTCTACTAAAAACAAAACAAAAAAAAAAAAAAAAAAAAAAAAGAAGGAAGAAGAAAGAGAATTGCTTGAACCTAGGAGGCAGAGGTTGCAGTGAGCTGAGACGCACCACTGCACTCCAGCCTGGGAAAGATGGAGATCTTGTCTCAAAAAAAAAAAGAAAAGAAAAGAAAGAAAAGATAAGGAACTGATATACACGTATAAGGTCTCTCTCCAGCATTCACCGTCACGGCTGCTGCAAGCCTATCTGCCATCTGCATGCCCCTCCAGGTAGACACAGTCCTGAGCTGTTGCTCCCCATTCCGTGAGTGAAGCATGGGCTGGTATTCCTTGGCCAGATGCCCTTGTGCAGTGAACCATGGGCCTAACCATAATCAGAGGACTTCTTGAACTGGTGGTCAAGAAGTGATCAGAGAATTATGAATAAACCCATGAAAAAAAACTGTGTCTACATGCAATTGATAAAGTGCGAATCTGATGCACTCATATGTTGCCAAGGCAATCCCAAAATGTGGTGAGCAACTGTGTGTATGGACTCACACACACTAATTTCCAAGATGACACTCTGGTAACCCACAGCTTTGACCTAGGCACAAGAATCCAGCTTGAGAAATATCACCACTGTTAAAAATTCAAAATCAGCATGTGCAAAGTTAGTCACAGACATGCAACATGTAGAAATGACAGAAAATCAGAAATTGGGGATAGCAGTGTTAGGAGAGGAAAGAGCATGATTAACAGCCGTAAAGAGGCAAATGACTGCTGCTGACGCTAAGAAATAAGTGACAAGTGCTGAGAGGAAGAGAAGAACCCGCCACAACATGTGCCTGAGTCACAGGGCTGCAGCAATACGTGAGTACCTAACGTGAAATGAAAAAGAAGAGGGGCACTAAGAAGTCACTATCCAAAGAATTTCAGAAACTGTCTTTCCTAAAGAGATTTTTGAGGGAAAGCAAAATAGAGAGACGATGCCTTTCAGCATTATCTGAAGCCCTTGCTAGCTATCATGTGAGAAGAAAATATCCAACCCATCATGTTATCTGAAACTCCCCCACCTGGGGGGATGCCCCCCAAACGAGAGGACACCTTCTCTCCCAGGGTCAAGCCAGGTCCAGAAGACAATCACCCTGTTACCCTCCCAAACACAGACCAGGCTGTGAGTTTCTTAGTGGGTAGAAGACTGAGCTCAGGGCACCTGGGGCATGGGCCTATATAGGTACACACCATTGGGCTGGCTGGGCCTGGGTAGCACCCAGGGCCTAAGAACAAAGACAGAGCTGGGCACCAACTTCCCTGAGATATGAATGCACAACACTGTACCCCAGGATCCTCTGTATGCACACCCCACAGACAACTGCACATTGATACCACCCACGTATACCACAGACATACCCTCACCTCACAGACAAACCCACACTCACACAAACATACCTACAGGCCCCACAGACACTTGTAGAATCCATACATAGACCCACGCACACACACAAAACCCTGCCTACGCAATGCCCAGAGAAACACACTCCCCCACAGACACCTCCCATAGAAAAACTCTACACGCATAAACTCCCACAGAACTCACCTACATACCCACAAACCCCCTCGGACATATACCACCACGAGACCTCTCCCTACTCTTCCATACCCTCATATAGACACACATATCCCACACATGTCCCCCACAGATATATATCACAAGACCTCTCCCCACCCCACCACACCCCCATAGAGACATAAACACCCCACACATGCCCCCTACAGACACATACCACCATGAGAACCCCTCCCTGCTCCTCCATACCCTCATAGAAACATACACACACCACACATGTCCCCCACAAACATATGCCAACACAAGACCTCCCCGGGCTCCCCCAGACCCTCATAGAGACACACACACACACACCGCACACACGCCCCATACAGACATACACACCACAGTCACATCTAATACACAGATAACTTGGACAAAACTTGGCCTCTCCAGTCTCATTCACCAAAATGGCCAGTGGACTCCTAGTTGAGATTTTTGATGATAAATGTAGGCTTCTAAGATTAAATACATCCAGCCCCAGGGGTCACCCTGGGACAGATTTTCCCCGCGCTTCTGTGGAAGGAGGGCCATGTTTGCCCAATCTCCGTTAACTCTGGGTGTTCTTCCTCACCACACCCACAAATGCCACAGGCACCTGTCAAATGTACACACCCCAGGGCATCCTCCCCACCCAACCTAGGGAGTACATTCCAGGCCCCTGAAAGAGAAGGGGAATGACAGAGGGCAGGACCACAGGGCCAAAAGCAGACAGCACAGGCAGGATTGACTGTCGATGGTGCACTGACACAGACCTCAGCAACCTCCTGGGTCGAGACTGCCCTGGGCCTCTCATCCTCACTCCTGCCAGCTTCCATTCCCAAGAGGCAGAGCCTGGGATGGAGCCACGACACCCTAAGGCCATGAAACATTAATCTCCCATGGTCCGATCCCCTTACACCTTGCTCACTCTGACCTGACCCCTAGTCTGATCTGGCCTGAGGTACTCTTCTGGGGGTGGCCAGAGCCAGCCAGTGGGTCTGGCATGGCACTGGGAGTCAGCCATGCTCACCTCTCCTGATACACATCTCCCTGCCACCCCCTCCCACCTAAATTCCAGTCCACTGGCAGGGAGTGGCTGGCCAAACCGTCTGTGCTTTATCCTGTCCCCAAACCTCACCCAGAGCCCACTCCAGCAGGAAGACTGTGGGGAGAAAAAGGTCAAGGTGGGACCTCAACCCTCAAATATGTTACTATCCTCCTCCCCTCAGAGCCTCCAGGGAGTTAAGCCCCTCATCTCTCCTCACTCATACTCTCAGGCCCCATACTGTGCCCCTGGCCACCTTCTCCGCCCAGCCTGGACCCTAAATGCGAGCCCAAACCTCTATCTGAGGAGGTGGGACCTGAAGGGGCCTGGGCTGAGAGTGCAGCTGCCCATCCCTGGCCTTGCTGGCTGTGTGAGTGGGGGGTTCCCAGGGGCCCCTCTATACCGTAGTGGCTGGCTCTGGCTCTGGCCAGTCTCTGGGCAAGGTCCTTCCAGGGATGCTTCTGGGGTCGTGTCTTCCTCCTGGGCCTGCAGCCACCGAAGCTCCTCAGGCTGCAAGGCCTGGTACCAGGGTGGGGGCCCACCTTCCGGTGCCAGCACAGGGCTGGCAGCTTCTTGATCAGCTTTGCAGGCCCCTCTCACCCCGGGCCTCACCACGGCCCCCGGGAGCTGCAGGAATCGCTGCATCAGGTCCTTCTCTAGGATAGAACTAAGCTGGCCAGGGCGCTCGGGCTCCGGTCACAGTCACCAGACAGCCCGCCCCCAAAACTTGGTAACCAGACACGGGCAGGGAGAGAGGCTCCGGTTTCCTCTTCACTGCTCAGAGACAAGGACTCAAGGGACAGAAGGGCAGAGACGGGGGACCAAGCCTACCCCCAGTCTCTGGGCAAGGGACTAGAAGGTCAGTGGAGTTGACAGAGAGGTGAGAGATGCCCTCTTCACTTCCAGTCCCATGGTCACAATTAGACTGCAGTCTCCTAAGAAATCTCATATACCCTCTTCTCACTCTAACCCCAGGCGTCTTAATCCTTACCTGCCTTTCCAGAGCCAATCCTTGATTTATTCCTTCCCATCAACCTTCTCTTATCTCTAGTTCCTCCAGGCCCAGCACCCTCCCCCTGCAACCCCTGTGTCCATCCCTCCAACTGCTCTCACGTCCTCGGCCCTCCTGTCCCACTGGGATCCAATGCCACTGCCCTACCAGTCGTGGTTGGCATTTTTTTTTTTTGAGATGAAGTTTTGCTCTTTTTGCCCAGGCTAGAGTGTAATGGCATGATCTCCACCCCCCGCAACCTCCGCCTTCTGGGTTCAAGCGATTCTCCTGCCTCAGCTTCCCAAGTAGCTGGGATTACAGGCACATGCCACCACACCCAGCTCTTTTTTGTATTTTCAGTAGATACGGGGTTTCTCCATGTTGGTCAGACTGGTCTCGAACTCCCGACTGTTAGGCCTCCAAGTCCAGGCCTGGCCATTTTAGCCTTGGTGACCCACACATACACCTCTGGGTGGTCTCCAGGAACCAGAAAGTCTGAAGCAACAAGTAATCAGGTGGCCACAGAAAGAAGTAAAACAACTTGTTCCTACCTCAACTAATTGCTGCAGCCTGCATCCATTATTTCTGTTCAGCCTTGCAAAAAATTCCCCCGGACACTGTGTTTCTCAAGACTCCCACCCCTGTAACTATGTAATCTACCGCACCCTCCCCTTTGACTGCAACCCCTACTCCCCACCTTTATGATCATGTCTGTTTGTAATAAATGACCCCTACCTTGTGATCATGCATCCTGTGACTTCCTCCTCCCCACAAGATAGAGCATTACCTTTATAGGTTGTCCCAAACTATATAACCAATCCCCTTTCCTACTCTCTTTGCCTTACTCCTTTCTTGGACTTGGCCCACTTGCACCCAAGCACAAAATAAACGGCCTTGTTGCCCACGCAAAGCCTGTCTAGTAGTCTCTTTACATCAGCAACACGCATTACACCAACCTCAGGTGATCTGCCCACCTAGGCCTCCCAAAGTGCTGGGATTACAGGCATGAGCCACCACGCCCAGCCTGGTTTGCTTTAATCAGTGATTTGAAATGCCTTTGACCCTCAAGTCCCTATTCCCAGCCTTGCCCTTGTGGCCTCACTACTTGCTTCCCAAAAAAGGGAAAGGCTTTAGATAAAATCCCCTGTAACTCCCTGCCCCAGACTCCCATCTATCTGCATTTATTTATTTATTCATTTATTTAGAGATGGAGTCTCACTCTGTTGCCCAGGCTGGAGGGCAGGGTGCCATCCTGGCTCACTGTAATCTCCACCTCCCGGGTTCAAGTGATTCTCCTGCCTCAGCCTCCTGAATAGTTGGGATTATAGGCATGCATTACCACAACCGGCTAATTTTTGTATTTTTAGTAAAGTCAGGGTTTTGACATGTAGGCCAGGCTAGTCTTGAACTCTTGACTTCAAGTGATCTGTCTGCCTCGGCCTCCCAAAGTGCTGGAATTACAGGCATGAGCCACTGTGCTCAGCTTCCATCTGCATTTATACTCTCCTCTCCTCCTGCTCTCTTCCCTCTGGGCAGAGCTGGTCCTCCCTGCTCCCAAGCTAGTTCTCCCACCCAGCTCTGTAAGCCTCTCCTCCCATCACTCAGCAGTCTGTACCTCCTTTCTTCCCTTCAGCCTCTCTCCCACCACTGGCTGCTTCCAGTGTAACTGCATCAGCAGTTACACTTGCTCTAGGCTCTCCTAGCCTAATATTAATAATAAATAAAAATGTTGAGCCATACATTTTATGAAACAAACAAACAACAACAACAAAACCCAAAATAACAAAATAAACAAACTTCCTTGAACTGGGGTTCTCCTCCAGCAACTTTCTCTTTTACAGTCAAACTTCTTGAGAGCAAAATTCCCATTCACTGTGTTTTATCTATTCACTTTCTATGTGCTTCTTTATTCATTTTAATCTGGCTTTAGATGTCGATTTAGAATTTGGGGCTGAAGGATCATTCATGATCTTTGCAACTTAACATGGTTCAACCAAAAAAAAGTATATGAATAGATGGTTAGATAAGGCAAGCATGGTACAAGGTCAATGATGGTTGAATCTAGATGGATGATATACATGTATTCATTGTATTATTTATTCCATTTTCTATACAGTTTAAATCATCCACAACAGAATATTGGGGGAAAAAATCTAGTTCCTGTTCTCCTCACTTGGCCAGAATTTGTCTCCCAGGGCAGGAGGTGGGGAATAGAGAGGGAAGGAATTGAGCTTCTCTTTGTCAACCAATGGTCATGAATTTTTTTTCCTTGTTTGATTTGACCTTAATGGGCATTGAAACTACTGACCACTCCCTCCTTCTTGAAATTACATTTTCTTTCAGCCTTTAGTTCACTTCTTGGGTACCTTGAAACACTTTCTGCTGCTCTCTGGTCACCTCTAAAGTTGGTATCTTCACGGTTCAGACTTGTGCAGTGTCTGCACTCATTTTATACCCCCTCCCTGAGTTATCTTCACTTCCTTCTGTGGCTTGAATTAACATACATATGTTAATAATTCCCTAATCTCTTTCCTGGAACCCAGATCCTAATATCCAGCTTCCTAATAGGGTAATACGTCCTTCAGAGTTTATAATCTCAGTATGTCCAAAACTAGGCTCAACATTAATTTTCCACAAATTTGTTTGTAACATCTTTATTTCCAATTACACTGAATAACACCACCAGCCATCCAGCTGCAGGAACTAGTAACTTCAGTAACATCCTCATCTCCCAGTGGTCCCTCTAACCTCTCACCCAATATCCAATTAATCATCCGGTCTGACGCTTCCGCCTCTTCCACAGTCTCAAATCTTCTACCTCTTCCCTGGTCTTAGGCCACCATCATGCCCGGCCTGTGAACTTCGAGACCCACCTCACGTGTCTCCTGCTCAATCTGGCCCACCTCCAATCTCTTCTCCACAATGCAGCAGCCTGAGATCCTTCTAAAATATCAATCTGATTACGACGTCTGCTTAGAACCCTCCAGGAGTCCTCCCCACACCGTTTTCAGGTCATTCCAGTGGCTCACAGTGATTGCAGCCGGGCTCTCAAGCTTCCTGAAAGCCCTTTTCTCTGCCTGGAACATACCTCACTCTCCCGTCTCTCCGGAGCAGAGACCAGGTCCTCTCCCTGCTCCCACTGCCCCCATTACACTCGGCAGTCCCTGACTGCTTCTTCATCTGTGCTCCCCTCTAGAGCAACTTGGGGACGAGAAGGGTCTCATGTTCACAGTTGTATTCTGTGACTGGTTCGGGGCTCAAGACAGTTGGCCTTTAACACATGCTTGTTGCAGAATTTACGAAGAAACAAATGAAGAAACAAACGAACGAGTCAAAGGTGGGGGACGGTGTGAAGGTGGCGTTGAGCAAGAGGGACAATGCGGGTAGCAGGAATGTGAGGGCCGAATGGAGATGGGGACCAGCGAGAGGGGAAATGAATTTGCAGGAGCCGTCAGGCTGGGAGGCTGTGCTAGCACCTCCAGGGCCCGCCTTCCTGGAGAGGCCCCAGGCTCAAATTCAAGTTCGCTGACTCAGACCCCTCCCCCACACTTTTGGTAAGCCAACCCGCCTGGCACGAAAAAGGAAGGGAATCCGTAACGCAACGCTGCAAACCCGAGAAACACCTGGAACCGGAGGCTTTCCTCCCGAAACCGAACTGGCCCATCCCCCGCTAGCCCCCACCCGCCCCCCGCCGCGCCCTAGGCCTGCCCCTGAGGCTGGGGTGCCCGCGTTGGGCCCGGGCGCGAGGCCGCAGGAGGAGGCCGGGCGGGCTTCCGGTTGGCGCGACCCGGGCGGGGCCGGCGCTGGGCCCGGGCGCTGTCCATGGTGCCCGCGCGCCTCGCCCCGGCCCGGCCCTCCCGCGAGCCTCCGGGCGGGCTCCCTCACCGCTTGTAATCAGAGGAGAAGATGCCGCCGCTGGCGGGGTCGTGGCCGTACTCGGGCTCCCCGGGGCCAGCGGAGCCGCCCTTGTCTTCGCTGTAGGCGGGGGCGGCCGACATGGGGCGGCCAGGGAGAGGACTTCGCTGGGGAGGAGGCTGCGGGCCCGGAGGCCGGCTGGGGCCGAGGAGGGGAGAGCGGACCCGGCCGGCGGGCGAGGGAGCTGCGGCGGCCGGGGCTCAGCGGAGGCCTCAGTGTGCTGCGGAGGAGGCTGCGCGCGGATTTCTCAATCAGGGCCGCGCGCTGAGGTCTTAAAGGCACCGGCGCCAGCCGAGCGGAGGGCGCGTCCGCAAGGGGGCGACAGGGGCGGTGCGGCAGCGCCGGGCCCCGCCCACCCCTCGGAAATGCCCTCCCTTCAGGACGTCTCCCGTCCTTTAAAGCGACTTGGCTCATCTCCAGGTCTGGCGGTGGGCGAGGCTGCTGGACGGACGCTGGGGCCGTCTTCCAGGGGATGCGGGACACCTGCCGCCGTCTTCCAGGGGATGCGGAACACCTGCCGCCAGCCCCGACCACCTGGCCTCGGCGGGAGGGGCTCCAAGGGCTCCGCTCTCCCCAGACGCGCGCGAGGATGCTCTCCCAGGCCGTGGAGGGAAAAAGTGGCCACAGGCTGGGGGTTCTAGAGCGGGAAGGGGTCACTGCACCAGAGCACTGGCCTGGGAGGCCTAAGGACGCTCCCTTTCCCGCCCCACCTTTCCTACAAAATCTGACTTAGCAGCAGGAAGCCGAAGAGCTTCCTGGAGGAGCCTCCTAGAGGTGGCGGAATTTAAGGACGTGCTGGTCGTAGAGGTCTGAGGAGCTCTTGAAAGCTTAGAGAGATGGGGAACAAGATACATGTTCCTGTGAAGGGTCCAGCCCTTCAGGGTCCTGTGAGCGCCTCTCTACAGGTGTGGAGACAAGAAACTGTGGAAATAAAAAACACAAGACACCAAGGAAGAGAAAACAGAGTTTGGGCCCAGGGGTCCAACGCCGACCAAAGCGCGGAGTCTGGCAGTGGCCCTGAGTGCCTGGATACTCTGACTTAATCTATTGAGTACAAAGCAGGGGGCAGGGTAGGTAGGGTGAGGTAATGGGGGTCATTGATAGGGTCAGGTCAATCACGTTTCTTGGAGATAGGGGCCCAGGTCTTTCAAGTAGTGGAGGCGAGGAGAAAACCTAATGTGTCAGCACTTTTGCATGCTTGTCCAGAAAGAACAAAGACATTAAGATTTATGTTACTATTACTGATTTTATCTTTTAAGAAGGGGAGGGACCAGGTGCAGTAGCGGAACATGAAAGTAGACATGGAACGTGGCCACTGAAGCACAGCCTCACATAGAGACAAGTCCCTGGATGTCTGTGGACCTACCTGAGGGCCATCAGGCCTACCACAAGCTTGGAGAAGCGGAGTTTTCTCCTAACTCCCCAGAGGAAGTAGACCTCGGACATTTTGGATGTCTCCTTCCCTAGCTGGCTAAACCGCAGGCACTTTCCCAGCGCTGGAGCTGCCACACAGCCCAGGTGCCTGCCAGCAGCCCTTATGCGGGCGTGACAGAGGGCTTAGAGCATCTTGCCTTAGGATCACTTTGTTCACAATGTCATCTCAGTTCCATGCTTCATAACCCGATAATCATTAGTAAGATTAAAAGACTACATTGAGTATATATATTTCTGTGATTACATATGAATAACAACGTGATTATTCATGATTACATATAGGAATCACTACGTAACTATAGCTCTAATTCTCTTCTAATTCTGTATTCATATGGGAAAAGGCTGAGGCTTCAGACCCTTGCCTCTGCACTTGCGGGGTCTCCCACCCACAGATACAGAGTATGGTGCACATTAAGCTTTGGAAAGTAGTTTAATGAATCTTTCTGAAGCCTCCACGTCCACCCAGGAGGGCCCAAGGTCATGCCTAATCCCGGGTCACGTCCATGAACACTCATACCTGAAAAGGAAAAGAAAGGGTCTGGTGTGACCATCAGGACTCCTGAGTCATGTGAGGCCTCCAGTTCAGTGCTCTAGGCCCGAGGTACCCCAAGGCCCAAGGAAGGAAGGCTTGGATCAGATGGAAAGTAGTGAACCAGGCTGGGGAAAGAGGTAGGATCCAGCTGTGCCCAAGTTTGCGGCGTCCGTTTAGGTGGCTGGAGTCTCTTGGCTGGGCATGGGGACTGGAGGAGTTCATAGGCCTGAGTCTTGATCTGTCAACTAGCATCCCAAAGTCTCCATGGCCAGAATTGGCGGGCATGCCTGGGAAGGAGTGGGGCCCAGAAAAAAGGAGCTTGGCTCAGTAGGAAAGTTCCACTGGGGGTAATTCTATTGCAATAAGGTTCTATTAGGGTAATGGGAAGATTGTATCGGGATAACCCAGACAAGTGGGTACAAGTGGGAGGGTCTGCTTGGTTCTGGTGGCTTTGTGCCTGCCAGAGAAAAGTTGATCTTGAGTTTGGAGAAGCCTGGCCTGGGTGGGGAGGGAAGGGCCTGAATTTTGCAGTTGTGCATTGGTTAGGCACATTGGCTAGTCTGCTCAGGAGGTGGGATGGGGTCCTGTGTGGGTAAAGGCGCTATGCTCACTGAGCTGCTGGAGCTCCGATCTATTTGCAAGGGGTCCAGGCTGGGATCTGGGGCGAGCAGACGCAGTGCAAAGTGCACACAGTTGCTGCGTGTGGGGTGATAGGGTGGTGGGTCCACCTTCATGGCTTCACGCACTCTAGAATCCGCTTCTCCAACCAGCTTCCATTTTGCCACTCCTCCCGAAGGCAACACCAGGAACTGGGTGGATGTCAGCTGGTACCTAAGTTGAGCAGAAGACCTGAAAAAATCGGGAAACCTGGATGAGATTTGGACCCAGGACAAGCATCTCCTCCCAAGTCTGGGTGGAGAAGGACCTCTCCAACAACCACTGTTGAGGCTCATTTGATCCTTAAGTCAATCACAAGGTAGGAACAATGTCCCCATTTTCAGGATAGGGAAACAGGTTTACCGAGGCTATAGACGTCACTGGAGTGCATGCAGCTAATGTATTCTTGCATAACTCTGTGCGCTGTGGCCTTCGTACGAAAATCAGTCACCTCTCTTACTTCTTCTTGCTCTATAAGGAAGTGAGAAACCTGCTTAGTTCAGGCTTCTCCTATCTCTATTGGGAACAGGCTTTTGGGACTAGAGAGGATGGCCCCATTGCCTGTACTGTGCCTGAGGTTTGATCTCAGAGCTTGGGAAGGGGGTGAAGGTAAGATCTATGAGCATGGAACTCTCCAGGGGTGTTAGAGGAGCTGGGAGCAGGAAGTGACACACTACCGCCAAGTGTCTGAGCATCTTTTTTTTTTTTAACGGAGTTTCGCTCTTGTTACCCAGGCTGGAGTGCAATGACACGATCTCGGCTCACTGCAACCTCCGCCTCCTGGGTTCAGGCAATTCTCTTGCCTCAGCCTCTTGAGTGGCTGGGATTACAGGCACGCGCCACCATGCCCTGCTGATTTTTTATATTTTTAGTAGAGACGGGGTTTCACCATGTTGACCAGGATGGTCTCGATCTCTTGACCTCGTGATCCACCCACCTCGGCCTCCCAAAGTGCCGGGATTACAGGCGTGAACCACCGTGCCCGGCCTGTGTCTGGGCATCTTTGTTGGAAGGGAATGGAGTTGGCTCCAGCAGATTTGACTTGGGTGGGAAGGACCTCTATGCAAATGAAGAGCTGGGCTGACCAGGCCTGCCATGCAGAATGCCAGCTCTGTATAGCTCACTGTGTCTGTCCCATCCCTCACCTTTTGTTTTTCTCCTGGCCCCAGTCCATAGTATCTTCTGCTTATTACTGGGTGAGTCTCATTTTCTCAGACTGGGAGCTTGGAAGACTCCAGTGACCAACTCATCCCAGTCTGCCTACAACTTCCCATGTGTTAAAATTGGAAACCTTGCATCCCAGGAACTCAGGAAAACCTGAAATATTGGGTTCCCCTAGGATCAGGTCTACCCCTTTGCATCTCCTGCAATCTCAGAAGTCCACAGGTAGAACCCAGTCACGTGAACAGCCCTTTGGCTTTTGGTCATGCTCTCCTACCATCCCATGTACCCGGTAATGAGGGCATTTTGGGTGCTGCTCCCCTCTACCCTCACTCCTGCTGCGCCAAACAGAGGTTTACAGCTATGGAAGAGGGCAGACTGTTCTGGCCCCTGTTGAGGCAGTGGGCACCCCACCTGCGGAGAAGACAAGATGAGCTGAAGGCTTCTCCAGTTACCTGAGATGTGAAACTCATCTAGGGAGAAAAAAAAAAAAAACCCAGCCATTTGTAAGGCCGGTTGCCTTGCCGGGAGGCCGGACACACCCGCCTCTGCACCTAGCACCAGGCTCTGCACTCCACAACCCGCTCGGCCGCATGGCTCCCCTAGAAGGCTCCAGCTGATGCAACCCTGGCCGGCTCTCAAACCGGAAAAACCCGCCCAACAACCCGCCAACCAATAGCGGTCCTCCCCATCCCAATCCCGCTCCCCGGGACCCAATCAGAGCCCCCACCTGTTGCTCGTTCCTCCTAGCCATAAACACCACCTCCCACACCCCCGATGCCAGGAAGTCAGCACGACTTCTCTGGTCTCCTTTCTCCGGACCAGAGAACCTCGCCGGGGAGCTGAATAAATTGGCATTTAGTTTTCTTGTACTGGCCTCAGTTTCCTCATTTTAAACTCGGCAATAACCCTTACACCATCACCACATGGCCACTGAGGAGGTGAGGACGGAGGCTGTCGTGTCTCTTCCCCGCTCTGACCATGCCCTCCGCCTGTGGAGCTATTTGTCTGTCAGTGCATGGCTGTGCAGTTGGTGTGCACACGAGTCTGCACTAAAATGCTGGACACGGTACTGGGATACCCAGCCCTGACTGTGCCACCTCTCTGTATGGGACATCAAACTAGCCACTTTCACTCTCTGGGCCTCAACTTCCTTATCTGTGAACTAGGGACAATAAGCTCGAAGGGCTGGACATCACAGGGCCATCGTGAGGCTGTGAGAGCTCTCTGTGAGCTGGGTAAGGCGAGACGGCAAGCTTTGTTTATCTAAGGTCTGCCCCTAAGCCTGCAGATTTGGGTGTGGAGAGGAAGGGTGGGGAGAATACATCTTTCCCAGCTCAGAGGAGAAGAACAATGGGCCCTCAGAGGCTGGTGGCCTCCCTGTGACCCCTGCCACAGACCTCTCAGGGAATCACCCAGATGGAAAGGCCCTGGGGAGCAGGGCCCCACCCGACTCTCCCTCTGAAAGTTGCCTAGTGCTGTTGGGGGTGGGGAGGCACTCAGCCACCAGCAGCTGGGTGGTAACGTTGAGTCAAGGTCTGATGAGGGCATGCTCTTTCAAATAGGGGATATAGGTCCACACGTGGTGCTCCATCCATAGTCATTCATTGCCAGAAGCTGTGCTAAAGCCCTATTTAACAATAATGACTTGAAGTTGATAATGTTGTACTTCCCATTTTACAGATGGGGAAACAGGCTTGGAGAGGCTGCCAAAGTTGCAGGCTACTAAGTGGCACAACCAGTATTCAGGCCAGGTGGTCTGGCTCCAGTGCTGTTTCCTTCACCACGGGACAGTATCGTCTTTCTCATCCTGCTGGTATGTGAGGCCCCTGCTACCCCAGACCTAGCTGCCGGGAAGTGCTAACTCCCGTACCCTTCCTGACCTGGAGAAACAGCTACCCTTCTTAATTTTCGCTGAGTGAAATCACTTTTTTCTTTGTAAGAAAGAAAAGGAGGCTATACCTGAATTGAAAGGAAATTTAAAAAGAAAAAAGAAAAGGAGGCAAGGCCCGGGAGCCATAAGAGCCCAGGGAACAGAGCCCCCCATTCCTGGGGCACCTGGCCTGACCACACTCACTGCCCATCCCATGGGGACTCCTTGCTGGCGGCCTGAGCTCTTCCTCCTCCCACCCTGACCGAGGCTTTCAACGGAGCAAAGTAATGAGGGTGGCCCTGCAGCTGGGTGTGAGGGGGACAGGCAGTCTTTCTGAAGCCCAGGGCTTCTGCAGAACCCTGACCAGTGGGGGTCCTGTCCCTGAGAACAAGCCTTGCGGGGCCAGCGTGGCAGCCCTGGCTGTGACTGTCATCTAGTTCTAAATTGTCAGCTCCTGCCCTCACCCTTCAGTTGAACCTCGGACAAAGTGTACCTCTGTGGATGACAGGGCTTTGGGATCACTGCTCCTAGCCAGCCACCTTCAGTGGGAACAAGGCTCAGGGACCCCTGCTGGCATAGAGTAGGCAGTTCTCCAGCACACCTTGCTTCAGCCCTTCCTTTCCATACAGAGCCTTTGGTTACCCCTTGCCTCTTGGCACAGAGCAATCCCACTTGAATCTGAACCCCCAGCCCAAGCAGCTCACCTAGCAGTGGCCACGCTCACACCTTGCTAGATGTTCTTCTACTGTGGCCAGAGAAGGAAGGACAAGCTGTCCATCCCTCAGGCAGATAAAGGAGCCAGGCGGGAAGCCCTGGGGCCCTGTTTGTCATCACTGCCCAGGCCAGTCTGATAGCAGAACTCCTTCCTCCTGGCAGCGCTGAGTCCAGGTGGGTGATTGGTGCCCTCACCACCCTCTCTGTAATCCTCCTCGTGTTCAGTCCTACCCAGAACCGATTGTGCATCCTCTCTGAACTGGCTTTTCTCCTTCCACTGCCCTCCAGTGTGCTCAGATGCCTCATCCCCAGATTGAGGTCAGAGAACAGTGAATGATTTCAATCCCTTTAAATGTATTGAGGCTTGCTTCATGGAGTAACATATGGTCTATACTGGTGAACATACCATGTGTACTTGAAAATTTTTATTTTGCAAATTAGGGTATAGCATTATATAACTATCAATTAGGTCAAGGTGGTTGATAATGTTGTTAGATCATCTATGACTTCACTGATTTTGTGTACAGTTTCTCTGTCAGTTGTTAAGAGAGGAACGTTGGCCAGGCGTGGTGGCTCACACCTGTAATTCCAACACTGGGAGGCTGAGACAGGTGGATCAGGAGGTCAGGAGTTCAAGACCAGCCTGGCCAAGATGGTGAAACCCTGTCTCTACTAAAAATACAAAAAATTGACCAGGCATGGTGGCAGGCGCCTGTAATTCCAGCTACTTGAGAAGCTGAGGCAGAGAATTGCTTGAACCTGGGAGAGGGAGGTTGCAGTGAGCCGAGATCCTGCCACTGCTCTAGCCTGGGTGACAGAGCAAGATTCCGTCTCAAAAAAAAAAGAGAGGGATGTTAAGACTTCCAAATATGATCATGGCATCATCTATTTCTTCTGATAATTCTGTCAAATTTTGCTCTATGGATTTTAAATTAAATTGTTATGTTAAAGATGTTGTCCAGGAGGCTGAGGCAGGAGAATTGCCTGAACCCAGGAGGCGGAGGTTGCGGTGAGCCGAGATCGCACCATTGCACTCCAGCCTGGGTAACAAGAGCGAAACTCCGTCTCAAAAAAAAAAAAAAAAAAGTTGTCTTTCTGATGTACTTTTATCTTTATGAATGTTCCTCTGTATCTCTGCTAATGCTTTTTCTTTGAAGTCTATTTTATCTGATATTATGCTCACTATTTGCCTCTATCTATCTATCTACCTATCTATTTTTTTGAGACGGAGTTTCGCTCTTGTTACCCAGGCTGGAGCGCAATGGCGCGATCTCGGCTCACTGCAACCTCCGCCTCCTGGGTTCAGGCAATTCTCCTGCCTCAGCCTCCTGAGTAGCTGGGATTACAGGCACGCGCCACCATGCCCAGCTAATTTCTTGTATTTTTAGTAGAGACAGGGTTTCACCATGTTGACCAGGATGGTCTCAATCTCTTGACCTTGTGATTCACCTGCCTCGGCCTCCCGAAGTGCTGGGATTATAGGCTTGAGCCATCGCACCCAGCCCTATCTATATATTTTTGAGACAGAGTCTTGCTCTGTGGCCAGGCTGGAATGCAATGGTACAATGTTGGCTCACTGCAACCTTCGCCTCCCGAGTTCAAGTGATTCTCCTGCCTCAGCCTCCTGAGTAGCTGGGACTACAGGTGCACACCACCATGCCTCTGCCTCCCAAAGTGCTACAATTACAGGTGTGAGCCACTGCACCCGACCAAAATTCACCATTTTAAAAATTTATTTATTTTTTTGAGACAGAGTCTCACTCTGTTGCCCAGGAGTGCAGTGATGCAATAACATCCACCTCCCAGATTCAAGCAGTTCTCCTGCCTCAGCCTCTCAAGTAGCTGGGACTATAGGCATGAACCACCATGCCCAGCTAATTTTTGTATTTTTAGTAGATGGGGTTTCACCGTGTTGACCAGGCTGGTCTCAAACTCCTAACCTCAAGTAATCCACCCACCTTGGCCTCCCAAAGTGCTAGGATTATAGATGTGAGCCACCGCACCTCGCCAAATTCACTGTTTAAAAATATACAATTCATTTGGGGTTTTAAAAAAAATATGTTTACATGGTTGTATAACCATCACTACTATATATATATATATATATATATATATATATATATATATATATATATAATGTTTATTATTTTTTTGAGACAGAGTCTTGCTTTGTCACCCAGGCTGGAGTGCAATGGCACAATCTCAGCTCATTTCAACCTCCACCTCTCTGGTTCAAACAATTCTCCTGCCTCAGCCTCCCAAGCTGTGACTGGCTGTGACTGGCTTCTTTCATCGAGCATGTTTTCAAGGTTCATCCATGTTGTACCATGTGCTAGTACTTCATTCCTTTTTTTTTCTTTTCTTTTCTTTTTTGAGACAGGGTCTTGCTGTTGTTTCCCAGGCTGGAGTACAGTGGCATAGTCACATCTCACTGTAGCCTTGACATCTCTGGCTCACACAATCCTCCCACCTCAGCTAGGATCACAGGCACATGCCACCATAACCCAGCTAATTTTTTTTTTTTTTTTTTTTTTTTTTTTTGGTAGAGACAGGGGCTCACTATGTTACCGAGGCTGGCCTCAAACTCCTGGCTCAAACAGTCCTCCCACTTCAGCCTCCCAAAATACTAGGATTACAGGCATGAACCATGGTGACTTGCCTTCATCCCTTTTTATGGACAAATAATATTCCATTTTATCTATGTACCACATTTTGTTTATCCATTGATCTGTTGATAGGCATTTGGATTGTCTCCACTGTTTGAATATTATAAATAATGGCACTATGACCATTCATGCACAGGTTTTTGTTTGAACATTTCCATTCTTTTGAGTATATACATACAAGTGCAGTTGCTGGGTCATATGAAAATTCTGCTTAACTTTTTGAAGAAACACCCAACTGTTTGCAACTGCACCGTTTTACATTGTCATGAGCAATGTTTCAGTTTCTCTCCATCCTCACCAATATTGTCTTTATCTATATTTTTTTATTATAGCCATTCTAGCAACTGTGAAATAGTATTTCACTATGGTTTGTGTTGGCATTTCCCTGATGAATAACGATGTCAAGCACCTTTTCATGTGCCTGCTGGCACATGTAGATCTTCTTTGGAAAAATTTCTATTTGACAATTTTTAAATTGGTTTGTCTTATTATTGTTAAGTGCTAAGAATTCTTTATATATTCTAGATGGTAGACCTTTATCAGACATATGATTTGTAATATTTTCTCCCATTCTGTGGAAGACTGTCTTTTGCTGTCTCTTTGACAGTGTCCATTAACACACAAAAGTTTTTCATTTTGAAATAATCCAATTCATCTTTTTTTTTTTTTTTTTTTTTGAGATAGAGTCTCAAGTCTCAACTCTGTTGCTAGACTGGAGTACAGCGGCATGATCTTGGCTTACTGCAACCTCTAACTCCTTGGTTCAAGCGATTCTCCTGCCTCAGCCTCCTGAGTAGCTGGGATTACAGGCACGTCCCCCAACGCCAAGCTAATTTATGCATTTTTCGTAGAGAGAGTTTCACCATGTTGGCCAGATGGTCTCCATCTCCTGACCTTGCGATTCGCCCACCTTGGCCTCCCAAAGTGTTGGGATTACAGGCATGAGCCACAGCGCCCAGCTGATGGTTTGCTTTTGATGTCATATTTGAGAAACTTGCCTACCTTAAAATTACAAAGATGTATACCTATGTTTTCTTCTAAGAGTTTCTAGTTTTAGTTCTTACGTTCAGGACTTTGATCTATTTTGAGTTAATTTTTTATGTGGTATGAGGTAGGAATACAACTTCATTCTTTTGCATGTAGATATCCCATTGTCCCAGCATCGTTAATAGAAATGGTATTTTCCCGCACTGAATGATCTTGGGATTCTTGTTAAAAATAGATTGGCCATAGGGGGAAAAAATCAAAATTTGTTGTCATCTCTTAAAGAATTGAGAATTGTTCACAAAAACCTTACATCAATTAAAACAATGAATGCGTTTACAGTGTAAATGCAAACTTCTTCCAGCTCAAGGCTAGTAACAGCCTACAATGTCCTGGCAGGAAACATCAGGAAAGAAAGGAAACTGGGTCCTAAGGCTTGGACTTCTCCAACCCTGACTGACTAGCAAGACAGAATGACAACTGGTAGAGGAGCTCCTGCGAGCTTCTAGATAAATCCTGGTACACTGAGCTCCGACACATTAGTACCCTGCACAGGTGGAGAGACTGCAGGTCAGGCAGACTAACCAAGCCCTGGACTTCTCTTCCACAAGCATGTCCTCATCTCTGCCACAAAGTGACTGAGCCACGTGTACTAAAGGTTTAAATCAAAGATATGTACAAGGTATTAAACAAATACCAAGGGAACACGGAACTTGAATACAAGGTCAAAATCAGCAACAAGTCCTAAAATCAGTGCTGATACCAGATACAAGCTTCAAGGACAAATTTCTTTTCAAAGGCTTATTCCAGTTTCCTAAGGCTAGCATGAGATGTATACATTTGCCAGGGACAAATTTATACTTCTGAATTATGTAGCATTAGGCAGCAAATGCTACATAACCTGCTCACAGTCCATTTAGAAGCATTTGCGGCCGGGCGCGGTGGCTCAAGCCTGTAATCCCAGCACTTTGGGAGGCCAAGGCGGGTGGATCACGAGGTCGAGAGATCGAGACCATCCTGGTCAACATGGTGAAACCCCGTCTCTACTAAAAATACAAAAAATTAGCTGGGCATGGTGGCGCATGCCTGTAATCCCAGCTACTCAGGAGGCTGGGGCAGGAGAATTGCCTGAACCCAGGAGGCAGAGGTTGCGGTGAGCCGAGATCGCGCCATTGCACTCCAGCCTGGGTAACAAGAGTGAAACTCTGTCGCAAAAAAAAAAAAAAGAAGCATTTGCGGTGAACAGTGGAAAGGCCCGACTGGTGGCACTCCTGCTTGCTGATCCATGTTGCCTGGAAGGTGGACAGTGAGAAGCCACTGATCCACATGGAATACTTGTGCTCAGAGAGAGTCATGATCTTGATCTTCATGGTCCTGGGTGCCAGGGCAGCGATCTCCTTCTGCATCCTGTGTGTGATGCCTGGGTGCATGGAAGTACTGCTAGACAGCACCACATTGGTGTATAGTTCCTTGCAGATGTCCACATCACACTTCATGATGGAGTTCAAGGTGTTCTCCTGGATGTGGCAAGATTCCATGCCCAGGAAGGAGGGCTGGGATGCTGTCTCTGGACACCAGAACCATTCATTGCTGTTGGTGACCATCTGGCTGTAGGACAGCTCGTAGCTCTTCTCCAGGGAGGAGAAGGACATAGCAGTGGCCGTCTCCTGCTGCAAGTCCAGGGCAACATAGCACAGCTTGTCCTGGACGTTGTGCACAATCCCCCATTCCACTGTGGTGGTGAAGCTGTAGCAGGCCCCATGAGGATCTTCATCAGGTAGTCGGCCAGGTCCCGGCCAGCCAGGGCCAAACACAGGATGGCTGGGGGAGGGAGGTCGTATCCCTGGAGATGGGCAAGTGTGGGTGAGCCCATCACCTGAGTCTACCATGGTGCCAGTGACGCCAACAGAGGCATGCAGGGACAGAGTGACCTGAATAGCCATGTACCTGACTGAGGTGTTGAAGGCCCCAAACATGATCTAAGTAATCTTCTCTCTGTAGGCCTTGGGGCTCAGGGGCCTCAATCAGCAGCACCATGTGCTCCTTGAGGGCCACATGCAGACCATTTCGGAAGGTGTGGTGCCAGATCTTGCCCATGTGGTCCCAGTTGATGATGATGCCTGCTCCATGGGGTGCTTCAGGGTCAGGATGCCGTTTGCTCTAAGCTTCATCACCCACATAGGAGTCCTAGCCCATGCCCACCATGACGCCCTGGTGTCAGGGGTGCCTGACAATGGAGAGGAACATGACTCGAGGGGGTCGTCCCCAGCAAAGGCAAATTTGCTCATGGCAAAGCTGTTGCCAACAACGAGCAAGGTGATTTCTGCTTCCATTGCGATCTGTCGGGGGAGTGACGGGACAATGTCAAGAGTGGGCTGGCAGCAGCCAGGGAGACCCTGAAATAATTTTTACCTAAAATTGTCATAAATTATTCTATTTTGGTATCAATAAAATAGTTCGATAACACTGAGTTTTAACACATTTTTCAGTTTTGAAATAATTTTCAGCCACTTTAAGGTTCTGAAAAAAAATTAACCATTTAAGAATCTATTACAAGGCCGGGCGCGGTGGCTCAAGCCTGTAATCCCAGCACTTTGGGAGGCCGAGGCGGGTGGATCACGAGGTCAAGAGATCGAGACCATCCTGGTCAACATGGTGAAACCCCGTCTCTACTAAAATACAAAAAAAATTAGCTGGGCATGGTGGCGCGTGCCTGTAATCCCAACTACTCAGGAGGCTGAGGCAGGAGAATTGCCTGAGCCCAGGAGGCGGAGGTTGCGGTGAGCCGAGATCGCGCCATTGCGCTCCGGCCTGGGTAACAAGAGCGAAACTCCGTCTCGGAAAAAAAAAAAAAAAGAATCTATTACAACATGTGCATGGGGCACACATTTTTTTATTTGCCTCAGGAGCTAATATGTCGAGACATAGCTTTGTTGATTCAGCTGTGTGGGGCTGAACTACTGGCAAACAGATTTTTTTTTTTTTTTTTTTTTTTTTTTTGAGACGGAGTTTCGCTCTTGTTACCCAGGCTGGAGTGCAATGGCGCGATCTCGGCTCACCGCAACCTCCGCCTCCTGGCTCAGGCAATTCTCCTGTCTCGGCCTCCTGAGTAGCTGGGATTACAGGCACGCGCCACCATGCCCAGCTAATTTTTTGTATTTTTAGTAGAGACGGGGTTTCACTATGTTGACCAGGATGGTCTCGATCTCTTGACCTCGTGATCCACCCGCCTGGGCCTCCCAAAGTGCTGGGATTACAGGCTTGAGCCACCGCGCCCGGCCGCAAACAGATTTTTTATTATTACTCTGTGAGTTTGAGTGTAGTGTGGAAAATCACCTGCTATAAATAGCCCCATTTAAGAAAGGCTAAGCAACTGCTCAAGGTCCCCAGCTCTGCTAGGTAGTAAAGCCAAGATGCAAATATTACCCTAGAGCTTGTGTTATTGGCCTCCATTCATGCTATTAATAGACTTAATTAGCCAATAATCAGGTATTGTTTCTTGTATGTGGCTTTGTCTCTATTGATTATGTTAATATTTAATTCTTACAGAACATTTAATAAGGTTGAAATCTGAGTGAAAGGGACTTTATATATCATAAAATGATTTAATCCATCCTGCAGTTTCCTAAGAAGTCAATAAAGGTGTCTAAGCCACAGAAATTGTGTAATTAGATACATTTTAAAGAATAACGAGGAGACAGTATAAAAGATACTGGAAACAGAGAAAGCAGGTTTTTTAGGGTGGCTGGATGAGGGCAAATGCATAATTAAATGAGGAATGTGTTCATTAGGGCAGTGGCAGGACGAACAGAAAGAAGAGGACATAAAAGAGTGATTGAGGTGATTTACAAAAGAAGGAGACACAGAAGAGTGATTGACACTTGAGAATCCTTTGAGCTGGGTTGCTCTTAGTCATCCTTTCACAACTCCCTTCCTAACTTAAGTAGGTTAAGGATTATGGTTTCCTCCACTCTAGTTCTTGATTCACCTTCACTGGTAAACAACAGCCCTTTAGACTCTTTCACAGTGCTGTAATATTGACTTATTTGATCCTCTCAAAAGAAGAATACAGACAACCACTTCAGAATGACTTTAAAGGGTCTTAATTTTAAGGTTCAAAGGGCACACAACTCAGCTGTTCTGCAGTTGAACCCTCTGGTTAACAACACAGAGGAACTTCAGTCTGTTTGGCTGATGGGGCTGTGGAGAGAGCAGGACATACATCTTCATGAAGTTTCAGTCCTGGCCAGTTCTCATAAAGCCTCATTTCTTACCTCTCTTTAGGACCATTCTGAGAGAATATATGCATAGGTCTTCAAATCAGGAAGGTCATCACCACTGTCTTTCTTGCTATTATCATACAAATCTTCCCCAATAGTGACACAGGACTTCTCTTATGGCACCCAGACAAAACTGTGGTTTTTCATTTACTGACGCTTCCTAGAGCCTAGGAAAAGCATCGATGACCTACCTGTCTATCTCTCTGCTCCTGACTATGTTGACTGGGTTCCCACCCCAACCCACGGTTGATTCCTGCCTCCAGCAGAATGCTACAGATGTCTCCCTTCCCAAGAAAGCATCAGGGGCTAAACAAGAACAAATTTTCTTCTAAAGTTGTATCTTATCACTGATTATTACCGTCATCTGGCCTCTTCAAAAGAGAATGCATTTTCCTCTGTATGTAACCATGAATGTATATATGTCCAAATAGATTGGTTCATCTGTATTTAACTTGGGAAAACCTTTAGGGACCTTCTATGAATTTCCCACATGTGCTTTAACTTGTGGGTTTGAGGTTTGAACAGGAAAAAATAGAGAACTGATCACTATCCTGGATCTTCTCACACACGTATGAGAGCATCTGAACACTCAAATTTAGAATGTTTGGGGGATTTGAGTAGAAATGTATTGTTACTGGATAGAGTTGCTGAGGTTCTTGCTGTATTGAACAAATAATTGCATGCACGAAGTAACAAAAGAATGGAGCAAGAAAAGACATCAAAAGCACAGGTTTATTGAAGACAATTCACAGAGTGGGAGTGGGCTCCAGCAACTGGCTCAAGAGCCGCCTCAATTAGGGTTTTTACTGTACCTAGTAACACCCCGTGGCACCCAGTAGAGGCCTGTAATTGGCTACACCCTGTGAAGGACTGGCTGAAGTGGAGACCTGGCCAGCAGTCAATCAGGGACTGAAGTGGCTTGTTATCATGGGAGGAAGGATGTGGCCTATATGCTGTACCTGCTGCTCTCTTGCCAAATGATAAAAACCCTATGTTTAAAAACAGCTGGCTGGGCACGGTGGCTCACACCTGTAATCCCAGTACTTTGGGAGGCCAAGGCAGGTGGATCACGAGGTCAGGAGTTTGAGACCAGCCTGGGCAACATGGTGAAATCTCGTCTCTACTAAAATTACAAAAATTAGCTGGATGTGGTGGTAGACACCTGTAATCAATCCCATGCTACTCAGGAGACTGAGGCAGGAGAGTTGCTTGAACCCAGGAGGCAGACATTGCAGTGAGCTGAGATCGCTCCACTGCACTCCAGCGTGAGCAACAGAGCAAGTCTCCATCTCAAAACAAGAACAAAACAGCTTAGCATTGGGCAGAGGAATTATTGATTTTCCCTATAAGTTCTTCTATTAGTCCATTCTCACATTGCTATAAAGAAATATCTGAGACTCAGTAATTTATAAAGAAAGGAGGTTTAACTGACTCACAGTTGTGCAGGCTATATAGGAGGCATAGTGATTTCTGTTTCTGAGGAGGCCTCAGGAAGCTTCCAGGTGTGATGGAAGATGAAGGGAGTGAAGCACTTCACATGGCCAGAGAATGAGAGGGTGTCACACACTTCTTTCTTTCTTTTTATTTTTTGGAGACAGACTCTTGCTCTGTCACCCAGGCTGGAGTACAGAGGCCCAGTCTCAGCTCACTGCAACCTCTGCTTCCCGAGTTTGGGCAATTCTCCTGCCTCAGCTTCCTGAATAGCTGTGATTACAGGTGCACACCACCGTGCCCGGCTAATTTTTGTATTTTTGTAGAGATGGGGCTTCACCATGTTGGCCAGGCAGGTTTCAAACTCCTGATCAATAAAAATAAAAATAAAAATAGAAAATTAGCCAGGCGTGGTGCATGCCTGTAGTCCCAGTTACTTGAGTGGCTGAGGTAGGAGGAGCGCTTGAGCCTAGGAGGTTGAGGCTTCAGTGAACCAAGATTGAGCCACTGCATTCCAGCCTGGGTGACAGAGCAGGACCCTGTCTCAATCAATCAATAAATCCATAAACAAAACTGTATACTCAGTTGAGTGATTTTAATTGTTTTTTATACTTTATATACAGGTGGATTCTAAAATTTTCAAAACCAGTATATATTATTTACAAGATTATATTTTTGTAAATATCATTCACTGCAGAACTAAGAAATAAGAATGAACCCAGGACCCATACAGTGGGAAATATAATCCTTTATCACTAAACCTGTGCCACTAAAAGACAACTGCCTCCAGGTCAAACCAAATCTTTTTTTTTTTTTTTTTTTTGAGGTGGAGTCTTGCTCTGTCACTCAGGCTGGAGGGCAGTGGTGCAATCTTGGCTGACTGCAACCTCTGCCTCCTGGGTTCAAGCAATTCTCCCTGCCTCAGTCTCACAAGTAGCTGGGATTAGAGGTGCCTGCCACCATATCCAGCTATTTTTTTTGTATTTTTAGCAGAGATGGGGTTTTACCATGTTGGCGAGGCTGATCTCAAACCCCTGACCTCAAGTGATCCGCCTATCTCAGCCTTCTGAAGTGCTGGGATTACAGGCGTGAGCCACCATGCCTGGCCTAATTTTTGTATGTGGACCATCATGTTCTTATAAAACTCTGCTTTCCTTGGTGTTTTATTAACCTCTTTATTTGAGAAAATGAAATACATACCATTACCTTTTTTGGTGATGATCATCTAGGTTCTTAATCTTACTCTTTGTTAACTGGAATCTACTTTTTGTTTCAATGCATTCTTCTGACCCTCTGGAATCCTGTTCAAATGCAGATCCATTATTTTTTGGGCTTGCTGCAAAGATAACATCCTGGAATTTCTTTTCATTGCATTCCTAGGTTGGGTCCTTTTTACTAGGTCACATGTTTCATTCTGCCCAGTGTATATCCTTATTTATTTATTTATTTTTTTCAGAAAAATGTAGAAGTGAAATAAATGTGAGTTCTTGCATCTCTGAAATATCTATTTTACTCTCAGGAAAAATAATTTGTCTAGTATAGAATGATAGATGCAAAGAACTTTCTGTTCAGACTTTGAAGGTTCTGCTTCAATATCTTCTTGTATACATTTTTGCTGATGACAGAACAGATGCCAGTCCAATTCTCATTCTTGTTTAGGTAACTTCTGTTTTCCTTCTCTGGAAACCTTTAAGCTCTTCCTTTAATCTTTATTCTTCCAAAATCTTGAAGGATTTGTCAGAGGCATTTGAACAAGAGCAACTCCATCTTGAATAGGGACTGAGACCTACTGGGCTATACTTCGAGGAGGTTAGGCATTCTAAGGCACAGGATGAGACAGGAGGTTAGCAAAGGCATTAGTCATAAAGACCTTGCTGATAAAACAGGCAGTAAACAAGCAGACTAAAACCCACCAAAACCAAGATGGTGATGAGAGTGACCTATGTTCGTCCCCATGGTTCATTACACACTAATTATGATACATTAGTATACTAGGAGACATTCCCACCAGCACCGTGACAGTTCACAAATATCATGGCAACATCAGGAAGTTATCCTATATGGTCTAAAAGCGGGAGGAACCCTCAGTTCCTGGAATTGCCCACTCCTTTCCTGGAAAACTCCTGAATAATCTACCCCTTGTTGAACATATAATCAGGAAGTAACTATAAGTATCCTTAGTGGGGCAGCCCAAGCTGCTGCTCTGCCTCTGGAGTAGCCAGCTTTGATTCCTTTGCTTCTTAATAAACTCGCTTTCACTTTGTGAACTGGTCCCGAATTCTTTCTTGCGCAAGATCCAAGAACCCCCTCTTGGGGTCTAGATCAGGACTCCTTTCCAGTAACAGGCTTCTGTGTATGTGTGTATGTGTTTAAATTTGCTGTGTGTACAGATATGCGTGTATATATATATATGTTTAAAATTTACTATACCTGGTACATTTTCAACGTAAAAACATGTATCTCTGAGTTACCTGAACTATTTGTTCTTCTAGTATTTCTTTTCTTCCTTTTTTTTTCTGATTTTTTTTTCTTAACTTCTATTAGGTAGTTAGTAAATATCCTAGACTTAACGTATTTTTTTCCAATCATCTTTCAGAGAAAGATGTTTTTGTTTGTTACTCCAATACCATTAAATTTTTATTTTGATGATCATTTTTAATTTCTTTCTTTCTTTTCTTTTTTTTTTTTTTTTTTTGAGACAGAGTTTCACTCTTGTTACTCAGGGTGGAGTGCAATGGCGCGATCTCGGCTCACTGCAACCTCCATCCACCTCCTGGGTTCAAGCAATTCTCCTGCCTCAGCCTCCCTAGTAGCTGGGACTAGAGGCGTGCGCCACCATGCCCAGCTGATTTTTGTATTTTTAGTAGAGACGGAGTTTCACCGTGTTGACCAGGATGGTCTCTATCTCTTGACCTCGTGATCCACCCGCCACGGCCTCCCAAAGTGTTGGGATTACAGGCGTGAGCCACCGCGCCCGGCCGATCATTTTTAATTTCTAAGAGTTCTCTTATTTGCATTGTTCCCTTTCCACAGCAACCTGTTCTTGTGATGCAATATCTTCAAATCTCTTCATAGATACTAATTAAATTATTTCTCCAAACTTTTCTCTGTTTCTTGTATAGGTTGTGCTTTCTGGGAACAGCTCTGTTTGTTGAATAAGGCCCTTTTCTTACTTGCTGTTAGTTTTCTTCAAATGCCTAGTAAATATGGGTTGAACATTTAAGGTTTGCATAAAAGCAAAGGGCTAGGGCCAACTGCAATGGCTCATGCCTGTAATCTTAACACTTCAAGTGGCTGAGGCAGGAAGATTGCTTGAGGCCAGGAGTTTGAGACCAGCCTGGCCAACATAGTGAGACCTCGTCTCAACAAAAAAATTTGCTGGGGCCAGGCGCAGTGGCTCACGCCTGTAATCCCAACACTTTGTGAGGCTGAGATGGGTGGATGACCTGAGGCCAGGAGTTTGAGACCAGCCTGGCCAACACGGTGAAATTCCGTCTCTACTAAAAATACAAAAATTTGCTGGACATAGTTGCATGTGCTACTCAGGAGGCTGAGGCAGGAGAATCACTTGAACTCAGGAGGTGGAGGTTGCAGTGAGCACTCCAACCTGGGTGACAGAGGGAAACTCTGTCTCAAAGAAAAAAAAATTAGCTGGGCATGGTGGCATGCATCTCCAGTCCCAGCTACTCAGGAGGCTGAGGCAGGAGGATTGCTTGAGCCCAGGAGTTTGAGGCTGCAGTGAGCTATGATCACGCCACTACGTTCTAGCTTGGGTGACAGAATGAGACCGTGTCTCTAAAAATAAATAAATAAATGACTAGGTAGCTGCTGGAGTTTTATCTGCTGCTGTGGGTTTGGTTTTCATAGCTGACCTCTCTCTGGAATAGGAGGAACAATGTGAACTTTGTATATATAGGGTGGATGTGTCAGCTGGGAGGCTTCTTTTTAGGGTACACAGGCAGAAGGCAGAAAGGAGGGCCCTTTTAAATGCCAAAATGAGAAGAGCTTACCTACACTGCAAACTGGATTGTTCCCAAGGCACATCGTTTTCTTTAGGGAAGAGTGACTCCTATTTTGGTTTTTAGTTTAGTTTCCCTTTAGTGACTGCTGCAGCTAGCCGCTTTATATGTAAGACTGGAGCAGGAAGAGTCATAGCATCAACTGGCACAAAGTGGTATAGACTGTTTTTCAATTACCCCTTTGATATCAGTCCTTTTTCAACTCTGATTCTGCTGTTAGTATGGAACCTCTTAAAGGCATTCTTAGGAAGGAAGGTTTCACGTTTGCTAAATTTGTACACATTCCAGGCGATAGTTTTCTTTAGTCTATCTGCTAGTAAATTCCCACCCCATTGCTACTGTGGGAAAAACAACTAGCCCAGGATCCAGTTAAGAATCCCACTGCAGGCCAGATGTGGTAGCTCATGCCGCTAATCCCAGCACTTTGGGAGGCCAAGGCAGGCAGATCACTTGAGGCCAGGAGTTCAAGACCAGCCTGGCCAACATGGTGAAATCTTGCCTCTACTAAAAATACAAAAAATTAGCTGAGCGTGGTGGTGCACACCTGTATCTTCAGCTACTCAGGAGGCTGAGGCAGGAGAATCACTTGAACCTGTGAGGCAGAGGTGGCAGTGAGGTGAGATCACGCCACTGCACTCCAGCCTGGGTGACAGAGCGAGACTCCTGTCTGAAAACAAACAAACAAACAAACAAACAAACAAACAATACAGGCCAGGTGTGGTGGCTCATGCCTGAAATCCCAGTACTTTGAGAGGCTGATGTAGGAGGATTGCTTGAGCCCAGGAGTTTGAGACCAGTTTCGGCAACATAGTGAGACGCCCCCCTCCATCTCCACAAAAAAATAAAAAATAAAATTAGCCTGGTGTGTTGCTGCATACTTGTGGTCCTAGCTGCAAAGGAGGCTGAGGTGGGAGGGTCACTTGAACCAGAGAGGTTGAGGCTGCAGTGAACTATGATTGTGTCACTGCACTCCACCCTGGCTGACAGAGTGAGACCCTGTCTCAATACAATAGTATCCCGGGGCACATCTTAGACAGCAGAGGGATAGGGTACCTTCAGAATGGACTCTGATCAATAGCCTTCTTCACAGGTTAATTTGTTTGTTAAAATTACTGATGGTCGTGCTAAAAATGATTTAACTCCTTCCCTGTGTTATAAGTGAATGGTCATACAGTTACCCGAAGTTCCAGGTACATTTTCCTTCTAGAGGAAAATGAATCCATTAAGATGTTCAAATTCTAATATTTGTCAACTAAAAATTAAATTTGAAAAAAGATGTTCATACATTCCAAATCCCCTCTCCCTTCTTGTTATATTTATTAAGTTAATTCATTTATTTTCTAGAAGTTTCATGCTTCCCTGTTAAATTGGTTAATTCAAATCAATGTATCAAAATAAAGTCTCTGAATACTACAAATCTTGAGCTTCTTTTCTTTTTTTTTTTTTTTTTTGAGACGGAGTTTCACTCTTGTTACCCAGGCTAGGGTGCAATGGCGCGATCTCGGCTCACCGCAACCTCCGCCTCCTGGATTCAGGCAATTCTCCTGCCTCAGCCTCCCGAGTAGCTGGGATTACAGGCATGTGCCACCATGCCCAGCTAATTTTTCGTATTTTTAGTAGAGACGGGGTTTCACCATGTTGACCAGGATGGTCTCAATCTCTTGACCTTGTGATCCACCCCCCTCGGCCTCCCAAAGTGCTGGGATTACAGGCTTGAGCCAGCGCGCCTGGCAAATCTTGAGCTTCCTAACCTAAAAATGTTGAAGGCTGGACCTCAACTTTTGGCAGAAAAACTACTTCCTCTGTTGGGCACTGGTTTGAGAGGTCAGCCTGCATTCACCGGCCACACATGTCATGTCAGAGATACAACATGTGCGCTTATGATATGCCTGTCAGAGATAACAGGGATCTATGGAATCTTATATGAATATTACAAATTAGTAGCAATATTAAAATAAGCTTTAAAAATAATGTTCAATGAGGCCGAGTGTGGTGGCTCAAGCCTGTAATCCCAGCACTTTGGGAGGCCGAGGCGGGTGGATCACGAAGTCAAGAGATCGAGACCATCCTGGTCAACATGGTGAAACCCCGTCTCTACTAAAAAGACAAAAAATTAGCTGGGCATGGTGGTATGTGCCTGTAATCCCAGCTACTCAGGAGGCTGAGGCAGGAGAATTGCCTGAGCCCAGGAGGCGGAGGTTGCGGTGAGCCGAGATCGCGCCATTGCACTCCAGCCTGGGTAACAAGAGTGAAACTCTGTCTCAAAAAATAATAATAATAATAATAATGTTCAATGAATAAACAAGTGAATAAAATTGTTCACATATCAAATGAACAGATGAATCTTAAAGTAGTTGGTATTAACTTAATGGTGTGTGGGTAGAAAAATTTTAATTCCTTTCATAACACTTTAATTCTGATTTAGTAACAAAGGAGTATTTTTCCACAAAAGGAAAACTCTACAAAACAAGTCTTCTTGGAAAGATAAGAAAAACTTATAATGATTATAATGAAGATAAAAAATTCACTCAGGATTCCAATAGAAAAAATGAATCATTTAGAATTTGACTTTTACTAAATACATACAGATTCCAGCTTTCTCATCCATGAAGTGAATCCCTACACAGTAAATACCATTTAGAAGGAAAGCTGCAGAATACATAGTGCAGGTCCTCTATTTCACAGTCAGGATGACTCAGCCTCATACAGAAACCTTGCTCCGTAATCTTCTGCAAAATTAGCACCAAATTCAGGCAGACCAGGTTTTTGTTGCTAGGGAGAACAGTTGCCAGAGAAACACACGAGCGGATCAACACTGATAGATAAAGAAAAAGCATCAATGTCGAGCACTCTGTATTTATTACTTTCACCTGCATTCCTAACCCATCTCTCACGGTCTATTACCATTACCTCCCTTTTGTTTCTCACATAAGACTCTCAGGGCCCATGAAGAATGCTAATAACAAAATTGTATGTCTTAGTTTAGACTGCTATAACAAAATACCATATACTGGGTGGTTTAAATGACAGACATTTATTTCTCACTGTTCTGGACACTGAGAAGTTCAAGATCAAAGTGCTGGCAGACGTGGTTCCTGGTAAGGGTTCTCTTCCTGGTTTGCTGATGGCTACCTTCTTACTGCGTGCTTTCATGACAGGGAGAGAGAGAGAGAGAAGCTCTCTGGTGTCTCTTAAGGGTATTAAAACTATTATGAAAACACCACCTTTATGATCTCATCTAAATCAGGCATCCCCAAACTACGGCCCGCAGGCCGCATGCGGCCCCCTGAGGCCATTTATCCGGCCCCCAGCTGCACTTCAGGAAGGGGCACCTCTTTCATTGGTGGTCAGTGAGAGAAGCACAGTATGTGGCGGCCCTCCAACGGTCTGAGGGACAATGAACTGGCCCCCTGTGTAAAAAGTTTGGGGACGCCTGATCTAAATGTAATGACCTCCCAAGGTTTCATCTTCAAATACCCTCACATTGGGGGTTAGGGCCTCAACATATGAATTTGGGGTTCACAATTCATTGAATAGCATTGTACCTATTCAGCAGTATCCCTTTAAGAGTTATGTCCCAGCACTGTGTCATGTTCTCATACGCATAGGTTGACTTAGTCCTTATTATATAGCTGAGGGAATTGGGCCTAGTTCATGAACTATACTAAGGCTAACTATACTGGGGGGCTTAAATGACAGACATTTATTTCTCACAGTTCTGGACACTGAGAAGTTCAAGATCAAGGTCCTGGCAGACGTGGTTCCTGGTGAGGGTTCTCTTCCTGGTTTCCTGATGGCAAATCAGTAAGTTGTCACAGAGCTAGCATTTGATCCCAGGCAGTCTGACTGTAAATCCCCAAATCCTAATTTCCTCCGTATATTGCCTTGACCAGAGGAATAGTCATTTTGAAACCTGATTAACTGAGTTCAGGAATTGTCCCACTTTTATGGACTGGGTATAGAAGTGCTCCAAATATTAATTAAACTGATTCTTTCGATGACTGCTTATAAGAAGATAAACCAAACAGACAATAAATGTTTATAATAGGGCTGGGCGCGGTGGCTCACGCCTGTAATCCCAGCACTTTGGGAGGCCGAGGTGGGTGGATCACGAGGTCATGAGATCGAGACCGTCCTGGTCAACATGGTGAAACCCCGTCTCTACTAAAAATACAAAAAATTAGCTGGGCATGGTGGCGCATGCCTGTAGTCCCAGCTACTCAGGAGGCTGAGGCAGGAGAATTGCTTGAACCCAGGAGGCGGAGGTTGCGGTGAGCCGAGATCGCGCCATTGCACTCCAGCCTGGGTAACAAGAACGAAACTCTGTCTAAAAAAAAAAAAAAAAAAAAGAAAAATGTTTATTATAGAAAGAGCTAAAAACAAAACTTTGAGGAGTATAGACAGCCAGTTTGAAAGGAGTAATTTCTTGAGTGCTGATCACGAGATATGCCTTGTCAGAAGCAACCACAAATGGTAACTGATCACACTGGCTAAGGATTTAAAAAGTTGCAGTGAGGGCCTAGGGAAGTGGCACTGTCGAATGCTGCTGGTGAATATATATTTGCGTTTTTTCTAAAGAGGACATTTGAAAAATATGCATGTAAAGCTTCGAAAAATTTATTCTCTTGAATAAATAAGTTAAACCTGGGTACTAATTCTAAGGAAGTCAAGATGTATGCAAAATTTTATGTACAAGGCTAGTCATTATATTACTTCAAAAATAGATTTCCGTATATTCTAATTATGAAAAACATGCTAATTATGAAAGAATCGAGAAGACACAAAGATGTCTATAGAGATAAAAACAAAGAACTTAGGATTTTATCTCTTACGACTTGCCATTTTTACAACTGGACACCCCTACCCCTTAGTCACGTATATATATCTAATTTGTATTTGTATAACTCATTGCTTTTAAAAATACACTTCTCTTACCTAGTTGCTGATGCTCAAAATACATACTTGCATCATTTTAAGTGAATGCCTAGTATACTACTGTATGAATAGACAATAATTTAACGAATGAACTTTTTTTTTTTTTTTTTTTTGAGACGGAGTTTCGCCCTTGTTACCCAGGCTGGAGTGCAATGGCGTGATCTCGGCTCACCGCAACCTCCGCCTCCTGGGCTCAGGCAATTCTCCTGCCTCAGCCTCCTGAGTAGCTGGGATTACAGGCACGCGCCGCCATGCCCAGCTAATTTTTTGCACTTTTAGTAGAGACGGGGTTTCACCGTGTTGACCAGGATGGTCTCGATC